>NC_092857.1:56135488-56492988 GCF_039878825.1 Excalfactoria chinensis | reverse complement strand
GAAAAGAAAAGAAAAGAAAAGAAAAGAAAAGAAAAGAAAAGAAAGAGGAGGAGGAAGGGAAGGGAAAAAAAAAAAAAAAGGAAAAATATATATACTGGAAAAATAAAAAAGAAAGATTATCAAAAGCAAATAGACTTGGTAATATTACCAATTCAGATATGATAGAAATGTTATGTTTCTAAGCCCTGACTTCTATAATTAATATGGACATACATCCCAGGTTGCTCTAATGCACTTTGAAAAATGCATAAAAACTACCTGTGTTATTCAAAGACACAAAATACAACATTCCATATATTTTACTAGACAAAAATGTTAAATATATATTTTTTTCTGAATATCTTTAGTACATGGCAATGCAAGTACAAGTAAGGACAGAGTACAGAGCTGATGGGAAGACATGAAAATCACTGTTTCTAGAGAATCTGTTCGTAGTAATTCTGTAGCCTTCTGTGACTGTTTATTGTCTCTATAAGACTGAAATATGCTTTTGCCATCACATACTTGCAGCTTTCCAGCTGCATTCATTTGTGAGCAGGTACTAGAGGAGCAGCATGCAAAACACTGTTTTCAGACATTATATGCTGTCTTCTAGCTCTGGTTGCAATGGCCTTCATACAACCAAACTCTGATTCCTTGTAAACCTTACATGTATTTTTACAAGCAGACTGATCCAGCAAAGTATTAAAAAAAAATTATATATATTAAAAAAAATGTTCCATGTTCTACTACTACACAGACACCCGTCCAGTGAGCTACGTATACCTTCCTTTTCAGATCCCAGTTCTGCAAGTTGCTGAGCATGAAAGTACGTGTACACTAATTTCAGTAAAATCTGAAAGATTCCTCATTAGCTCCCAGCAGTAGTCTTAAGGAGACTGACTTAAACACTGATGGGAATCCTCAAAGACA
The DNA here is from genome assembly GCF_039878825.1 of Excalfactoria chinensis. Taxonomy (NCBI): domain Eukaryota; kingdom Metazoa; phylum Chordata; class Aves; order Galliformes; family Phasianidae; genus Excalfactoria; species Excalfactoria chinensis. The sequence continues at coordinate 56,492,076 of NC_092857.1, read as the reverse complement.
GCTAAGTACGTATCTCATGCTTAACTGATTTTAATAAGAGGCAGACTGGACCACAGAGCTTCAGTTGCTGAGTAGCACAGCACCAGTAGAGTATTGCAAAAGCTGGTGTTCAAAGGTGAAAGCCTGTAAAATTAGAACTGTTCAGATTCTTTTCTCAGAGTTGAGATTTTCCATGTTCTCCATGCTCTTGAAGACTGATCAGGGGCTGGAATCATGACAGCTTGCAGAGTTTTCCGCTCACAGTTTGGTGAAAGAAGAAAATAAAAGAAATCATCTATACAGAGCTTCATTGTAGGGGTGGGGTTTTGCTATTCTGATTTCTTTATTCTTTTGTGGAGGTTCTTTTGCTTATGTGTATGTGTTGTTGCTATTGTTTTTTGTTTGTCTGTTTGTTTTCTTAATCTTGGGCAAAACCACGCCTCTTCCCCAAACTGCTAATTCAGAAACAGTCTTCAGCTGGTCACCTGCATAAATTCAGTCTGAGTGCTAAGAGAGAATATTCAACTTTATATTACATCAACTACCTTTGTAAAAAAATGTGTAGGTGAGAGCATCAAGGAGTTTGAGCAGTGCTGAGATGCCGCTTTCAGTTTTCAGACAGAATGGTTGTGATTTCCTGTTCTATATCAGTGCCAAACTCCAGATCTTCATTTCAATTCTGTATTTTAAAGTCAACATTTCAAAATGTTCCACACAGCAGAAATCTTCTTTAATAAATACAGCTGCAACATGCCATTCTATCACTAGCTTCTGTAAGAAAAAAAGAAAAAAAGAAAGAAAAAAAAAAAGCTTTTCCCTAAAACATACTGTCCCATCACATTAGCTAAAATGCAGTGATATCTTTTAATTCACTGTTACTGAAATAAATCTGTTGATCGGCAGACTCTCTTTGCACCCCTCTCATCTTGCTTTGTATATAATTGATTTGTGATCACTGAAAACGAGATCAGAGCTTGCTAATATGTACTGTAACTCACAGGTTCACTGGGAAGTATTTATTTCTTAATCATGTATCTCTTAGATTAATTGTTTGGGATGATCAAAGGCTCAGCAGGTGGTGGAGATGATTTAGAAACCACAAAATTGGTGTTATCTTTCTGATTGACATCCTATTAGTACAGCATATATTTCCTGTTTGTCAGGAATATAAAATCTGAACATTTGATAATAATATCTGTAATATTTTGGAAAAGAAAACCATTGGCTGGCTGCATTTTAACAAGATGTAAAATCTTTTGATTTCCTTCTGTCAGGTTTGAAACAGAAGCTGAGCGTATATAGCCCAACCTTTCCTGAGAAAAACTAGCAACAAGGCACCTGCTGCTGCTTTTTCCAGCTCGCCTTGAGCTGCGGTCCCTCTCATAGCTTTGTCCTTGCAAAACAATCAAGCCTGCAAGAATTTTTAAAAGTGCAAGGCAGTCAGCAGAATAACATGCAAACAGAAGGCAGTCAATTTAAGAGAGCACTGATGTAGGAATAAGAAAAGCCTCTCCTGAAAGTCTCCTCCCCTCACCTACCAAGGTATCTCCCACAAGGCATCACTGACCAAGGCTCTCCCACAGTTTTTGATTAGGATTTTCCAGATCACACCCTTTTTCATGGTAAAAGAATCTTCAGCCTGGGGAGACACCTTAGGCACAGCACCAGGAGCTGAGGTTTCTCTCTGTTTTGTTTCTTCTTTTGTTTCTTTGTTTGTTTTCTTGGGTTTTTCTTGTTTTTTGCTTTTTGTGTGTGTGTGGGGCGGGGGGCGGGGAGGGTATTTTCCCCTCCAAGTCATTGTATTTCAGAAAAAAAAGCTTATCATGGATTAAGTTTCATCTCCTGCTTAGTCTGACAAAATAGTATATTTATTTATTTACTACTTGATCTGGAAAGCAGGAGGTAAATTTGTGGGATAAAAATTGCCAGAAATGAAGGAGAAACAAAAGAAAGATGGTAGCTGGGAAGGCAAAACTGGAACTCGTAGCATCTGATGGTTCTCAGCCTCTCACTTTTAGTCAACTGCAACTCTGGGGAGAGGCCTTACCATAAGAACTGGCAATCACCTCTCTCTTTTAGTAAGCAAATTGCCTTAAGCTTAGAAATATCCTTTCTTGCTATTTGAAACAGAATGATCAACCCCATCCACATGATCACAATTAATACCATCTGAACAGGAAAAATGTTAAATTTCTCACATTTTCCTCACCTCTTATTTCGCTGAGAGGGCAGTGGGCATGAAACAGACTCCCAGGTCAGTGGGTGCACCCCCAAGCTGCTGGAGTCCAAGGACAGCTCCCTCAGACAAAGGATTTGGATTTTGAGTGGTCCTATGTGGAGCCCAGAATTGGACTTGGAGATCCTTGTGGGTCCATTCAAACACGGACGTTCTGTAATTCTTTCATTTTATGATCCCACTATGCTACATTAATGTTCTTTGTCTTCCCCCAGCATCGTTCCCCAGGTAAAAATAGTAGCTCTCCAGGGATGGTACTCTAACTGATCTTGTACCATGCTTGTTGAATTATCAACAGCTGAAAGGAGCTGACGTATGCAGGAAGGTTCAACCCTTCGCAGGACAGTGTCCCCCACTGACTGGGTGTTTCTAAGGACAGCTGTTGAGAAGAAAAAAAAAGGCATCAACACTGAAAAATGAGAGTAATGCTTTTTGGACAAATTATGGCTTCTATGTAATATTTCAAAACCATCCTAAAAATAATGTTAACTCCCTTATGGATTATTACAGCTGGTAACTGGGATCCCAGATTAACTTAGATTAGATATCATTCTGTTTTTATCCAGGTTTAATAAAAGGCGCTAGGAAATAACACCATCCAAAACTTATGCAATTATTATTTTAGGTGAATTTTAATTAGAATTTTTAATTTATTTTTTTATGAGTTGGAAGATTTTGTCCTCCCCTTCCCAAATTAAATATACCTGGATTTATTTACATTATAACCCATTGTATGCTAATATGAATGTTAGAAACACTATGGTTGTGATTTTGAGTCTTATTTTGTTCTGGACATTGTGATTTCACATGTTGCTTGCTGAAAACTGCATAAGAAGTGCATAAACACCAGGCCAGTCATCACTTCAGCTCATTTAAGCACACAGTATATGTGCACACTCGAGGCTGCATTGTGCTGTTCCTGACAGCTTTGCCAGGTACACAGGATGTGTGAGGTGTGCTGTTTCAAACTTGCTCAGAGTGTTTTGAACAAAAAATGGTTGCAGCCACTACAAGGCCATTCCTTACCTTTTCTGTTGGTTCTTAGAATTCCTGACCCAGCATCTTACTGAAGAAAAACAAAGAAGCAGGAGAAGATATTGAAATCAAAATATGATAACTCATGTTTATGTAACAAGCCAGATTAAAAAAAAAAAAAAAAGTAAAAATAAATAAATAAATAATAACTAAACACAACTCTTCAGTCTTTTATTCAAGCATCCCGAAAGTTAGTCACATTTACTGATTTTTTGTAATGTTTATGAGTTGAATATTTAGTAGAAAGCTTCAAATGAAGAAGTCTGTTTCTGTCCCTGTTTCTAGGAGCTTTCCAAACTCTTATGGATCTAGTAGAAACATCTCAAATCATCAGAAAACTTTGAAGCTTATCAAAAAATTTAATCCTGGTATAGCTCCAGTGCCTTCCTTTGTGCAAATATTACGTTTAAACTCCAGCATGAATTATTAAACCTCCTTCTAATGGTTGTGATTAATCTTCTACCCTCTAATCACTTTCTAGCCATGTATTCTCACTACAGATTTAATTTTAAGAACAGTACCTTTTGGCATCCTACCCCATCACTAAAATCCACATGCCCAGTAACCTCACAGCTTCGGGATCTTTGTATAGATGTGAAGTTTTGTATTCCTAATGATAGTGTTTTTTTCTCTGCATTGTGCGCTGTGGTTCAGCAGGATCAGCTCTTTACTCTAGATGCAAACAGGAGTACTGAAATCAGCTGTGTAAAGGACCTGCTAGTTGGTGGCAATGGTTGAAATGCAGTGTAGGGACTGTCAAGCTTGTCAAACTGAGGATGGTGGACTGTTTCATGAACATTTTCCCTCACAATCCATAATTAACTGAACTTCTCTATGATTTCTTATTGCACTTCATTCCCATTTCACTTTGTGCAGAATTAGGCAGAAAGGGTGAATTGCCCTACTGCTTTCTCACTGTATTATTTGGCTGAACAGATCTCATGACTCTTCTCTAATGGGTCTAATGTCTGACAATGTTCCCTCTCATTGTACTCCCAATCTTATTTCACAGATAAAATGGCTCATTCATCAAAAGATGCAGAAAACTAAAGATTTCTGCAGTGTGTAGGCACATTTGGAGCCTCGTGTCAGTGTCTACAAGAGTCTGTGACTGCTGTGTGGGCTCTTCAGGCTCAGGAACAGGTGAAGCTGAATCTGTTTTACCTAACATAGTTTACATAGCAGTGATCAAGACATTTTTCAGAAGTGTATCAGCAATTGTTGGGCTTCTTGAGAAAAATTCCAATAATTCACTGAGAATCCTTCACTTGTAGCTTCAGTACATTTATCTTTAATGGGTTTAGGACTTAAATGTGGCTGACATGGATATTGTTCTTTTGGTTTTAAGAGGGTAGTTTGAGATAGTATTTTTTTTTCTTTTTTTTTTTCCAGTGTATTTAAGATTTTTATTTTACTGCAACCTGCCATGTCTCAATGGGGAAGCATTTTGTATGCTCAGACTTTTTAGCAATACTCATTATTATTTCATTAGGTTGGACTGGCTCATTTGTAAGCAAAAGACACAAAGGTGTGATTTGTTTTTCCTAAACTTTAGATTAGAAGACAGAAGATGAATAGTGAACCAGATCATGAGAAGTCAGAATTATCATGCAAAAATAGCACTATTTATGCAAAAACAGTACAATTACATATAAATAAATAAAATGAATGATATCAGTAGCATTATAATAGGGAGAAGTGTTTGAAGTCTGGGTCTTATGGTGCTAAACAAATGGAAGATATAGCCTTTGTTCATACAAGGATTTGGGGAATTTGGAAAAACAAACAGCAGTAGGGCAAGAAGGAATTTTACATCATATGGATTTCTAGAGGCACTTGCAGCTTGCAGTGGTAGAGAAACATTCACTCTTAGTCATAAAAAAGGTGCCATACTTATTGCATAACACCATGATATTTCAGGCACTTTATCCTTGAAGACATGAACTGCTTATCAGTAAAAATACTGCATTACAGTCTGAAATACTAATGATGAACAAGTCTCAATGCAAATTTTCATCTTGTTAATTTATCAGCATGGTAAAAATCTTGTTGTTTGCCTGCAATTTATTGGCTGATTTATTGGCTTATTCAGTTCTCTGAAACCTTATGATATACATACAAATTTGGGAGTATAGACTCTATTCAGATTTCAAATCCAAGAATTCCAGGTCTCCACTGAACAACTTCAGTTATTTACTTTTGCAATTTCATGTGAATAGTTTTTGTTGTTGATTTGTGTTTGGGTTTTTTTTGTTAGTTTGTTTTTTGTTTTTTGTTTTTTTGTCAGTGTTATCAATGCCATAAGATCTTTTTCTCTCATGTTATTATAATGCTTTGGAGTCAGTTTGACAAAAGTGTGCCCCCAGTGGCGCAGCGGTAGAATTCCCGTCTGCAACACCAGGGGGCCCGGGTTCGAATCCCCCCTGTGGAGCAGGGGGTAGAAGTGCCGCTCTGCTACACAGAGGGCTCGAATCCCGGGAGTTGGACTCGATGATCTCTAAGGTCCCTTCCAACTCGCACAATACTATGATACTATGATGATGATACTATGAATGGATATGTGGCAAAAAAAATAGTGAACAAAAGATTTCTGAACTTCAAAGATTTGCTCTGAATTTATGTAAAGGTTTACATCAGCACTTTGTTTCTGTTTTTTTTGTTTGTTTGTTTGTTTGTTTTTTTATTGATCCATAATATAGTCATTAAGAACATTAATGTATCGAATCTACTGTAAATGACATACTGTAGTGTATCTGTATTCACTAGAATCAGGAAAAAATACAGAATAAACTTCCCCAGCCTAATATATAAAAGAGTGGAGCAAAATATAGTGAAAATAGGGCAAAACAGGTAGCTACTATACAGTCTGCCCAGTCTGCAATAAGAAAAAAAAAAAAAAAAAAAAAAAGAGAGAGAGAGAGAGAAAAAAAAAAAAAAAGAAAAAAAAAAAAAAAAAAAAAAAAAAGGAACAGGTGGAAGATTAGCAGCAGCTAGTAAGAAAGAGATAAAATAGGCCAACTGAAATAAATGAGACTAGCAGCATGCACTGATGGCAGTCACTGATACATTCCAGTGTATCTCCTTGGGGATGAGCTGGTACAGCAGAGGAGTCTCAAGCAAGAAAGATCTGCTTGGGGCTAAGTCTGAATGAACACAATGATGGGGAGCATGTTGGCCCCAGATGACGGGAACCTCTGCCTGCAGTTCAAAAGTACTGTAAATGAAATCTCTCACAGCCTTTGGTAGAAAGTTCTTCTAGCTTAATGTTTGGCCCTGGCATTCAAACAACTTTTGCACATTTTTTTTTTCTACTTCCAAGGGATGGTCTCTTGCTGCACTTGAAGACCTTGCTCCCACTGAAATCAATGGCAAATCTCTGACTGATTTTAATGGGGGTAGGATCAATATAGGAACTCTTCTGCTTCTGACATGCAGTCCAAGGGCCAGATCCTTTTCCACTTATGTGAAGCAGTATCTATATTCATTAATAACCCTTTTTAAAAGTGCTTGCAGGAGAAAGCAGAATTGGTTTCAGATCAATCTTTTCATTCTAAAATGCTTGAATGCTTGGTGTTTTTTGTTTGTTAGTGTGTTTTTTTTCCTTTTTTTTTTTTTTTGTCTTTTTGAGAGAACTTGGTGAGGACACAAATACATGTTGTCAACAGTGATAGAAGAGAAGCCCACATCTCTCCTCTTTTTTCCCTCTGCCTCTGCATTTCTCCCATTGAATATTTCAGATTCTTATCCACTTAGTTAAGTTTATCTATATGGATCACAGTATCATTATTGTTCCGTTTTCTTCTTTTAAATTCTAGCTGGTTTAACACAGTTTTTATAGCTTTTTGTGCAGCATGATCCCAGCGTGCAGCTCCAAAGTATTTTAGTTGCATGGAGATATCAGGAGAACAACCTGTCACTTTAATTCAGGAGAATGACTTGTCTGTTACTTTAATTCCTGTTGAAATTAAATATGAGTTAAGCACATACAAAATTTTTTTATGTCAGGCCCTGACCTCAAATAAAATCAGAAAGAGTGAGAAAGTGAGTTTGTTTTCCAACATTCTTATTGACATGCTTATCATAATAGTTTTAAAATATACATGTGTCTGGTAGGAATAAGCATAAGGAATTGTTTGGGATATTCTCTGCACAATACGAGTCCAAGTCCCTCCGAAAGGACCCTGAAAAAGAAAAGCAAAATCAAAAAAAAAAAAGGAAAAATATAGGTTTCTTTTCATGCCAGTGGATAAATCATCTTTTTTTCCAGTTAGAGAAAATCTGTTTGGTCCTGCATGTGCTTAGGTGGCCCTAAGCCTCAAAATGGTACTGCTCTTTGGTTAATCACTAGGGCTTTATTTCTTTTGAGGCCCGATGTGTCAGCTCCATGCTATGCAGTATTCTCAGAGTTTAACCTAATGCAATCAGGAAGTTATGTTTTTCCATGGCTTTAGTAAGATTTGATAAAGATTCAGAGAAAGTCATGACTTCAAGTACCCACCATGAAGAATCAGGCCATGAGAGAATATTCGGACTCTCCTGGTGAACAAAACATCATTCCTTGTTCATATGAAAACACTGCAAACCTTCTCCCCACTTTCAGAAATCTTGCCTTTTTGTGCAACAGTTTTCATGAAATTTGTCTTTCTTCTCTTTTCAGCACACTCATATTGCATATGCTGTGCTGCTGGTTGAGTAAGGTGCAATTTAACATGAGCCAGTCCTGCAGACTGCATTCCTCAGTGAAGAGAGCAAATATGGATACTGCAGGCTCCGTATTTCAGATCTGCCTAGACAAGGAGGTAAAAGGCAGAAATGAAGACTGGCTCCCCTGTATTTATCTGCAGACAGCCACGCTCTCTGCATACCTATGCTGATCAGTTGGAGGGCACTGGCTTGTCTCCTGGGGGAGGGCTTTTATATCACCTAAGAGCATCTGAAGTAGACAAGTAGAAAAACTGACAACAGAGAATATGGTGATTGTGGTCATACACTGCTCATCCAAGTGGCATAACATAGAATCATGGAATTGTTGGTGTTGGAAGAGACATTTAAAGGTCATCTAGTCCAACTCCCATTCACAAGTGTGATGACAGACCCTGTTTTCTGCCTAGCTTGCTCTGTAGGAACACGAAGGCTAATGAGACACTAAGAAAAGCAGGTGGATAATACCACTTGAGACCAGCATGGTGGACCATGACTACCTTGGGAGTTTCTGTATACTCCTGACGGGAGTACAGCTGTGGGCAGGCTTTGTTGCATGACTGGCAAAGAGAAAACAGTTTTCTAGCTTCACACCCCTTTCTGATCAGTGCACATTGATTCAGGGCTGGAAATCAGCCAAGAGGAGGAGCCAGGGGGCTGCTCTTGCCACTTCAGCCCTGAGTGGTAATACTCACGTGAGCAATTTAAAAAGCAGTAAGTTCAATGAGTTTGACACAATCTATGGATTAAAAAGTAATTAACAAGGATAATTAAGTTTAAAAGGGCAGCCAGAGAATCTGTAAGGAAAATGTGGTGAAGAGGTTTGACCTTATTTATCCAGCCAATAATTTCTTAGATAGACTTGTTAGGACTTTTGTAACATGGTACTGTAACAGTGTAACAAATATCTGTTTTTTTCCTTGTCTCTGTCTGCCTGATTCTAGATTGTGGTTATATCAATACCATTTTAGGAAAGCTCCTGAACATTGCTCAAAAAGTAATTATTCACTGAACAAATATTAACAGGAGCTGTAACTAAAGTAACTGTTGTACAGGCTCATTAAGCAAATTATTTAACATTGTGATTGTTGATCCAGTAATTACATTAAATTTATACTGTTACAACTGCTGGCAAGATGCTAATGTCCGTTCAGGCAAAGCGTTTGCCTTCTTGTCATAGTACTTTTATTTGTTTTATGGCCATGTAGGCAGATATTCACTATGGACAAATGCTCATCTGGATTAGACCTTGTGCAAGAGTAAAAAGATCTTTAACATGCCAATCTGTTTTCAAGCATATTCTCTTAAGAATTAAAACACGAATAAGGACCTTGAGGAATGATAAGTAAATTTTAAATTATTTCCTGGAAATTGGTACAAAGTGTGAGATACAGCATCAGACAAAGAAAAGAGTTAAATGTTTAATTGCCTAGTGTCTGCTTTCAGGGGAATATTAGAATCATAGAATCACAGAATGACCCAGGTTGGAAGGGACCTCAAGGATCATGTAGTTCCAACCCCCCTGCCTGGCAGGGCCACCAAACATACACCTTTACTAGATCAGGTTGCCCAGGGCCCCATCCAACCTGGCCTTAAACACCTCCAAGGAGGGGGCATCCACAACCTCCCTGGGCAGCCTGTTCCAGGGCCTAACCACTCTCCTAGTAAGGAACTTCCCCCTAACATCCAACCTAAATCTTCCCTCCTTCAACTTGGATCCATTTCCCCTAGTCCTGCTATTGTCATCTCTTTCAAAGAGTTTACTCCCCTCCTGGGCGTAGGTTCCCTTCAGGTACTGAAAGGCTGCAATGAGGTCACCCCGCAGCCTTCTCTTCTCCAGGCTGAACAAGCCTAACTCCTTCAGCCTGTCCTCATAGGGGAGGTGCTCCAGGCCCCTGATCATCTTTGTGGCCCTCCTCTGGACCCTATCCAACAGCTCTATGTCCTTCTTGTACTGAGGGCTCCACACCTGGACACAGTAAAGGAAGGGAAGGGGAGGCTATGTTTGTAAATACCACCTCCAAATTTCTGGAAAGGTTAAATTTTCCTTCGTGGCTTCTTTTACCATGGGGAACAAAAAATAATAATAAAAACAACAACAACAACAATAAAAACCAAAGAAATAAACAACAACAACAGCAACAAACTCTGAAGTTGTCCACAGTAGTCCTATTAGTTTCTTAACTTAATGGTAAAAATACCTAGACAGCAAAAAAATTGTATCCCGAATCTCTTTTTCTAACTTCCTGTCTGTTTCTACATCCAGTGTTTTCTCACTGGGGTATATTTCTTTAACCGTATCTGAGGGGAAAAAATCTTGTGCAGTCCAAATGCCAGCTCCCCAAACCATGATTTATTTTTTTTCTATTCTACTCAAAGTGTTTCAGGTTCAGCATGTCTTTACCCCCACCTCTGCTCCATTTTGCTTTTTCTTGTTACTGCTGTGGATCTCTGAATGTTAACATACTCTGCATGGAAACATTTTAATCATTATTGTTTTGGTGAGGCGTGGCTTTTCTGAAAAACTTTGTTTCATATCTATACATATTTATTTTTTCAGTATCTACTTTTGTTTAACACTGATTTTGTGCAGCCTGATTGCGGTCTCAGAAATATTCATAAGAAATTTTCTTTAAATTAATGAGAACTGTGGAGGAGGCAAAATTTGATGATTTCCTTTTCTTAGGCTATGCTCCTTAGGGCAGTTCACATTTTTTATAGCGTGCAGTCAATAAGGGTGACAATATCAGATGGAAAATGAAGCAATTGCCAGATATTTTCCATTTCAGTTAATAAGCCCCCTGCTCTGTGTCAGACCGAAGCCTATACAAAGGGCAGGCAACCATTTTATTTTATGCTGGAAATATATTTCTAGTGCTCTTTAAAAAAAAAGTTTTATGAGCAATTCAGTCTTCACATTTTTAATCCTTGTGTTCTTTCAAAGGCTAATAGTGGCTCAGCACCAAAACCTAGATGATTTCATAATATGGAAACAAGTCCAGACTGAAAAAAACTACAGCAGAGCAAAGCCATTTCACTTTGGATCTTCTGTGACTATCTGGTGTAGTGATGTTTAGGAAGATTTAAGGTACTGAAAGGTGTCCACTGTGACAGTTCAAGGCTTGAATAAGCATATTACTTGTTAGGTGAAACTGTGGGTATTTCATGGTGCTTTACAAGACTGTTTTACATACAAAATAATGATATGTATGCAAAACCTAAATCCCATGACAAAGTTTCTGACTCACTGAGTTTTACAGTTTCCTGTTAAGAAACGCTTCCTTTGTGCATGTCAACAGTGTTTTCAGTTATTATGTTCAGTTTTGTTTCACAGGTTTCAAAAATAGCTTCCTTTTTTTTTTTTTTCCCTCATCATTTTCCTCCTACTTTTTTTTTTTAAAGTTATTGATATGATACTAACCTATATTTGGATCAAAAAGTAACAATATAAATTAATAGACTTATATTAACAACTTAAACAAAAAAAAAAATATCGAAAGGATCAGGCATATGTTTTACTGCTGCTCTGCCCAATATGACACCTGTCATGTTAATAAATATCACATTTCATGGGCTGGGGTAACTGCTTTTTTTCTTGGTTGTTTTGGGCATTGGAGGGAAAAGATCTGCAGAGCCCAGATAAAAATTTCAACAGGCTTTTGTTATCCAAGCCCTTCTCTTCAGTACTGCTGGGTTTTTGTATTGTTTGTTTGTTTGCTTGTTTTGTTTGTTTGATTGTTGCCATTGTCTTTTCTCCCTTTCTGTAGATTTTTTTCATTTTACTACTTGTGGAACATCTGGATAAATAGCTCTGGTGTATCTATCTACTGCTACTCTTTGTATCTGTATTTTGGATATTCCCAAATCATAAGTAAGCCCCTTTACTTTCCCCTTTTAAAAAAAAAAAAAATAAAATAATAATTTCCCCAGTGAAAACAAGGGGTATATCCCTGACAAGTTTTTGACAAGACATCAATTGCCTATGGGTCATTTTTAGCATGAGTGGACAAACTAGTTTTTTGAGGCAAACTTTAATAGATCTGCTCAATAAAGACCGAGGTTTCAACAGTGAGTTTGACTGGGAGAGAGAATTCGTTGAGAAAGAGAATGTTTAATTACAACTCATTGGCTATAACAGGTTACATATGGCATTACAAATACTGTAGGCCATTTCCAAATGCACAGTGCATTTCTATAGAGAGCAGAGCTGCTGTCAGTGAAAAATCTCTCTGACCCATTAAGGCAAACAAAGTCCTTTGATCTTCTCAGATCCTGGGATCTGAATCCCCTAATGTGTGACTTGGAGTGGTGATTTTTCACTCTCTGACATATGAAGTGATGAGTGATATTACAGTAAAATCCTTAGCAAAAGCAGGAAATATCACAGCTCGTCACTAATGTCAATCCAAAGTTATGTAGTGCATCCTTATGTATAGGTTTTTAAAGGCTTTGATGTCTGAAGGGCATGAAGGCCTGCTACCAAAAACAGGTCCAAGCTACCAGTCTGAAATAATTTATGATCCCTATCAGAAAGGAAAGAGTAAGGAAAGAGTCACTGTGCAAATGTTTTGAAGAACAAAATACTGTCTGTGACAAAGATGGGACTCCGGTATAAATGAAAAATTAATAAAGAAGTTCCAGAACACAAGCTATACAAGTGCAAGCTGTCCTCCTCAAATTTTCCAGTATCCAAACAGCTCTCAGACTACAACTAATAATATACAAGGTATTTCCTATGCCTGTTTGCCAAAGTTCGCATTACTCAGTAGTCTGGCTTATCCTGCGGCATTGTGATAGCTGATGATGGTACGGATGAATGAATTTGTTAAATTCTCCATTGCCTCTCTGAGTAAGTGTGCCTATGAGGCTTTCACATGGATTTATCAAATACACATTACAAAAGCAGTGTGGGACTTGAGTGCTCAATTGTAGCTGATCTGATAAAGATGAATCTTATACATGAGGAAACCTTAGCACTCTTTCTTTATACATTAAAGTAAGCAGTAGGAACATGTCATAGAAAATAAAGAAGGCAGAATAAGGTACTTAAGGCTTAAGAAGTTAGTTTCTTTTCAAAGTGATTCATGGGTGGTAGTGTATAAATTCATGTTTGTGAATAAGACTTGTGTATGCCTCCCATGTACCATTTTGAAAAGACAATCTCAGAACGTTTATATTTGTCTTTCATTATGAAAATGTAACACAGTGAGTCACCTATTAAAAAGAGGGCTACAAAACCACTACTGTCAAAGCCCGGGATTACTGAAGAAAAAAAGGACTATACATGTAAAATATCACAATTGCAAACTGAAAAGAATGTCTTTTGCTTCCTCTCTCAAATCAAAATATAGCTATCTGTTCTTTAACTCTTATCTCATTACTGCTATTATTATTATCAGTTTTATTATTATCATTTATTTATTAGTACAGCTCTGCAGCTTCCTAGGTGCTTTATAGGTGGGTGAAATGCACATTATCCACCATAGATTACATGAAATTTTTTGTCTTTTCTTTTTCAAATTATTCTTCGAGTCACAGTCTGTAGCTGCTGTATACCATTAGCTAAAATTTCAAACATCATAAACATGGAACTAAGATTTCAGTCAACATGAATAAAAAGATGAGGTGTGGTTGAGTCAGAAATTGTTTGTCTTTCTACAGGTAAACAGCTTAATAATTAGCAGCTACAAAAAAGAACAAAAAGCTCAGAAATGGGCTCTAATATTTAGTCACTTCTTATCCATAAAATGCATTGCTAAAGATGAATGTTAAAATATGTTGTTTAAGGATAAGGGGATCCTGCTGAACTGAACTATAGTAGTAAGTAAACTTGGTCACAGGTACAGGTCCTCCTGTGCTGACTGGTTGGATGGTACTGGGAGAGTAGCCACTGTGGTCCCCAAAGGCTAAAGAATGAGCCAGCAAAGGCAGCATCAGCTCTTCTTTCCAGAAGGCCACTGAGGAATTTGATTTGTCACAGGATGAAAAGGACTATGTGGACTGCTGAAGTTCTTTTCCCTTCAGCCCCAAGTTGTGATTATCACCCTACCCCTGACTTCCAGTTTTCAACTTGCCTCCTACTCTGTCATTCAGCAACAAGGCAGAGCTCCTCCCCTCAGACCCACAGCACAGATGCAGTGCAGCCTGAAGAACAGGTTGGAACTTAGTCCAAGGACTGGTTTTTATCTCCATGAAAAAATATATGTGCATTCCCACTCAACGCCTTGATGCTAGTGTCTCTTTTTTTAGGGTCTGTCGGATCTAATCTATCGATTCGAGTGAATTTATGCCTGTTAGTGATTTGGGGTTTGTTGGGTTTTTGTTGTTGTTTTGTTTTGCTTTATTTGCTTTTGTTGCTTTGTGGTTGGTTTTTGTTTTGGTTTGGTTTGGTTTTTTACTTTTTTATCTTCCCCTGTGCTTCTTCAGTATACTTTATGAGGCTTAAGTCATAAACACTTTTTAAATCTGCTAATAATCTAAGACATCATATAGTCACAGGAAAATGCTATTATATTTCCTTTCTGACTGCTTCCAGAATGGGACTTCTTCACTCATATATACATATATATATATAGTATGTATAGATACATAAATATATATAAATATTTAAGATATATGCCAAATCCTTAGCTTCTTCTTTTTCTTCCAATTCTCAAATGCAGTTTTCTGCTGATGGTTTAAATCCCTAACATCTTACATCTTACCTTCTGTACCTCTTTGCTACATACACTTGATATTAAAATCCACAAGCCAAGAATACCATTCTCATGAAAATGTAATGTACTGTAATTAGTTTTCATTCTAAACTGACTTTAAGTTTCATTAGAAAAAGTATATGACAAGCCTAAACTGATTTCATCTTAGGAAACACCCCAAAATCAACTGCTTTATGGAAGCTAAGCTCTATGAATTCTAAAGCTTTTGTACCAAAGTGACACCAAATCAACTTATGTTCTAGTGCAGGATTTCTTGGAGCAGTTTTTGTAGCTACAGCTCAACTTACATCACTCAGAGAGGATGATAAGAGCTTTGCAGCTTTCTGTCTTTGGTACAGTGATTTCACATTACACCACAGCTCCCACAAAAAATTTCTTCCATAACTGGGTATTTAGGAAATGCCTGTGTAATAATCACTGTACCTGCATTACTTACCCCAGGATATGTCTCTGTGATGGCTGGAACAAAACATTTCTATGTTTATACAGGAAGGTGCTACCCACAGGCTTCAGAAGTCAGCAGATAGACTCTGTGTGGTCTAGTGTAGGTCCAAAGCATGTATATCCACCATCTCATTGCTATGTGAGTCAATCCCTTTAGCAGGACAAGACAATACTCATGCACAGAAATAATACTTAAAAATTAATAAAGATAGTCCATAATAAAGTTCAAATTATGATATAAAATTAAGCTGAGGCATAAAAGTATTAGTTTGTCCCTACATGTTAACCAAATGAACATTACTGTATTCTATTTAAAAGCATGAGATATGGAATAAATATTGTCATGTATTTATGTCAAATGTTTAAAGAAGGAAAATCTCTTCTAATACTTTTTAATTTATATGTTTTCTTTTCACTAGTTCTTTAAAAATAGTAACCACAGATTTTGTAGTCTGTCTGGATGCAGAAAATTTATTAGTACTCATAAATGTGAAGAGGTTTCTATTAGTGTATTTACTGTTGTATTTAGCTTTTAAATATGGCTATTCTGCAGGTCAGATTTCAAGAAAGGCAAATACCTTTGCCCACACTTTCTTTATTTTCAATAGTCACACAGTTTTTGTAGGATGGGGCAATGGCAACAGTACAAGACAGTCCATAGGTAGATTCCCATGCACAGTGTCAGTTCAGAGCAGTTCTCTGAGTCTGCGTATGAACTCTACTTCAAGATCTTTGCCATGAAGGATGGTGGAAGACATGCTGAAGACTAGTTCACCCTGCAGTGATGCAACTTAGTCTAGCCAACTGTCTTATTAAACCTAAATGCAAAGTCTTTTCAATCAGTGCATACAGATACTGTATTGCAGTCTTCAGTTATTTGTAGAAGTATTTCTAAAAATCATCTTAGTTGAAGCAGTGCTGTTCGTAGCCATCTATACCATGAGGACAGTAACTATAAGTACTTTCACTGACTTTTGTGTGGGTTGGATTCAAACTGATGGTGTAGTTGCACATAAACTGGTAGGATATAAATATTTTGTAGGAGGACTTTGAAATTGCCATCTTCATACAGATGTCAAACCATAATAAAGCAAGTCTTTTTGATTAGATGTCAGAAACACCTTTTTTTTCTTTTTATTTTTTTCTTTTGTCAGACCACTGTATCATCCATTCTCCAAAATATAATTTGTTTAAAAGAAAAGTTATTTCTAAAAGTTTTATTGGCATAATAGCCACAGTTCATCACATAATTCTGTAATTCATCATATGCACAGCGCTGTTTGATGAATATATATTTTCTTGCCAAATACTTGTATACTTGCCAAAGTGTTACATTTAATTAGATATTTGGCTTTACTCGCTGGCTTCAATAAAGTTACCCCAAATTTGAAATTGGCCCAATGTTTATAAAATGCTAAATAAGAGCTGTGTAAAATGTTTCCTAATTAGGTGTGTGTGTGGGGAAGGAGGAAGGAGGGAGGTCTGAATTGTGGGCTAAGTTCTACTATTAATTAGACAGAAACCATCAAATATACTTTTATATTATGAACCTGACTCATATTAGAATCAAAGCATTAGAAGCATTCCTTTATTTTCTGTGAAGTTTGTTCATTTTTAAAACCAGAACATATCACTTTTTAATTATATTTCTTTTTTCTCCTATTCCCCATTTTTTAATCAAATTTAAAAATCCATTTAAAAAAATAAAATATTTGGGAAACTTTAGATGCAGAATTGTTGAAATGAAGTCACTTGAACTGGTTGTTATGAGGAAACCTGAATTAGAGAAGCAGATCAAGTTTCCGACATGGAGTGGGTTATTTGAGCAGATCACTGGAATGAGGAAAGAAAATGGCAAAGGGCAGAACAAAAAAAAAAAAAAAGTTTTTTGTGTAACAGCTGTTTACTTTAAATGCAAAGGATATTCTTTTGAACTGAATATTGTGTTCAGTGTTAAGCCAAAACCAAAATTATATGAATGGAAAGAAAGCAAAGACTGACTCCCTGATGAATTTTTTAAATTCCTGTGGAAAGTTTAATGGCCTGTCTTACTCCTTATAAATAAGCTATAGTGGTTTTAAGACATGTGTTGAGTCTTGGTTTAGTTAATTCAGAAGAGCCAGAAAAAAAAGAGACCCAGTAGGTACTACACAATATATTGACATTTAAAGTAAATTGTGGCTAGCATAATACCACTAGCTGTTTATGCTGCAGTGATAGAGATATTTACATATTTCTACAAAGAAAACTTGTGCTCATATGGCATTTTTTCAGCAACACTTATGAGATTATACTGCATCTTGTTTGGTGCCCCTACATGACAGTTATGGTTCAGAAAAATGCTCACAAAAGATCCAAGTGCTCTGCTTTGTGTGGTTGTGAAGGAATTTTTTGTACCTTTTCTCAATAAATTATAAAGCCATTGAAGTAAAAGGCAAAACAAGTTGTTCATTTTGGGTGTGCCAAACTGCCATGGTGGAGTCTCCATTTCTAGGGTCAATGCAGAGGAAGCTGTATCCTTTGTACCTTAGAGATGACTCAGATATATACAGGTTCTGTTTTTCTCAGTTCTTTTTGCAGTTACTTGGTATTTACCTGCCAGGTATTCTGCTATCTGCTATTTTTATTCTTCATTTCCTCAATGGGCTTCCTTGCCTTTTATCTTTCCTCTACGTAGAAACATTCAAACTGACTTGTTGAATTTCTTCTCTGGTGCCTGTAGTAGACTGGAGAGTAAGGATTTGTGGAAGGATGCAGAAATACAAACCATAAAAAGAAAGGACTGCACACACATTTGTTTTTGCTCAGGATTTTCACAAGAACCACTGAAAAATGCAAATCAAGACTGAATAAGTTGTCTTGGGCTGTGAAGTCTTCACCTTGTGTATGTAGGAGCAGTTAGGACATCTTTTCTCCTTTGCTGCTGCTAGAATGAAGACAACAGAGCTGACAAGGAGGGCACTGACTATATCTCCTGCATTCCCCATCAAGACATCCTGCAGTTATACCCCAGTTTAAGTCATCCCACCCCTAGCCCCCAAAATTCCTCTGTGCAGCCAGGCAAGTTTCTCAATGCAGTGCAGCGCTGCATGCAGCTGTGCCCACAGTTGTACAGCCTTGAAGGAGGCAGTGTCTGGAACCATCCGAAAGAACCACACCCCGTGGTTTAAGAGGCAGGGTGCTTTATCCAACCTGTTACTAATTTCTAAGCATGGCATGGATTTGCCATTAATTGCCAATCCTGGAGAATTTTACAAGTAGTTATTTGCTGAGTCTATATAGTCTGTATGTTCAGTCCTAACTGAGCTCTTGACCTAACAGCCATGTTATGAACAACTGTTAGGATATTCTGGGGGCAAGTCCCCTGAAACCAGCTATACCCCTGACTATAACGTTTCTTCTATCAAATACCTTCTTGGAAAAGAAGACTGAATTACACTGGAAATTTTTCCAGTATTTTCAGTATGGAAACACAATGTCTTCTACGTCAATTTGTAGCAAGAAGCTGGGACCCTCTGCTACCGAGAGTTGGCATCACTAACAGAAGAAAAGTAGTGACAGAAGCATTCATTTTAAGGTGCATCATTCACAGTATGTCTATAATCTTTTTCTGCATTGACCTGATTCTTTATAGGGGGAGAGCTACTTCAGTAATCCAGAGTGTGCTCACTCTCCTACTTTTGCTTTTTCATTAGATGCATTGTGTATTTCATAATGGGACCATGTTAACTGCATCTGTGCTGATTAACCCATGAACTCTGGTAATCTATTTTACAGTGCTGCCAAGAATGATCCATTTTTTCAATATGGTAGTGACCTTGTGGAGTCTTCTATTACATAAAGTATGGGTCCCCATTCCTGGGCCAGTACAGAGCTCCTCCCTTGATCATCATACACCTTGGATCACAACTCGAACATCCATCATGGAGAGAGCTACTTTCTGAACAGCTTGCCGAGGCAAAGGACTGAGATTCATGGAACTGGGTTTTGTTTCCTATAAAGGGAAAATATGACCCATAACATACAGTCCACACATAGGACCACAGCAGTGTCTTCAGAGTAACCTGGAAGAAAAATATTCATTCTCATATTCCCCTGCAAATCGGACAGAGAAGGAAACAGCCTTCGCTGGTGAATTTGCCCCCGGAAGAATCTAGCTTCTCTGTGATTGACAGTGATAGCACACGTACTTTGAAAGCTCTAATGTTGATGATTAAGCCTTAATAAAAGCAAATAAGGTGGTATCTGTGTGTACCCCAGTCAGCCAAGCAGATATCTACCTGGCATCTTGTAAATTAATCTGGGTGTTTATGCTGTAGATCATGATGAACGTGTTGCTATAGCAACCTACATTTCTTCCATTTTTTTACTGCTAATTATTGTAACATCACCACCAGCTACTAAATCTTTGAATTCCTAATGAACGCATGTGGAAGGCAGTTTCTTGTTATATCTTTCATACTTTATTGGTAGGATGACATAATTAAAGATTAATGAATATTGATTATTTAGGGTTTATTGGAGCCCATCATTCTAATACACATGTATTTGGGCACCTAGAGGATCTGCCTGGTTGTGCTTGGCCTCTGTCAATCTGCACCAATTGTTGGTGAAATCACACTAGTAGAGTACGGTTTCTGTAAGATGCCCAAAGCACTGCTCCCGTAGATCTTTCAGCAATCACCAACTTTGAAATCAGACCACTGAATTCAACTTTTCTCACTAGTAGCAGTCACAGAACCCACAAGTGCAACCTGATTTACCTGATATTTCTTTCTTTCTTTACCCTTCTTTCTTTCTTTCCCTCTTTTTTTGTTTTACTTTCTTTCCCTCTTTTTTTTTTTACTTTCTTTTTCCCCTTCTTCCCAGCTTTCTTTCTTTCCTTCCTTTCTCCCTTCCTTCCCTCCTCCCTCCCTTTCTCCCCTCCTTCCCTCGTTTCTCCCTTCCTCCCTCCCTTTCTCCCTCCTCCCCTCCCTCCCTCCCTCCCCAGTGATTCATTCCTTCCTTCCCTTCCTTCCCTTCCTTCCTCCCTTCCTTCCTGCCTTCCTGCCTTCCTGCCTTCCTTCCTCTTTCCCTCTTCCCTTCTTTTTATTCTCTAGCAGAAGCAAAATGTTGTTACTTTCCTGGAAGGGTGAAGGTTAAAACCCCCTTCTGAGATACTGGATGATGATGTTCAACCAGTAAATGCTGGACAAAACACAGGACAACACATCTTTTGAAAACCAATATCTGATATTCAAATGCTGGTTATTCTACAACTTTTTCTTATTTTTGTGCTTAAATGTAAGCTGAGATACATGCTACATATGCCACAGTTGTGGCTTAAATACCCTTTTTGCACATCCTTTGAAACTTGGCATTCCTTTTGGGTTCTCTGCATATGGAATACACTGTGGAGCAGAAATCTGAACAAAGGAAAAAGCCCAGTTCCTCATAGTGAACTAAACATCTTAGAACCAATACATTTACAGTAAGCGCTGATTTCTTTTTCTTTATGTACAAGAAAATTCTATCACATATCTACTGTTTGGCTTGACAGCCACAGTAAGGAAACATTGCTATGCATGTGCATTTTAGTCTTACGTGGATGTTAACAGGTCATCAACTGAGTATCCTCAGCTGAAAAAAAAAAAAAAAAAAAAAAAAAAAAAAGTCACAAAAATCAAATAAGATTAACTGAACAGCTGTACTGAACCTGAGTACTAACTTTTGATCTAAGTAAACTTATTTCAAAATGGAACAAGTTAACTCTAGGTGGAAATGATGCTTCTCTGTTTTTGCATACCTTCCACCATGAACCAAGAAAAGAGTGTTCCAGCTGAGTTTTGCTTTGAGTTTCTTATTTCATATGAAACTCGAAATGAAACCTTTAATTGTGTGAACCGAAACTAGAAAAAAGTGCTTACAGCTTTAGACAGTATGGTTCTTGTAGAACAACTCTGTCATCACACAGACTAAGTGCAATGCTTCATGTTTTTCTTTCATGAATACATGAAGAACAGGAGAAAAATCCTGATTCCTTTTACTTTTTCTGACGATTGTGGAAAAATTATGTGTAAGTTCTCTAGGACATCACTATACTCTATGTGTAAGTTCTGGACATCTCATAAAAACATCCTTGGGATTTACAAATAGGGGAAACACTGCCATGCTGTGAAGCTAACAATTTTCCTAGCTTGGATGTGACACATCGCTTAAAAGTGCAGGGCTGTTTTCTTCACACACTCTTCCAAGTAATGTTTAGAAGCAGTTTGTCTGCTATATTTTTAGTGGACATGTGAAAATGGCAAGAGGATGAAAGTTTGTAACAGTAATTCACTGCTGAGTCCAACTCTATCCACCTCCCTGATTTCTCGCACTGGTTAAGACATAAGCTACTCTTACTGCTCCCGCTGATTTTCTGTTATCATCTGTGTTCCAATAATACTAATAAACCCCATAAGGATTTGTATTTAGTAAAACACATGCTATTTGAAAACCTGCCTATACTAGTAGTGAAGCATAAAGTGAGGAGCGGGCTGAGCAAAGAAGAGCACTGGATGGGGCTGTTAAAGCATGACCAAGTTCCTCATATTATGGTATGGGGTAACAAATGCCTCCTATATATAACCTGAATAAGTGACACATCTTAGAGAGTTTCCCTCTCTGAACTGTTGCTCAGAGTCATCCTTGTACAGCATCTCTGTTCTTCCAAATGCTTGCTTTCCCCTGAGCTGTAGTTTGGCCCTGTGATGGGTGTCCAATGGTTGTGCTTGTCAGAGAAAATAAAAAACACACCAAATCAAGCAGATCCATAACTGGGGGTGGGGTGAGGGGAAGAAAAAGAGAAGAAAGGAAAACAAAGGCCTACCCTAATTGTGTTATATATAGGTTCAAGACTTTGTGCTGATTTTAATTGAAGAAACATTTTAAACATTTATCCAGGCTTTCAAAAGCACGTATTAGTCACTGACTTATATATTCTCCTACATGTGCTCAATATTTAGGCAATTTACTATTTTTATCTTAATTAAGATAGATCTTCTCAGCCAGCAACAAGCTAAGTCATCTGTACTGTCATAGCAGTCAAGCCGCTGAGGCGCTGCAGTTTGAGATGTGTCTGCCTCAGTGGGAGGGTTCCTAGAAGAAACATTAATTTCTATGCCACTGTCGTTTTGAAACAAATGCTCATAAACTTGCCTCACAGTGAAAGGCTGAGGAGGATCACTTAACAGGGAGAAAGGACACAAAAAAGAAAGGACTCTTGAATCCTGACAAGTCCCATTTCTCTAAAAGACAATTTCTTTATTTTTTTATTTTTTTATTTTTTTCTAGAGTAATTAACTGTAGGTACATCAAATAAAATGTTCATTCTCAGATAAGATTCTAAGTCATAATGGACATATTTTAAGACAGATTCACCAGGTATTTAGTGTGCTTTGGGACTGAAACCTGTGGTGAAATCCCACCACACCTAGAATGATTAGTTGGCCTCACTGGTTCTCTTCAGCTAAAAGCTGTGTAAGACATGCTTATTTGCAGTGTAAGAGTTTGTGTGTATGCCATACATGAATAGTCTGATGCCCAAGGAAGTGATATGCACTCTGAAATATTTTCATATTTTACACGTTTTCTGGATAAAATAATACAGAGTAGCAAAGCTCACCTTTCAAGACCATTTTTGGTTCTACAAAGATGGGGCAGGCAAGTTAAATTATGTGTATTAATATATCCCTCATTCATGGCAACATAAAATCCTCAGCTTAACAAAACTTAACATGTTTTGTCTGATTTTTTTTTTTTCCAAAATTAACCAGAATGTAGTTGACAAAATGGCACTTATAATAACATCTCCATAGATTTTTTTCTAACAGAGAATAAAGTTGTTCCCTCTAAAACTATTAACTTAGATCCATGGAATAAATTTTATAAGTTCTACAGTTGGTATTTCTTCATATAAATTTTTTGAATTTTTTAAGGACTGGTGGAATTTGGTGTAGATTGCCATGTAATTGTGAACTGTTCTGACCCTGTGCAGATCACTCCAATATAAAAAAAATAATAATTAATTAATTAATTTAATTTAATTTGATTTAATTTAATTTAATAAATAAATAAATAAAAATAGAGTTATTTTGCTACTTGTCCTCCTGCTTCTCAGCGGAACAGATAAGCATGAATAGAAAACAGTGCAAGGGAATGAAAAAAAAGTGACTTCTGAATTTGAAAGCAAGCTACATTTTGACTTGTGCTAAGAAAGTAATAAAAAGGTTTGAAAGTAAACTTGTTGAGAAGTACTGGAGAAACTATTATTTTTGATTGTTTCACTCAAACTCATTCTAATGTTTTGTTCTCTAGCTTGTTAGAAGTGGCTCTGAAAATTTCACTCAGATAAACTATTAGTTCTTCTTGTTTCACCTTGCACAACAGGGAAGGCCAAAGTGTCCTGTGACTAAAGGCATCTCAGAAAGATTGGGAAGACTGAACGTTCTGCTTCCAGTCAGCTTTCTATGATTCAGTCATCAGTCCTGAAGTATGCTGCAAACACGAAGCCTCCACAGAATCCTACACAATCACTATCTTTTCTATTTAAAACTCTAGTCATCTTGTCAAATTTGTGGCTTCATTTAACCTTGATTTGCACCCTATGTTTAGTCACAGCCTTACCACCTGAAAGGAAGATGATGCACAAAACTAGGTAAAATATATATAATTATGTATATATATATAACATATACACACATACATGTGTTTATGAGCACACACATATATATTTATATATATACATACAAATATATATATATATATCCTGTTTATCTCCAGTGATAACAAGTACAGAAATTTTTATGTTTCCTACTGTTGCACACAAAGAAGACTACAATGAGCAACAGCCCTGAAATTAGTTTGGTTACAAAAATATAAATGGTTTTCAGCAATTTATAATATGTACATGTTTTTAAATGGGAAAATATTAACATTGACTTCTTGAATTCTAGGATCTAAGTATTATTCAGCACTACTCTATTATATTCTCTATTATATTCTCTATTATATTCATGCAAAGTGGTTTTTGTGCATATCAGCATTCTTGAGGTCTACATGCAAACTATGAAAGCCCACTATTTCAGATGATACATCACAAAAAGAAGAAGTAGTAATGGTTATAAAAACCATCATATGCATGGGCTCTGCACTTCTTTTGTTGATGATTTCTCATCTCACTCGAATTAGAGAAGGAAACTGTTTGCCCCATAAATACACTTCAACAGGAGAAACAGAGACAAACATAGCAGTGACTGGATGTTTTTTGTCTGAGTGATCTCATTTCCACGGCTACTAACTGTGCTAATAGTATTTCTGATGAGGCTTTTATCAGAGTCTGGATATTAAAGGAAAAGGAAAAGAAAAGGAAAAGGAAAAGGACAAGAAGGAGAAAGGGAAAGAGAAAAATAAGAAGAAAAATAAAAAGCCATATATCACAAACAGTTTCTGCCCCAACACGCCTTACCAACTAAGGAAATTCCATAAGGCTGCTCTGTGATCATGCATTGATGGTTTCTGAAATAATTTTTACTTTTGTCATTCCAAGGGACCCAGCCTGATGTGCAATGAGCAGATTCATTTTCAGTGCATACTACAGGAATGCCAACATTAGCACAGATCCCACAGGATGTGCCACAGAGGCCATCAGGATAACAGAACCCTTGGAGGTTCCTGTTGAGATGATAAAAGGCATTGATGGTTTCTCTTGACCCTAGCATGAGCAGAGAAAGCATATTGCCACACCATTCTGATCAAGTCTTGGCTTCTCAACTGTAAAAATCAGAACTCCTACAACCACAGAAAAGAGAAACATCTTATTTATGTATTAATCTAACTGGGGAGAAAAAAAAAAAAAAAATCTAGACAAGGTATACTGTCGTTTTCTGAACTTTTATTAAAGGAGTTCTGTACCTATCATTTTCATATGCTTCCTTAACCAGCAAATGATGTGGTAAAATTGTGGGTAGTGGCAGCATGAAGAACAGAACCATTTTAATTTGTCCCATCTGGCATATTAACATTAATAAAAGATGTTTAAAAGAAATGCTTTGAAAGGCTTTCACCTACTGATTTAACAAGATAATAAGGAAAGCTTGCAATCTGCCACTAAATATAACTGATAAGAATAAGAGTGAGTTTAAGATGATGATAACAGAGATTAACCTCCACAACACTGATATAAAAAGGAAAAAAAGCCCTGCTGATTGCAACATATGAACATTAAAACTGGCAACTAAACTCTCTATTATTTTTGGCTAATAGGGTATATCCAAGCACACACTATCGCCAATTTAACAAACATTGCAAGCCATCAAGGGACTTTACACCAATCAGGTCAGCACAGAGATGAAGCATTCCTAACCCTATAATTGCCCACTGAGGGTACCCCATGCTGTGGAATTAACTGCTCTTTGATTGTTCCATTAAAATTTAACCAATATATTGTCCTATTTCCAGGCTGCTCTAAAGGAGAAGGCAACATTTATAACTTGTCTAAAATAATTATATCATAAATTATTTTGGTTATTTTTTCTTCAGCATAAAAATGCCCTGAGTGGTATGTCAGGAGTGGGGTGGACATACTATCAAAACCTGCAGTCCACAGAGCAGTGCACCTTCATGCAGATAATGACCCCGTTGCTCCACTTAGTTCCATACCTCAGTCATCTGCACCTGCATTTAAATACAGTCAAATAAAGGGAACACTCAGCATTTTCACATGTAATTATGAATTTTGTGGCACCCCCAGCAGCCTATTCTGATGCTGAGAATGGACTTACTCTTTCTTCTGTACATTGCCTGCCTCAGTGCCCCTATTTTGTCTCTGCATTTCTTTGTGTTTTCAATATACTCAGAGAAAGTATTTATCAGAGAAAAAGAATGGTACATGATTTCTTTTTTTCTTTCATTGTTCTCACAGTTTTTGCTTATGGCTATGAGGTACAAGCTCCGTTTTCTTTCCTGAAAAACAAGATTTGGTGTACAGTACGTCTAATGGTGTAAGATTCACCTTCTTTGGACAGAGCTGGGAAAAGAGAAGCTAGTGGCATACAAATATGACCTTTGGGGTCACAGATTTGTGTAATAAACCAGTATTAAATGTGATTACCTAAGTTAATATATCACACTGCAGTTTTGTACTTTCTGATCACACAGAAATGGGCATAGGGATACAAATGATCTGCACCTCTTGTCAAACCACATATTGTCCTGTCAAGGAAGTATGGATGCAAGAGAAAATAATGTAAATATACCTGAAACTGATGCAAATGTCAAAATATTTTAAAATATAATAATTTCCATTAGGTGTAAAAATAGAACAGCAAGAAAAAGCTGACAATGGCTGTAACATAGCTGTGACAATGAGACTGTGAGAAGTAATAGCATGTATCACTGTTTACAGAAATAATGGGTTTTATTTAGCAAATCTATTTTCAACAAGTTAGACAGTGTATTCCAATGCCTTCGTGCCTCCAAATCACAGATCACATTACAGAACATGACAGATGATGAATTAGAAAGCTGAGATGATAGCAAGACAAAAGTTTATTAAAAGGTTAAGAGCCCTTAAAACCCAACTCAGTCTAGACAAATTATGCCAATGGATGACTGAAGAAGCTGCAGAAAAACAACAAAAAACATGTAAGAAAGTTTAAGAGAGATTTTTACTCAGTCTAGGAGAAAAAAAATTCTGGTCTGTAAAATGGCTGATGTATCTAGTCTAGGAGAGTCTGAAACACAAGAATCTTTCCTTGCTTCTTCTGTTTTGTCTTTGATGGCAAATATCAAGTTCTCATGTAGGAGAGTAGACAATAGAACAAGTGCTTTGTGGAAAAGAAGAATTATTAAAATCAAGTAAAATCTGAAGTGCTTGCGGTGGCTTATGTGTTTTTAAAGTCGTCTTAAAAGTGAAGAAAATTCTAAACAATATTACAACTGTGATTCCTTGAAAATATTTCAGGATATCATTCATTTCATCAGTTTCTGGGATTTTTTATTTTTATTTTTATTTTTGTCTTTTGACTGTTTAACTGTGGGGCTAGGATGCTTTTTTCTCTCACCACACCAAATGTCTTAGTTCATTCCTACCAGTGCTAACATCATCACGTGTTTTGTTTTAGAGCAGATGTTACTATCTTTCTGTATTTTTAGTACTCGGATGTCTAAACTTGTCTAAGCCTGGTTAAATTATGTGATGGCAGAACTTAAGCAGCAGCCACCAGCATTTTGACTGTACTAATGTTCCCACCACCGCTACCACTTGAGTAGATTTACTGAAGTTAATTTGTTTGACAAGTCCTATGAATTAGAGAAGTGATTTGTCATATAGTGTCATATTTCTTCTCTGTGTATTTGTACCTTGCATAACAAAATGGGAATGTGGTCCAGTTCTAGGGCTCCATCACCCACCCCCTCCTCCTCCTCAGCGTCGCCAGCACTACCCAACACCGTCATTCAAAAAGGTAAACACATTTTATTTCATAACATATTCCAATATGTTCAAAATGTATTTTGACATGTTCTTCTTCCCTAGCTATGCCTATTTTCTAAACACCCTGGCACATTGTCAACACTGCTGATTCACTGTGGTCTTTCTTTGATTGCTGTGATATCAATTAAAATTGGAAAGATGTCACAAAGAAGTGTTGGGGAAGAGAAAGAATTGTGTTTAGGTCCTACAAAACAAATGTATGTGCACATCTGATTATTCACAGAATTACAAATTCATAAATGAAACTTAAACAAGGCTTACATGCTGGCAGTTGTATAACTGACAGCTGAACCCTTAAGAATGCCGCAAAGATTTGACTTAGTTATGTAAATAAGCACAGGTGAATAATCTAATACTGACACACTGATGTCCAAATTTCCTTTTTCTTTCATATAAGTCTTTCTGTTACAAAATGTGAAATGAATGAATAGGGTACACATTCCAATTGCGACCTTGTAAAGTAAAAGCTCGCTTAAAGCACATATTAGAGATCTCTACATATACTCTTTAAACAGGGATGGACTTCTTATGTAATTTAGGATAGACTAAGAATTTAGGACTTTCCTCTCTCTAATATAGACCTTTTTTCATGCAAACCACTGCAATCCCATAGGTTTTCTGTTCATTTAATCATCTCTGAATCTCATGGAGTCAAAGGCATCACTTCTCCTAGAAGCAGCTGACACTATAGCCCATAATGTTTCCGTCTTTCAGAGAAACATGTTGCTACATTAGTCTGATAACAACAGTGAAGCATAATTTTTTCATCATAAATCGGGATAACCAATAAAGTGGGTGCTAACTCAAAGAATTTAGATGTAATACATGTTGTATTAGCTACAAGTATGTCAAACATAGACAGAAAACAGGACTTTAGTGGCCAGAGTTTATAAATCTACCATCAATATACATACTCTTTCCTTCTTTCCTCATAAACTTTATTCATTGCAAACATCTTTCATGCTTAATAAATCACATGTGATGTTACCGAAGTGCAAATAGATCAAGCGACAATGAGGACATCATGGTGGATCTGAAGTTAAAACCATGGGATAGAGTCACCTACAATAAAGGCAATGAACATATATATGGAGGAATCAAACTGAACATGCTCTGAGCTTGGGGGAAAGAACAGTTTTTATTCAGAATATGGAGGCTATTTGTTTTTTGCCTGTGCTTAGTAATACTGTCACTATTACGCAGCATTTGATCAGTGCATATTCACAGTTTTCAAGAAACAAACAAAGAAATAAAAAACAAGCAACCACTCCATCACCAACAACAAAAACCTAGAACATATGCTTAGAGAAAGCATTTGCAATGCAGTTATTCTCAGAGCACAATGGGACCTGTGCATGCCGAAATAGCTTGAGGAACTGGACATGATGCCTAACGTACTTATTTATGGCAGTCCAGGTTCACAGCTCTTAAAATTAATAACTGGCACTTACAAGTTAAGATGAGATCCAGACAGCTGCTTGTTTGTCTATTAGTGTTCAACACCATATTCTCATTCTTATGAAGTAAAAAATACAAAAATAGTTCATACGCTACTGTCATTGTAGGCTTTTCAGAATATAATGCAAAAATAGCTAAATATTCTATATTCTGTATTCTAATGTAATATAGTGAAAACATAAAACAAAAAGTTGTAAATTGTATGAAAATGTTTAAACGTGAAAAATATTAGGTCCAATGCTATCTTCAGCTTGTTTCATTACTAAAGCTTGAAAATGGAGACTGAAAAGGGGCTCTGCAGAGAACAAATCCTATTTCATCACGAGTTTGCAGTATTTTATTTTATTTCATTTCATTTCATTTTAAGACACTACAAAATAGTCTTGATCAACTGTTTCTTGTTTGTTTTTTTCTTTCTCCTCTCATAAGGTTCTACTTAAAGACCTCCATATGCTCAATTTTAATAATTTGCTTCCAAAGCCCAGGAATCGTTCCAAATGTGAGTTATGGAAATATTATGCTTCTTGTTAAAAGAAGAGAAAACCAAAGTCCAGGTACCAAATATTTGAAATACGTAGCATGGAGGGGGGAAAAAAAAAAAAAGAAAAAAAAAAGTATTTTTAATCACATTCACAGATTCTGTCTCTTTTCCTCTAGAAACAGAAACTGCTCTAATAACACTGCTGTAAATGTTAGAGTCGTTTCCTCTAGTTGCAGTGTGGGGTTTTTTGATTTGTTTTGCGGTGCTTTTTTATTTATTTATTTATTTATTTATTTTTTAAATTACCTCACTCGTTTAGCTTTGCTGGCCATTACTGCTCATGAAACTGCAACTTATGTTCCTACCAGTGAGGCATCTCCACAAAGGTGAGCTGGACTGTTTGAACATTGTATGCCAGGAAAGAAGCAAGAGCTTTAGCAAAAGTAATTGCTATGCTAGAGCACCAGGAGGAAGACAGTTTTGAAGGATGAAATCCTTTAGTTTCTAGCAACAAAGACAAAATGATAAATTATTGGAAGAGACTGTGAAGGGAGACTTATTCGAATCACCATTTTAAACAGGAAAAGGAGAGTTCATTAACTCTGAGTGCAGTGCTTAGAGAAATGTTACACCTACAAAGTCATCCATGTATATTAAAAACCACCTCCAGAGTCTAGACACACAGTACTGACAAGAATCTCTTCTCACTGTGGGAGAAGGAAGACCACTCAGTAACAGAGTTCTGTACAGTCCTTCAAGGGTGTCGAAATCTTGCAGAAGGTCTTGATGCTGATGCCATAGCTGAGGTTTCTATAATTAAGTGGGTTGTTTCTCAGCAAAGTCCTTCAGCTACAGAAGTTCTGTCCTCTATATAGCGTATGACACTTACATTTAAACCATCCACACTGGCTAGTGCCATGTTCAATGAGTGAGATTTTTTTGAGTTATTACTTTGCAGGTCCAAACCTGCTTCTGCCTGTGCATTTGCCTTTGCTATCGGTCTTTGCCATGGTGCACTCAACAGTGTAGCAATGCTCTTAGTGAAGGAGGGAGCCTGAAAATAGGGGACCACTACTGCACAGTGTAGACACAGCCACTGGCACTTCAGTCAAGGAATGCCATTCATCTATGCCAGTGGAAAATCCTCCCTGGTTTGCACTGCTCTATACCTATGGGGAAGAAAAAAAAAAAAAAAAAAAAAAAAAAAAAGCTAACACAAAATTACCTGAGGATTTCCAAGCAAAAAAATAAAAATAAAAATAAAAACAAACAAACAAACAAACAAATAAATAAATAAAATCTATTGCCAGGTTTTTTTGCTATCATGAGCAAGAAAGGTTGTAGGTTGGAAGGTGCTCTAGAAGTTCATTTTGGGGTCTGAATGAGCTGGAATAACTATCTTCTAAAGTCAGCTGTGGGAGGAATAGGGAGGAATATCAAACTGCTGCTGGTCAGCACAGCAATCATGACAGAAATGACTGGAAGCTGTAAGGCACCGTCCAGAGCTTGTTGAAATCAGTGAAAACATTCCTGAAGTCTTTAATAGGCTTTGGCTTAGCTGTGGAGAGTGAGCCGAGAAAAGGGAGTTGTTTCCGAATGGAGTCAGAATAAAGGAGTGTAGCTGGAGTGAACACATATGTTCCTAGCATATGGGTGGAGAGCTCTGGGATTTCTGCCATATTGGTCCTGAAGTCAAATACAATTTGTTGTGGGTTGTTTTTTTTGTTGTTGTTGTTGTTTTTCTTTTTTTTCTAGTTTGGATAAAGTAGATCCTAAAGTGAAAGATATTTAACCTTGGTGCCTAAGTGTTGATTGAGGCATCTTCAGAGACTGATTTGCAAGTTCATGAGACTGTCTAGGGCATGAGAAAGGGAAAGGGTACATGCTAGGTCATAGGTGTCCAATGCTTTAGCTTGCCTGGGCTGCATTTAGTGAATAGAATTTGTCTCGAGCAGCATACACATAGGTTGCTCCAAAAGTAGTGCCTCCTGTTTATTTCTGTGAAAGTACAACTGCTACAAAGAACACAATAACGCTATTTGATAGAGCAAATCTCAGATACAAAACAGTATTTTTCAACGTAGTCACCACCATTTTTACCGATGAAGAACAAGAGCCTGCATTCTGCACTTGTAAAAATCTGCACCAGAAGAGGTGACCCACTGTAGCCCCTGCTGAAACACATCACACTGGGCTTACATTCACTATTTGGTCTCCATAAGCATTCAGCAAGGATTGGTAAATGTCAATCAGTACAATCTTTTCCAAACAAAATAATTCAATTCCACACATTTTCTTCATACGCACTTCCATGTTAGACACCATTTTGTCAGACTGCCCTCTGCTGCCATCTGTCACGTGGCAACAAAATGTGATGGAATATTGGTGGATTTTAAATATTTTTCTTAAAACATTAAAAGAGAAATGCAGAGAGAGAGAGAAGGGAACAAACTCACAAAACTAGTAGGATATTTTACCTTGCTTTTGTGAAACTAAGACACAAACCCGGTACACCAGCCATTGTTGCAATTCTTAGTGAAGTCTCAAGGTGTTCATCAGAGATTTTTGATGAAATTTTACTTTGCCTGTACTTTGTTCTTAATAATGATTGTTCAAAATGTGTGTACTGCAAAAAAGCAATGGCATGAATAAAGTGTGTGGAGAGATGAATATTTTTTCCGCTGAGATAGCATAAAAAAGATCAGACTTTTAAGTTGATTATCTGACTGCAACTCTATAAATTCCATTTGAAAATTTACAGGTCATGTAATTATATCAACACAAAACTGATCCAAAGAATGGAAAGTCTTCCCTAAAAGGGCAGTCTGAGAGTGCCGGGACTCTTCAGTCTGGGGAAGAGAAGGCTCTGGAAGAACTGATAGTGACTTTTCCGTATCTGAAGGGGAGCTACAGAAAAGAAAGGGACAGACTCTTTAGCACAGTCTTCTGTGATAGAACAGGGGGAAATGCTTTCAGTCTTAAAGAGGGGAGATTTAGGTTAGGTATAATGAAAAAGTTACCACAATTAGGGTGGTGATGCAACAGAATGGGTTGCCAAGAGATGTGTTGGATGCCAGTCCCTTGAGACTTTCAAGGCCAGGCTGGAGGGGTCTTTGAGCCCCTGATTGAGCTGTAGGTGTCACTGATGGTTTGGCTGTTGCTGAGCAATGAGCACATGCCTGGGTGCTCTGTGGGGAAGAGGGGTGGGTGCACTGCCAGCCATGAAGGGCTACATGTAGCCCGTAGACTGCGGGTTGAACATGCCTGTCATAGGATGAATTGGCTTGATCAATAATTACAATTGAAAACTCTATTAAATGTTTTATTCCCTCTGATTGTGCTTATCTTTTTATCTAATGTATTTACTATTATTTTTCAAAGATTCAGAGGCAAGTTCTCAGTTGTTTTGTAGGAACAGCATTGTACAGAATACACTTTTAATGAAAGTGAGGGCTTAACAGGAAGCACTGTGAGGAATGAATCACCTGAATGCATGATATATTTCAGAATACCTAGTGGCTCTGATTCAGTGGAGGACAGCATTAATTCATTCAGATGTTGAGACTGATGTACAGGTAATTTAATGTTATGTGTTTCTCAGCATACCATCCAGTTAGCACCCTTACAAACATTTTTAATTACTCCAGGACTAAGCTGTAAATGTAATGGATTTTTGCCATTGGTAAAGACAATGTGCACACAGTGTTACCAGTGGTTCATTCATAGTTAATTTGGGGCTCGTATAATGGGAGAATCTTAAATAGCCACAAGTTGAATTTGAACGAGAATCCAGATTTTCTATGCTGACAAGCATCGGAATTCACTAAACAAAAAAATTTATTGTTCCAAAGGTTCTCCAGTACCCATTTCCACAATCAGCAACTTGAGATTGTTCACACCTTTTTTCTTGTAATTTCTGTCTTTTGGGGGTGAGGGCTAATACAAGGATTCCTCTTTGTAATGGCAATATTATTTTACCATCTAAATATAAACAAAGATACATATCATTTTAGAAATCAGTGTTGGTAAGGATATTAGTTAATCTTTTTCAAAGCCCAAAAGCTTTATTTGATTTAATTTTGAACTCAAAGAAAATTCTCAAATGAATCTGTAGTTTTCTAAGGCTGTTTATCTGTACATAGATGAACACAGGATACTATTACTTTAGGTTAAAAGAAGAAGATGTACAGATTTGCTTAGATTAATTTAGACATAATTCAGATGGACTAGGGTGTTGTTTGAAAAAGTGATTAACATGAAGATTACTAGCCGCAAATGCATTTGATTGACATGTGTTTCAGACTGCAATTAATTAACAATATGTTTCTCTTATGTGACTATGGATTTTTACTCACGACAGCGAACATACAACTTTAATTCAAACAGCACCTCTGAGGTAGGATGACCCAAATAGTTTCCAGCTGGAGGACTACTGCCCTTTTCTTCTGATCTCTGCCAGCTGGTCAATGAGCGGCAGCCACTTACTCCTCACTTGAGGCAGGGTGATAGGTAACAGCTCCAGTATCAAGTGAGGGAGGGAGAGCAAAACAAATATATGGGCCAAGCAGATAACTCTGGTGACAATAATAAGGAGGTCTGATAATGTGACACAGAGATATAAAATCTAATTTCAGGGAACCTGGGCATTTTTCTTTTTTCTTTTCTTTTTTCTCCAATAGTGATGATTTCTATATTGTATCTTACTGAACCTGCATAATTTTAGGTTAAAGAATGGACTGTCCAGCAATGGATTGTCCAGGAAAGCCTAGGTCAGCACGAGGCCTTCTTGAAGAAAATTCTGTGGATACAGCACACCACTCTATTGTAAATCATCTGGTGCTTCATTAGGTAGATGATGGCTTTTTAGAGAAAGCTGGATTGGAAACTCACACTTCAAGTTGCAACAGAAAAACAAATAATAATTAAAAAAACACCATCCAATCTGCACGAATATTCCTGATTCACTGCAAGCAATTCAAAAGCTGCCTCTGCAATGCCAGATGTCTGCAGCAAGAGTGGGAGTGGTCTGCAAGAGAGCAGCTCCAGCTGACAGTCCTGTCTCAAAAATACGGTTCCTACCAACATATTTCAGGAGCCTTTAATGCATCTACAAAGCAACTCAAAGAATCACATCACCTACGAAGGATATGAAATGTAGTTTTACCTTAAAAGTTTCTTGCTATTTCTCCAAGACATCTGGACGTGGGTAATGCATTTGCCTTCTGACAGAATTTCCAAGACTTCTGTAGTAGGCTTGTATGGTGACTAAGGAGTGGTTTCTCTGGGACTAGTTGGTAACAACTGGGCCTACTACTGGGGCAGCAAGTCCCGTTTCCTGCACATCGTCTGTTTAATGTTTCCCATTATGCTTGTGTGTTTTCTTGAGAAGTTTGAGAACTTTTAACACTTCTTTTGGAAACAAGCATTTGGAGCTTGGCAAGGAGAAAGCCTCTGGGCTGAAGAAGAGCCTTTGTCCCAGATATAAATATCCAAGATATAAATATCTGCAGTGGTTTGTCTTCCTCAAGAAAATTTAGGCAGGCTGTCAAAAGAATAACTGCACATGGATGCACTCATCAAAGCCTGGACCTCTGCTGCCGCCAGAGCAGTAGCAGCCGCAGTGCTACACCCTGCAATGGAAAAGCATCAATATGGCCTGGATGCACTAGCTGTGGCAAAACTGGAAAACAAAAGCAGGCATGTCCAGATGTGCTCAGACTGTGCTCATAACAGAAAAATCTTACAGTGGATGCTGTGCTGATGTATTGGTTAGGGAGTGGGCAGAGCTCAGTATGGACATACCCCAGAACTTGATCTGAATTCTGAACTCAGATCTCTAGAGCGCTGCTACTCCTCTGAATTTGGAAAGGGGAAAAAAGAGAAACAACCACTGGTTTCTGGTAAGAGGATGGAGGAGGAAGAAAGAGCAAAGCAGTGTTCTTAATGAACTTATACACGTTCTTTACAGAACAGGCATCAGTTGAATTATAATGCTATATTTTCCTATATGCTACTCAGAGTCCATGACTCTGGAGAGTCATCTTGCTGTCCTCCTGCAAAGGGCTTGGAAGTCCTTAAGTGCAACTTGGTTGGCCGTCAGAGCCAAGCAGGAGATACTTCAGTTCAACATGTTTGCCAAAGCACAGCTTTCCTAACAGCACAGCTCTCCTAGTGTTACACTGCAATATTAGCCTTGGACCTGAGCCCAAATCCTGATGTGGGATTTAACTCACTATTCTGGCCCAGAGGCAAACAAGTAATCCTGGCAATACACTGCAAATGGGCTAAACAGACATAAATCCTGGAATTATTAACATGCGTGGTATCCAAAACTATCCTAAAA
The DNA here is from genome assembly GCF_039878825.1 of Excalfactoria chinensis. Classification (NCBI taxonomy): domain Eukaryota; kingdom Metazoa; phylum Chordata; class Aves; order Galliformes; family Phasianidae; genus Excalfactoria; species Excalfactoria chinensis. The sequence continues at coordinate 56,456,169 of NC_092857.1, read as the reverse complement.
ATACAAAGCCTATACCCCTCTCATATTAGCACAAGAAAATATTCATGGAAAGAGGCAGCCAGCTCATGAAAGCTGATATTTTATCCATATATACAATGTTTTTTTATGCTTCTGCTGTTCAGTTTTGTAAACAGCTGGTAACCAACTGTAATTCAGTTTTGAACCTGGTAACTTTACTTCTTTTGCTCATTAGATAAAAATAGCAAAATTGTCAAGTAGTATTTTCTTAAATCAAAGAAAATATTGAAAATCACATATTTCTCTTCTTAACATAACCCTCTGGAAATGGCTTACATAACCATGTAATGAAGATTACAACTGCATTGTCAAAAGGAGCCCAGTGCTAAAATTTGTTACAGAGACATTAGGGTAAGTGTTCCCAATTGTGAGCAGGTGGTACAAACATGAACCCTACTGAGATATAATGAGATGTGTATACATGGGAAGTTTAGGAACCTCCTGTGCATCTTTTTGAAAATGACATAAAACAACTTGCAATTAAACTCCATTTGATGCCAGATGAGAAACAAATGTTTTAGGGAAAGTAGTTTTTAATACAACAATAATTCACTTTACATGTGCATGCCAGCAGCTTTGCATGCTACTTCCCAACCAACAAGAAGCCTTACAATCATACAGCAGGGGCTGAAACCTTCCATTTCACATATCTTTACAGGAATACTTCCTATGAATTGTTTTGTTTGCACAATGGCAACAATTCATTGTGTCATGTTTGCTTTTATACTTGTCTAAGACTCTAACCAAAGGTACAGTTTCAGCTCACATTAGACGTCAAGCACATCCATATTGCTTATTAGAGTTACAAAAGCAGCTTCAGTAAATGTCTGGGGATGAATATGTTCTGCTGGACTGAAGTCTGAAGGTTCAGCACATGCCGTGTTCACAACAGTTTGGTGAATAAGGTGCAGTATGAAGTGTCACTCATGGGTATTATAGAAGTGGCTTTCTTCCCTTTCAAAAGAGTAAATGGTTCTGATAGCATTTATGGTGACCGGAGGGAAACCTCTGTTTTGCAAAACATGTGTTTCTTTCTGGGAAAGAATTCCCCACTTCTGTGGAGGGCACAGTTCCCTAAATGTCAAAAAGGAGATGATACTGTTATCTTTGTGTTTGTTTGGAGTATTTTAGTCTTATACATGTTCTTTCTATTCTTTCCTAAGGTGGGGAAAAGGAAGCAAGTTTAAAAAATAAAAAATAAAATAAAATAAAATAATAAAAAATAAAAAGGAGGAATCTGTTTTTGCAATTTTGGCTGGAATGGGGGGAAGGGAGGAAAGAATAACTGACATAAATACATACATAGGGCCAGTTTCCAACACTAAGGAATTAGATAGCCACAGTACACTGTACATTTAGTGGTAGAGTAATTGTAGCCACTGTTTGTTTCTGCTCAAATTATTTGAAATATTCACAGCTAATTGGAAAAAGTGAAACAGAAGACTAGGCACTCCGGTACATTCACACAGGATTAAGGAAAAATGCACTTGAGTAAGAAGAAATTTTGTCTCAGTTCCCTGTAATCTTTGTTATATTTTCATTCTTACAGACACTTTTAAATATCTGGAACTTTTCTTACCAGTGTGAAACACTGAAGGAAAAGAGATGAGAAGCTGCAAGTAGCTTCTGCAATGCATCATTTGACAGGAAGTCAAGTTATCAGAATGAAGCCTTATAGGTATCAATCTTACACCCATATATGGTGTACATCCCAGTTACCATACAGATATGAAAGGGCCATTAGGGCCCCTTATCAGCTGTATATTGGTGTAATTAAAGGGTTTGATAGCATTAACCTGAACTGTGAAAGTCTCCAGACAATGCACTCTATCAGTCATCTGACCCTTGAGATTAAACAGCTACAGTAAGAAGACTTTCTCCTCTGCTTTCCAAAGGACACACTGATCTGCTGAATTCAGTGGCCTTTTAAAGGAAAAGCCTTTATTTTTCCCCTTAAAAGCAAATTGTTCTTTTTGATCTAGACTTCTACTTCAACATTAAAAAACAAACAAAACAAAAAAAGAAAAGAAAAAAACTCTTTCTGAATATATTGTTATATCTTGATGAATGTTTAATAAAGGATAATGTAGAATTTATACCTTTTAAGTTCATGTGTTTTTATAGCTGTACGTTGGTCTCCATTTCATCTCAAGTCCTTTTGTGGTCAAATGAGAATTTAGTAACTGCGTATTTCAAGGGTCTATGCAAGACCCCAAATTCTTCATATCATTTTCCTTTCCCCAAACACTAAGAAGTTCAGATTTGGTTCAGTAACCTAAACAAAATCTGGAACTCAGCATCTAATTGCCTTTTTGTCCTGTTGTCTTGCAGAAGTGCTAAATGAAGCCTGTCATTTGCTATCCCAAAGGCTTGCTAAATTTTCAGCACAGATAATGGGGAACAAAAAAAGCTGCTAATCATCGGGAAGATTTAATCAACATTTTAGTTTGGGGAACTTAGGCATATCTTTGATTCTTACTGAAAAAAATAATCAACAATTTTTACAATCTTGTTTAAAAATTAAAAATTTAAAAAAAAAAATAAAAATAAAAATAAAAACACTTCCATGGGAGATGGTTCTTTATCAATATATAGGTTTCACATACAGTATTTTTAAAAGATTGACTGATCTGAAAAAATAAAAGAAAAAAGAAAATTCCAGTTCAGTAAGCAGGGGGCTGTCTTTGGGTCATTCCCACCACACTGATCTCAGCCCTGGTATAATGGTCAATAGTAACCTCCGTCTATGTTACTCCCAGGTCACACCTCTAAAACACTTTCTTATCTAAAACTTTAAACAGTACATGACATTCCTACAGAATCTTCTAAGTCCTTTAAAGTTCTACTTTGTGTATTCTAGCACTAGAAGTTTGATATTTCATATTTTTTTGCCCTTTCTGTGTCTGTCATGTTATACAGAAAGTCTTTTATTTGTATGACATGTAAATACAGTTACCACCCCTTACCTCCACCAAAATGCTGTCAGAGACTGTAGTCCTCAATATAGAGAATACTAATTTTAACTTCCCAAGAAATCCTCTTTTTCTCCAGACAAGTGTAGTCCAAATATCATTAACAGTAATGCTTTTGTCTATCTATCCATCCTTTTCTCTATTTATCTATCTATTCTGTACTTACATTAGACAGAGCTAAAGGCAGGACTAACAGGAAACTTAAAACAAAACAAAACAAAACAAAACAAAACAAAAAATCTGGCAGAAGTTCTTATAACCAGATGTAATGTATGCTTTTTCCATATATAGTAATGCAGTAAAAATATAATTTAACTTTACATTAACTTAAACATCGTGTTTAAATTTTTCTCTAATAGAAACCTTACTCAAAATCAGTTACTGTGGATCAAGTATAATGAAACTTTAAAATAAGAGCTTCAATTCAGCTGAAAAGTTGTGAAGAAATGTTTGGTAAACATTATTGTTACCTGTGCCATAGACAACTTTTGTGTTTACAAATGAATCTTAAATTAATTACATGAATAAACCTAAAAGCTCTTTGTAGTCTTATGGGACTGGTATGGAATCACCACTTACCGCCATCTAAAGTCTGTCTCAGAGGGTACCTTTACCCTCATTCTCCAAATAGTCCCTGAATAGTTTGGCCACTGATGTGATAAAAATGATGTTAAAAATTTGACTCAAATTACCATGACTGTATCTTGTTCTCACAGCTGCTATGGAGGAACAGTGTTTTGAACAATGAATGAAGTGAGATGAATTTCAATAGTTTTGGTGAGCTTTGAATAAGCTCACTCAAGCTTGCATAATATAAACACAAATAAATGGTATCTAATGTCCCTTCAGCATGTGTTTTTGCTGTGTTTTTTCCCCCCACACTTTTCAGTGGATGTTATATGACATTCACAGTTATTCCAGAAGAAAATTATTTAAAGTCAAGTGACTGTGACTCTTCAATGTTGAGTATCAAAATTATTTGTAAAAATACTTAATAACAAATGTCTTTATCCACTAAGGGACAGAAAATATGCCATGAGACTTATCTGCTGAATACAGCTAACCAGTGTAATTCTAGGAGCTCTGAATATGCATAAAAAACCATTTGCCATTCATCCGTCACATTAAAGAGATAATTAGTGAAGAATGTCACATTAAACTATTAGCAGAAAAAGACTTGGTGTTCATGAAATATTTCTCATATTGTGAACTCCTTCATAAGCCCTAAAGTTTTCACACAAAATGTTGGAGTCCCTTACAGGACATTCAGCACTCTAAGAAAATAAAATTCTTGAAAAAATCCTAAATCACAGAATTGTAGCAGTTGAAAGAGACCTCTAGAGATCACTGAGTCCAATCTTCTCCTAATGCAGGTTCTTTGTTGCGCAGAATCATATCCAGGTGGCTGTGGAATAACTCCAGAGCAGGAGACTCCACAACCTCCTTGCACATCCTGTTCCAGTGCCTGGTCACCTCAGAGTAATGAAGTGTTACCTCATGTCCCAATGGAACTTTTTGTGTTCTAGCCTGTGCCTGCAGCTGCTTGTTCTGTCACTGGGCACAACTGAAATATCATTGATTAAAATATAAAAGAGACTAAACATTGCAGTTCTACCAGGTGCCACCACTGTTCTTTCAGCAAAAAGTAATTATACCCAATACTCTGACTGTTGCAAGGGTTAACCACAAAAAAGGTAAAAAGGCGACTTTTGTCTGATATTAAGATTTGTTGTGTGTATACTCATACACTGGTTGATTGGTTGGCTTGGACAGCATGAAAACTCCTCAGAAATTTCGGTCCCTGTTAGCACATGATGCAATTGGCATTAAAACTTTAAAATAAAAATGTACTTGTTTTAAATTTTAAAATAAAATCTTAAAGTACTTGTTATTTTATTTTCTGTTTTCTACTTTTAAAAGATATGTTCCTTGACCATGCTAAAGTCAGTGTTATTGTTGTTTTTGCCAGCCTGAACAAAGGACTCAAGGTTACAAGTGGGAATAGAACATTTATTCAGCCTATATTTTTTCAATAACAGATAGGAGCAGAAACAGCAGAGTCTGTCTGAGGCCATCTTGAGCCGTGATATGTCTGTTGATCTCCAGTTGACCTCAGCTTTTGAAGCCCTCATTACACGGACATTTTGAAGCACTAAAGTGTAACCCTGGGATAGGAGAGATTGAAATGCAACATTTTAAAAATAACAATACATGAAAACAACATCAACTGTAGCTTTTTTTTTTTTTTTTGGGGGGGGGGGGGGGGGGGGGGGTGGCTAGGGAAATGTAAAAAATAATTCTGTATCAACTACTCTGAATTACTTGGGTCTGGTCCAGAATCATTTTAAATCTGGAAATTTATAGTGGTGGGGGTGGGGGAGTGGGAATAGGAATTAGGAAAAATAATCACATATAAAGAGCATGATTAGAATCATTTAATATTCCAGTTACTAAAGAGTGCTTAATTTTTAAAATCTCCCTGCTGTTTATCACTGTTAATAGGGAGACTTATTAGAGCAAAAATGAGGGTGTCAACCTATTATACCTATTTTGTTATCAAGAGTAATTACTGTGTGAAATTCAGGATTGAAGAAATGCTGCTAATTTGGGGCCTGCAGGGAGGGCAGCAGCACAACCTGCCGCTCCCACTGACCTTAGCCTTGTTTGGGGTGTGCTCAGGATGGACAAGGGCAGAAAAAAAATCTGCTGTGCTTCAGCATTCCCTGCCAATGTCACTAACTCAGAAAGCATGACTTGGAGAGGTCTTCAAAATTTATTTTTCTCTAGAATTTTAAGCTAAGATTTGTTCTTATTCTAAGATTTCTATTTATTTTTCCTTTATTTGGCTTTCTCTTCTCTTTTCCATCTGCTGATGTACAAAATGCAGCTCTGGCACATCTGGGAAGGCAATACATTATTTTTTGCTCCACTAAAAGAGCCCATCTTAGGATTTAAATTTTATGTTCTCTGTCTCTATCTTTATATTTTAAGGTAATTGCAGATAAAAGCATCATAAGGACATTTGCATAGCTTCTTATTTTGTGCTGTTCTCACCTTTTTGAGAATTTGCTACATGATGAAATTGCATTTAATTTCTTAATTTCACTGAGAACATCAAATATTTTAAGTAGACTCCTGCTTTGTAAGAATATATTCTGTGATTCTGTGCCATTTTGCATTCATCTCTCTGTCCACAAACTCCGCAAACTTAATTTTATTTACTTCTGTCCAAAAAAAAAAAAAAAAAAAAAAAAAAAAGAAAAAAAAAAAAGAAAAAAAAAGAAAATTTGAGAACTCAATCAGTAAAACTTTTTGCCTGCCTGGTGCCAGAGAATGATTTTTGAATCTTCAAGGCATTGTATATGTTAACATTTCTCCTTTCAGTATTAAACTACGAGGAAAAAATTCCACTCAGCATTGCTGGTGAAATCATTAAGCAATAAAACAGTAAACTGTAACTCAAAGTGTTTTCTGAGTTTACAGGTATTTCTGATATGGAATGGTTTCTGACTAGGGATGAGATCAACGTCAAACTCCAAATCCAAGCCCTGGAAGTCCAGATTTGCTGCTGACACCTCCCTATCAGTTACTCCACACAATTCTTTTTTTTTTTTTCCTTTTTTTTTTTCAATGTATGAGATGTCACTTCATGGAGATAATGCTCGTAACTTTGCAGGATTGCAAGGAACTGTTGGAAGCAAAAAACAGTTTCATAAAAGATGATAGAATGATGATGACTCTAGCTTTGAATTCTCTATCAGTTTGCATAGCTATGGAACCAAAGTGGGATCAAATCAATTGCAGAAGAAGACTGTATCCTACATGCAGTTTAATCAAAATCTAAAGCATCTACATTGCTCAGTGTTGTATTTTCTGCAAGTTCATTTACTCCAATATAAAATATAAAATAAAATGAAATAATAAAATATAATAATGATAACAGTTAAATTGCATATTTCCTGCCTATAATACAGAAACAAAATAACATCAGTTTCAGAACTGTGAAGTCAAAATATTCAGTTTGAGGTTAGGGACATTTCATAAATCTACTAAAACAGAAATGTGACATTTTCAACAGCATTATTCAATCTGCATGTCTTTTATGGAAGTGTGAAAACATCACTCAGGTAGATGATGATCCCCTTTTTTTGCCTGATGTTCATATCTGGAATTGGCCTTTTGTCATTAGGTACAAATGAGAGAGAGCAAGTCCAGAGACATCTGTCCCACAGAGTAACATGTGAGGCAATAGTTGTACAATATCTTGTACTTTGAATTTATAATTACCTGATGCTGACTTATGGATATCTTTCATATCCATAATTTTAAAACTATTATTTAAAACATTCTATTGGGATTATCTTATTTGATCATAACAGATATGATTAAACTTTGTGAGCAATTTCTAAATTTTAAAATAATAATAATAATAATTTATTTAAATACCTTTGTATTTCAGGGTTATTGATCAGTTATTTACAGTGAAGAAATCCTCTGGTTCAAACATTTTGATTTCCATGCTTCAGTATTTTTAGGACCAAGAAATTTCCTGTTTCTGTTCTCCCAGAGCTTGCCACTGAATAAAAATGGAGGAATTATTTTAACAGATGGAAATATCCTGAAAACAACATGTCTGAAGACTCCAGGAGACCCTAGACTGATTGACAAGTTACTTCACTCTAATAAAACAGCAATCCAAACTGGTCACATTCTGATTTGAGATTATCATTGTGTAGGTAATTACTTAGCAAACAGACTTCTTTTGAGCTGTGTCACTTCAAGATGGACTTCAGTTCTTGCACCTCTGAATGGGTGCAGCTGGTAGAAATGGCAGCTGCTATCATACTTTGAGCTCCTCCTGATACAGAGATGACTTTTTCCATACTCTGATAGGATCTAGGAACTTCTTGCTTGCTCTGAAGATGACAGTTAGCAGGCCAGGTTATGTTCTTGGCAATCATAAAGCTCTTTTTCCTCTGATGAGAAATCTGAAACCCAGCAATTTTCAATGACCAGATGTAAATGTTTTCAAGGGAAAGTGTGTGCTGTAGGCTGTGGTGACACCGTGCTTTTAACTTGTAGTTGGAAGGATTTCTATGCAAAATGAATTCCATATTTACAATTGTCATGAGATAAAACCAGAAAATTTATGTATGTGTGTGTGTGTTTTGCTCAGGAAAGGAGTTCATTTTTCCCCTCTCTTTCTATGAACTAAAAAACAGACTATCTGGACATCCTAGCCCAAATAACATCAGCAGCTTGTGCAGATATGTCTAACTCTCTCTCAGATAGTTTCTCAGATACTGACCATGGCGTATGGGATGGCAGTATGAAGCTCAGCATGAACTTCACAACTTGCCTGGGATGCTCAGATGGAAAATTCAGAGAGATCCATGTTGCCATGGTTACAGTGCTGTTACAGTCAAGCAGGCTAGCTTGGGGATGTCTACATGATCTGCTGTGGTATTTTTACCTTCTTGTGGATGCCTATGTCCATTCTCATGTCAAACTTCATCAGAGCAACTCCAGGCATAAAAGCACTAAGGCTGAAGCTAGGAAGATGCTGCTGGAGAAGAGAATTCCAGTACCTATGCAAATACCAAAACATGCACTAAGTTCCTGCATCCTTGTGCTAACATAGCAGTGCTATGAATTATACTGGGGCATTAGCTTTTAGATGACTGACATATTAGGCTTTTCATCCTTTACTTTTTGGGATCAGTTGAGTTAAAAGACATCAGCTACTTGCTTTCACAAAAAGAAGCAACATGTTGTTTGCACTCACAGCTTTCATCTTCTCCTCTAAATTCTCTAGAATCAGAAATACATTCTTTACCTTCCACAGAGCAAACTTTGAGTCCAAATGCTTTTAGAATACAAGAAAAGAAGATAATCTACACACCTGATGGTTGAATTTATTCATTTAAGATAATGTCATTTTAGATCCTCAGCACTTTCTCAATATCCTAAAAGTGGTCAAGAAATGTAGCTGATAAAGGTAAAAAAAAAAAAAAAGTGGAATTAGTATATAAAAATCTGTCCAGTCTATCCTCTTGTTTTAAATGTTCACCAGCCAGGAATTTTGCCCAGACCTCAGTATAATGTGGTTATCAGCAAGGATACTAGGAGAACAGGAAAGCTGTATTCAAAGTGAGAATCCAAACAGAAGAGGCAAGTGAGTGAATGTGAAGAAGCTTTCACTTTGTATTGTTCAAGCCAGTAAGTAACACTGGAGACTCTTAAAACTGCTGGAACATCAGTTTGATGTACATGGAAGCAGTGTTAGAACAAACTTTGCTGATAGTGAAGTTTAGCCCACAGAAAACAATTACATGTAGCCAATAAGTGTATTTCTATGCAGTACATGAAGCTATCAGTTCATATATTTTCTATAAATATACGAGTCCTTATAAAAAACACACAGTGAAGAAGGTAACAATGATCAGGCATATGCAGGGATATTTTAAGGGGCTTGCTGATCATGCATCAGTCCTCTGCACCCATTACCAGTCAGATCTGTCCTCAGCAGGCTCAGAGTCTGCAGTGTCTCATAATGCACTTTTTTTCTACCAAAGAAGGTGAAAGTTAAGGGCAGACAACTGTGAAGAGTCCTCTTATCTCACACAGGTGTATTGTGATCTGTAATTTGATTACTTAGATAGAGCTCAGAAACCGTAGCACAGAGTGAGGATCACACCTAATATTTCTAGCTCCGCTGTTATTTCCTGTCAAGCAAAGTGCCCAATTCAATCTCCATTGAAGCTAATGGGAGCCATTCTCTTCAGCTTCACTGACTTTGGGATCAGACTGTAGTATATCCTACTTAAAAAGCTGCAATCTTACATCATCTTTAAAACTGGTTAGGCACTGTTTAATGGATCAGTAATGGCCAAGGGCAGAATAATTAAAGCAGTATCTCAGTGGACTTAAGGAATTGGAAGAAAATGGAGATTTATGGAAAAAAATTCATTGTAAGAAGGAAAACAATCTTCCTGCAATTGATCTGATATGCAGATAAGTGCACCCTTACTCAAATTTGTCTCTTCTCTCTTTCTTAGCCTCAAATCCATTAAAATAGCAGAAACATAAGTGTAGATATATCTGTAATAGCTTACAACAAAATTCCATGTTCAGCTTGCCTTATTTTCCAGTTATCAACAGATACTTCATTTGGAGAAAAGCTATAATGCTCAGAAGTCTGTATCATCAATGTGCTGTTCAAATATTACGTTAAATTTTCCTATTTATATGGGACTTCTTGTTTCAGGAAAACACTACAGACCTGAGACCCCATCAGCACTGAAGTCTTCCAAACAGATGAAGAAAGTAAAAGGAGTGGAGAAATGATGTGAACTTGTAAGCACAGTGTCTATGCAGCTATGGCATTTCTAACCTTGATTACATGAGGTTAAAACATGAAAAAACTGTATTACAGAAGGTTTGGATATCTGCTCACATATTCAGGTCCAGTGGTTGACCTGACCTGAGAAATATGGTGCCTGTTCAGTCACTAGTGGTCAGATGTACAAAAGAAAGCTGAAAGTATACGTGAAACGTACTCATGCATGCCCACAATATACACTCTGTTGTGGATAGCTTTTGGATACAACTGGAGTCTTAACTTCAAACCACTGGTTACCAACAAAGAACAATTGCCCCACTTCGTAACTGTGATGTGGTTACTCACTGAATGAAACACAAAGGCACTCTGTTATTCAAGACTAAAAAGATGGTGTGGTCTGTTGGAAACCTAAGTCAGTAAAGCCTTCAAATGAAAGCAGAAGAATGAAATCACCCACAAACACATGGTTTTCTTCCAGAACTGTTGTGTTCCTGAATGCCAGATCAGCAACCTAAGCCAACCTGAACCATCCTGGAGGAAGTACAACCTGCTGTCATAGATTGTCTGTGAACCAGGCTTTTGCTCTCTTCAACCTGTCCAGCCTCTCTAATCTGCTATAGCAAAACTGCAAGTTTCTGAAGAAAATAGGATTTATTTCAAAGGCTGGAATACTTTGTGCTGCCAGTCATGCCAGCCATTATTGATTGATTTGTGCAGTAGAGAAAACTTAGAGTTGTTAATTGCTGTTTTCTGCTTGTGTGTATTTTTATGGTGTGATCTAACAGCAGAAAGAGACGGGGATGGTTCTGCTGAAGGCCGAGAACAGTGTGGACTGCTAAGAAGTAGCATGTGTGAGCAGAAATGAATGACTGAGAAAAGAAGATCTAGCAAGATGTAATTAGCTTTGAACTGCAGTTTCCTCTTCATTTTCAGTCAAATGTGTTCAGAGGAGTATGTGTCTTTTGTTGGGAAAATGCCAAATAAAGACGGGTGGTAGCATTTGCTCGGCACTGGAGAGTGAAGCTGAGCAGCATTTCTAGGTTTCATTCCAAGATACTTGGACAAACACGAAAAACATTTTGAAAGTACTTATGGGCAGAGATATTTTTTTCCATATTAAAGTTTTGCTCATTCTTAGGAAAATTTTATTCTTTTCTAAATGGTAGCCCACATATTCCCCCAGAGAAACTCTGATAACCTCTAAAATAACATTTTTTTTCTGTATTAGTTTTAAGTAGTCCAGTGGCTTTAAATCAGTGTCAAGAAGGGAATAAGCCAATGCATATTCTTACTGCTTTCTCAAACAGTCCATAGAACAGATTATTTGGTGGCTGTTAAGGATTGTGGCATTTCCTTCCTTGGCTCTTCCATATCCAAAGGCTCTCCACACTGATTGTGTTGTACTTAACATCTCCCCACTGTTCTCCATTATTAGGGAGTTTTGTTTCCACACAGTAAATAAAATGACTTGATATAGAAAATTTTGATTTGTATGTATATATATATATATATATTCCCATAAGAAATTATTTTCTTGGGCTTATGTGATTCTTTTTAGTTTGCTTTATTTGATTAATTAGAACATCCTCTTCGATCATTGATGAAATGGAAATTTTAAGCAGAATTCAGCTGAAACCATGGCAGTTTTCCAGCCTCTCTCTTTATGTCCTCGTACAGATTCCATTTTAGAGGGAGGCTTTCAAGAATGGAAAACTGTTGACTTTTGTTTGCTACATCCCTGAAGTTCTCAACTGGGAAAGAGATGACAAAAGCCTTTCTCAAATCTTTTAGGATCTCCCAGTTAATAAGTATTCATACATGATAAATTCTAATATTCATGCTATGACTTGAAATAAATGTTCCAGAATCTCTGTCCATGAAGATTTACAAACCTGGTTAAGCCAATTGCATGAATCATTATGTTCTCAAGAGCAAGTGGTAGCAAAGAAAAGTTCTGTTTAATTCCCTTTTGACAGAAAATCCACTGCTATGATGCACAACAATGCTCACATGGACTCTGATGAGTGGCTTTACCATTCTAAACACTTTAAAATACTCATGTTTGTAAAATATTAAGCAATTTTACTTTCTCCTGCTGGAAAGTGGAGAAAACCTTCCCAATTCATTTATGGAGGTCTGACTCAATTGGCACATTCATTGCATTACTTAATCAATTCCCCTGTATTAAAAAACAAACAAAACAACAACAACAAAACTAACAACAACAAAAAAACTTATTTCCCACCAAACGTGTCCAAATTAATTGTCCCATTTGGTGTAAAGTACATAAAATCTATTGCATGTAAAAGGGCACACGGTGTGTGTATTCTGATACTGAATGTACTTTCAAAGTATTTTAAATTATTTCCAAGAAACTATAAATGGATTCTGAACTTTTTCAAAGAAGCCAAATGCTTTAACCAAGAAATTTATATAATCTTGTTAAACAAAGTTTTAAAAAATTATACCATCTAACTACAAGCAGAGTTTGCCTCTTAGAATAAACTCTACATATTATATGCTGGCAGTAAGTGAGATCTCTTATTGCCTGAGTTAGCAGTGTCTAACTTACCACAGCACATGACGTTATGAGTCAGTACCACAAATCTGATGTAGTTAGGAAATTCTCCATAAAAACTGAAGTGGAAAAGCATATTCCCTGTCTACATAAAAGAATTCATATACCTAATTCAGATTTCTGCTCTACTTTTATGCCTGCCTGTTGGCTTCTGATCCATTTTCTGTGAAGGCTTACTGGCATTGGGTTATATTATCCTACAAGGCAGCAGAACTAGGGTCTTATTCTTACTGACTTCTGTGAACTAGCCAAAAACAGCACTGGTCTCAGTTTCAGTCTGGAAGGCTCCCCAGGCAGTCATCAGGTTTTGTCCTTCCTCTTTGGCTTGTAGTGGTGTAATAGGTTATGGAGGATTTGAGCAGCATTTTTAATGAAAGTGTCATACCTGAAATTTACTGTCATCTGCTCGTTAGCAACATATGGAGGGTTTTGCTTTATATTTCATTTTGCTGTGCTGTGAAAATAAGGCTCATTTCTACTTCCTCCCCAGCTATGTATTGTTTTTTTTTTCCCTATATGATATGGGTTCTTCTCTATTTATTCAACAGAAATCTTCCTTCTTAGTATTTTTGTTACTCTTTAAATTAACTGTTCTAGTTTCACATCACTAGCAAATTTCAGGAAATGCACTCTCTTGTTTTTTTAATATTCCTTTCTGTCCTCAGGAAAAAGAGGCAACTGAAGGCATACATTGTATCTTTCAATATCTGGCACACTGAATGGAACCAATCAGTATTCACTTGTAAGGAAGAAAATAATTAATAATAATAATTCTAAAAAATTTACACCTTTATTATATGCCCATGATTGGAAATAAGTGTTTAAAATTGATGGCTGCTTCACCTAAATCAACAAATGCCAGTAAGAGAGAGCAGTGACCAATCTCCCATGTACCTCTGTGAGGTAGCAGGTTCCTACAGAAGCTTTGGAGGCACCCACCACCTCTGCATCCTCTGCATGGTGCCAGTTAGCCATCTTCACTTCTCTCCTCAAACATACCCTGACTATGGGATACTGTCCATATGGTATTTCTCCACTCCTTCTCTTATGTTAAATCTGTCCATTCCATGAGAAGAACCAGCCCCATTATATCTGAGGATGCTGGAAGCCTACGCACTGCTAGTCCTGCCTGAAACAGACCTGACCTGGTACAAGCATTAAAGTGGGCTCAAATGGTTCCACAGTGTATTTTTGGTTTGGATAAAGCCTATACCAAACTCTTAACATATGGTGCCCCTTGTGAGCTTACTCAGTAAGGGGTGAATAAACTATTAATAATGTTTTTAATAAGGCACGTAAATGTCATGTTTTCTGACAGTATGCTATAGAAAATATATCACTTATTTAGATTTCAGCCTAAATAATTGATAATATTACAGAGCGTGACAAATATCTGGCCTCTTTTCTTTGAAAAACTTATGGCAGATCCATAGTGTTTGAAAAATTTCTCTTACAAGTTTATTCTCTTTTTCTTTTTAATTAATCTTGAATGCCCAGCACAGAAGGCCTATGGAAGTCACTAGAAAAGTAAGTATTCTTTTAATAATAAATTCAAATTAAACATAATCCTTTTAGCTTTGCCACTTTTCAAGAGCAAATGTGTAGCAACTTTACAATTAGCTGCCAGTTCTTCTCTGTAATATTAAAGGAACTTACAAATCTTCAGTTGCCATTGAAATGTCTCTGTAAAGTGTGCAACCTTTCACACAGAAGATAATTATGAAAGCGCTAACATTCATTTGACCAAAAGCAATAAATAATTTATGAACTGGGTGTTTGAAATTATGCAAATATTATAAATACTTTTTTGTTGCCTGTACATCTGAGTAAGTACAATTCAGAAAAAAAAAAAAAAAAAAGAAAAGAAAGAAAAAAAAAAAAAGGAAAGAAAAAAAAAATGTGCTATGGATTAATAGATTCAACGTTTAGCCGATTTGCATTTTTACAGTGTTCTTTTCTTTGCTAGTTCCTACTATCTTTAGTATCACAACTCAGAAAACAATTCCTGACAATACTGTCTCTAAGTGTATTTGAATATCCTGGTTCCCCTATTCATCAGCTCCTTCAGTGCTTAAAATATTTTTTGCTTTTCTTCCAGAGCTTATTCTAAAAGTGAAGTAGTAATATCAAATCACCAAAAGCCTTTGACCCTCCTACCTTTGGTGCTTATTAATTTTATTATTTTTTAATGATGTTTGATTTGTGTACTGCTTTGTGGCAAAGCTAGTTCTGGTGCTACTGTGAAAGGAATGTAAGCCTTCTGTAATTTGGCTGTTATGCGTACTACTTTAGTGTGGCAACAGCTTTGATTAATACATTTTAAAACCAGGATAGACCACTATGGTCAACTGGTCTGATCTTTGGCATGATGCAGTTGTGGAGTTCTGCCCTGTAATTCCTGCAGTGAGCACAGTCACATATGACTAATAAACTGTGGTTGTGCTAATGACACCGTTTGGCCACCCTCCTGTAACCCATAGTCCTGCAGAACAAAAGCCCATGCCAATTATGTCTGTGCAGAAGAATATTAGAGTTGATGCTCAAGTTAAGTAAATGCATCCATGCAGCTTGGCCTATTGCAAAGGTCAAAGAGCATCTTTTATGCCTCTGCAGCATTATGGATAATTATTATTTGATCTTCAGTCATACTGACACAGTGCAGTTTCGCATTCCGGTTGTCAAAGATAGGAAATATGAAAATAAAATAAAATAAAATAAAATAAAATAAAATAAAATAAAATAAAATAAAATAAAATAAAATAAAATAAAATAAAATAAAATAAAATAAAATAAAATAAAAAATTAAAAATAATAATAAGTTTACCATGCAGCTTGCTAAAAAATCTGACAGAGCTCATGTGTATTGTACTTTCTTCTAGCAGATCTGTAATTACAGTGACTAAAATGACCGACTAGTTCCAAGCAAATGCTTAGAACTATGTACAGGCACTACGAACGTTCACTGTTCTGCTTAATACATTTACTGCCAAACCTCAAATCACAGGAAATTATGTAGTTTCATCTTCTGTTTTCCCAATGAGTAGTGAAGCTGCATGAACCACCAAGGCCTTATGAACTATTCCAGCGAGCCTGTGCTCCACTCTATGTGACCACTGCTGGCAATCTTCTCATAAACGTGCATGAAATCTTTGCCTCTTTTTGGCTGGCTTCCTGTCTCCAGATCCTAACTGCAGCCTGGAAGTCAGTATGGACTGACTGCAAAGGTGTTTCATGAAGAACAGCAAAACTAATCCATGGGAACATGAAATTCTTTTAACAGAAGCTTGTTTTTTGGGTTTTTTGTTTTTTGTTTTTTAATGAAACTCCTTGCTGACTCCTGTAGAAGCCACCAAGTTCCCCATACAGAGGAGGTTTGGTCTTTTACTCAGCAAAGGTCACCACTCTGTATGGAGAAAAGTGCTGAGGACAGAGGCGGGCCCGACAAGTATAAATAGTTTTCAGCACACATTGGGCAACTATTTGGAGAACAAAAATAGTCTGTGCACAGCTGTGGGGGTGGGTGAGGGTAGCACAAGTGCCAATTCAAAGACGGAGACTGGCTGACCTAGATGGGCTTCCTGACCTTTTTCCATCCGAAAAGCCTCCTCACTGGACTGGAAGTAGGCTGGCTCTAATTAGGGATGGCTGCTGCTTGCTCTGGCTTCCTACTGGTGCATGTTAGTTGTGCTTGGCGTGAAACAGCAATGTTGGAGGAGTACTCACCTCCCCCCCCCTCTACCCCCCCAACCCAGCATTCAGCTAAGCCAATCAGTGGAAAAAATGACAGTGCTGCCTGGCATGGAATACAGGTGTTAAAATACCTTTATTAAAATAGAGGAAATAACACCTATTAGGAAGTGACTCTGAACTAACACATTTTATTATGGGTGGGAGGAGGCATTTTCCTTTCAGCATACTGTAAATGCTCTTGTTTCTTTCGTGGTATTTAACAGTAGGAATGGGTGCGATCTATTTTTATGGCATATGATTCTGTTGGAGGCTCATGGAGCAATGAAGCAATGACTTAGCAGGTTCTTTTATTTCTTTTTCTTCTTTTTTTCTTTTTACTTCTGTGTGTGTGTGTGTGTGTGTGTGTGTGTGTGTGTGGAAATTTAGCCAAATCATAAAAACAAACTTTAAAAACTCCACTGGCCACTTTCCAGGAACAGTGTGTGAGGTTGTTCCCATAGAGCTGGAAAGAAGAAGAAAATCATCTGTCAGGCAAATCTGAGCTCGGCAACCTCCTTCAGAGTGTCTTCATCTCCTTTTGAGAAATGACATCCTTCACTATCAAGCAAGAGCAAAGGAAGGAGCGAAACCTCACTTGTGCTCTTCTGAAGCATGTCCACATGCTGAGCTGTGGGTGCAGCCATGCATATCTAGCACCCACCACCATACAAAACCACTTCAAAAGTGCAGACGGTGCCCACTCCTCCATCTCGAAATGAAAAGCACACTGGGTGATTCAAGATGAGTGTTTCTGCTCTGGGTTTGAACAAGAGAACATTATTTCAAAATGATCCCAAAAATATGTTCCTAATATGCAGAGATGAAAGAGTACTTCACATACAAGGGGAAACATTAAAATGTCCATCCATTTTACTTCACGTTGTTAAACACTCAGGTTCCAATTCAGGAAAGCATTTCAGCACGTCCGTTAGAGCTAATGCCTGACCAGGAAGAATTAGACCTTCCAGGAAAAGAAGAAATTTTCAGATGTGAAATTGTATTGGGGGGCGTGAGGGGCAGGAGGGGGTAAATGAGGGGGGAAGTGCATGCTTTTTTTTTAATTATTTTTCTGAATGGATAATATTCACTGAGAAAGTGCAGTAATGAAATCAGCATTCCTTAAAAATATTATGAAGTGATTACCCAAGTAGGTGTCATTTTTACAAAGTTTAACACTAGTGTCCCCCAGATGTGCCCACACCTTTGCTGGGGTGAGCAGCAACCTGAAAGGAAAATAGTTAAGCAATGAGAAAGTGATGATAGGGAATAGCTCTGAGTGATCTGGCAAACTAAGAAATGGGAAATCTTGGTGATCTATTTGGTGCAGTGGGAGGCAAAGCACCAGAAGGAGATGGTGTGCTGTGAATGAGGAGGTGAGGAGTATTGTAGACTGCTAAGAGAAAATATCAGCTGTAAAACAAGAGGCATAGCTAAGATCAGCCTGAGCATCAGGAGACACAATCAGATTTCAGTAGAACAGTGACCTAACCAAAAGGAACAGTTTTCGGAATTTCTGTATTGAATATATATACATTTAACATATATATAAGATGGATATATGGATGGATATTTGAGAGTGTTTTTACACTTCATTTCTGTAAATTGAAAACTTTAATAATAATTAGCTTTTCTGTTTGTTTGTTTTTATTTCCCTGTTATATTACAAGAGCTGCTCCAAAAGTAATGCCTCCTATGTTATGATGTTGGCCCACAATGTCAGAGGCAAATGTTAGTTGCATGACAGTACAGGTTGAACCTTCCCACCAATATCCCATTACATTTTGTTGCTGTGCAACATATTACAGCAGAGGGACAGACTGACAGAATGGAGTCTGACATGAAAATTTGTATGAAGCAAAGATGTGGAATTAAATTTCTCCATGCAGAAAAACTGGCACCCACTGACATTCATCAGTGGTTGCTGAACACTGATGGAAACCAAGCAGTGGGTGTGAGTAGTGAGGCAGGGAGTGGTGCATCTCAGCAGTGGTGACAGTGATGAGAAAGACAAGCCACATACCTGACAGCCATGCACAGCTGTCACTCTACACATTGAAAGGCATCTTGATCAGCTCATCCACATGAATCAGCAAATTATGAGCAGGGAACTGTGTAGAGAGCTGAATAGTGGCTTTGATGAATTGAAAATAATGGTAGAAACATTAGAATATCCCAAGGTTTGTGTTGAGTGGGTCCCACAGATGCTCACACAGGAATAGATGGAACAGTACAGGCAAGTTTGTCAAGACCTATTGAAGAAATGTGAAGCTGAAAGTAACAGCTTCCTTGATCTCCTCATTACTGGTGATGAGTTGTGGTGTCACCACTATGAGCTGGAGTCAAAACAGCAGTCCATGGAGTGGTGACATGTAATCTCCCCATCAAATAAAATGCTGGCAGTGCAGTAATCAATGGGTAAAGTGATGTGCACTGTCTTTGGATATACTAAAAGATCCTTCTGAATTTTCTGTAAGTTTGACAAACCATCAACTCTTTTTGAAGGTCAGCTCTGACTGCTATGTTGTGATGCTGACCAAGTTGAAGGTTCTAACTCTCAAAGTCAGGACAGAGAAGAGGACACTTCTCTTGCAATGTAATAATACCAAGCTCCACACCAGTTTGAGGACAGTGGAGCACAATGGCAGTCTTGGCTGCTTTGTCATACAACACTCACTGTGTGGCCTGGATTTGACACCTTCTGACTTATGTCTGTTTGGGCTGATGAAAAAAAGAACTGCTTGGGCAACATTTTCCTAGCACTGATGCCATCATAACAGCTGTGAAACAGTGCATCACCTCTGCTAGTGCAGACTTTTAGGAGCTCAACATGCAAGCTCTTGTTCATCATCAATGAAAATGCACAGTTAATGGTGTTGAAAAACAGTAGCTTTTGTTCTGTAGCTGAGAATTAGCTCTCTCAAATGGTGTGATTACGTTCTTTGTATCTGTTATAGTTTCCATGGAAATTAATAGGAGGTATTACTTCCAGAGCAACCTGAGTAGTATTGAATACAGTACTCTTTTTTCACAAACATCTTCTCTGAAGGGGATTTTTAGGTTTATTTTCTCTTTTTGCAGAAACCATACTTCCTCTCTGAAACATCAGAAAGGAGTAATTGTAGAAGCAGCAGAAAGGACACAGGATTGGACCAAGGCTGCAGTGGTGGGGACTGGATGTGCTGGTGAGTATTTGTGTCTCTAACATCTATCAGTCTTAGATACTGGGTTTTGTGGGCTAGAGGGTGGATTCCTCTTGTGGTTAGGGATAAGAAAAAATCTCATCCTGGAGCCTAGAAATACCAGCCTCTCAGTGACCCCTTCTTGCCAATCCTTGTTACTCGGACATTATTATCATAAAGATTAGCTTAGTTTTTACAGCTTATCTCTGGGAATGCAGTAGAGAAAAAAAATGATTCATGGTCAAAGTTCAGATAACTATAGGTGTACTGATAATTTCAGTTCAGTTTTTCCTCCTTAACTGGTTTCCTTAAGCTAACATCTCCCTCTATATTGTAATGGATTTGCTTTTTCAGAATGTAGTACATGTGTAGGATAACATCATGCCAGCTAGGACTTCTAGCCTTTCCACAGTTAACCTTCGTGTGCAAGGACAAAGAACACTTTTAACATAGAACACTGCCAAATCATTCCATTCCTTCCGTTAGTCAAAAGGACGCAAATTTTAATTATGCATTTTCAAACACACGTTAGTCTGTCACAGATATACTACACCTTCATTTCTCTAGTAGTGGAAACTAATGAAAATATGATACAAAGTACAGATTAATACAAAGTACAAATGTAAAGACTATGAATGAAAAAGTAACACTTGAAAACAGAATTTCATTTCTTATTCCATAAGAGATAAAATAGTCCTCAGAAAAATTGACTAACATGTTTTGGCTGTGAGCACCAGGAAAATACCACAAAAAAAAAATATTTGCATAGCTTATGAAACACTCAAGTTGAATATTAAAACCATCTGTTTTCAAGGAATATACTGTAATTAAAAGGACTTGAAGTGAATCTGAAGTTCAGATTCCCCAAACATTAAGCATGTCATAAACAAGTCAATTGATCGGTTCAGTATACAAAGTAAGGGACAGCCTGCTACATTACAAGGAAACCATTCTGTCCCGGGGCTATGTGCCTCACATAAACCACATCAGTGAAGCAGAAATGGTTCACTGGCTTAACCTACCCTCCAAAACTGCATTAAGCTAGATTATAACTGCGTGATCTGGAGGATTACTCTGTTTTTCTCTGTGTGGATGTGTGTCAGTAAGTATGGGTTTTGAATTTTTTTGTGTTTAGTTTCTGAAGAGAAACCATGTAAGAAATTAATGGCTACCCCATATAGACATTATTTCCAATAGCCTTCTTCCATGCCAGCAAAAAGTAACCCTACTAATATTCATAGTAGTCATTCATGTGGGGACTAAAGGAGTCATGTTCTTCTAGGAAGTCTACATCATTGCAAAGAAACTGTAGAATTGGAATTAGTTTGAATTGTGTGAGGGCTTTAAAATAATCCATGAAAGGATGAATCCTGAACAACACACACAACAGGGCACACATAGTTTCACGTCAGCATCATACCTTTCTGTGGGCAAATGTGCAAAGGATTTCTTAGTCTCTAGACATTTCCAAGACACCTCCTTTACCTTCTCTTTCCTCTGTAACCTTTTTTCTCCGTTCACCTGTAAGACTTCTTGGCACTGATAGCTACAAGCATACTTGGGGCACACAAAAAGAACACGGTTGCAGTAGCAGTGCATATCTCATCCAGGCTAATGACCCTGGGGGATTTTCAGCCCTAAAAGAAAATTTTAGTCTTCATTTTATAATCATGCCATATCTCAGAAGTCTCTCTTGCTTAACTATTGTAAAGCCTCAGTTCACTTTGAAGAGATTTGCCCTCAATTTGCTCATCACAACAACCTGCACATTCATGTGACCAGAAAACACTGCTGCTTGTATACAGCTGTGAAGTGTAATGGGAAAGTGTTGGCTCTTTCAGCTGCCATGACCCTGAAACTAGTCCTGACAGCAGCCATTTTAGCAAAGCGCTGGGAAAAGCAACCATTTTGCAGAAAAGAAAAAAAAATCATAATTTCCTGAAGTTGGAATTAAAGAAACAAAAGCATATTGAAGGCTTCAGGCAGCACATGCAGAAGCTCTTTCCCCTTCACTGAATTTTGGAAAGAGATGTCAGATGTTAGTGTACAAAGAGAGTAGTTAATTCTAAAATCTGTTTAAATTGCTAAACTTACATTAAACTTGAAGGGATTCTGCTCCACACTGAACTCATCCTGCCTGTACTGCAGTTTTTATACTGCACTTCTAAATGGTTGTTACCAGACGTGAGATTATAATGAGTCCACAGTGATTATAGTGAGTCCAGATCCAACTTCCCATTGAACTTAGTGACAGTCTTCTTGTTGACTTCAAAGGCAGTTGGACCAAGCCATAAGTTACGACTTCAAAATGTCAAGTCCTGTGAAATTCTATTGTAGAAACCAATGACAAATGCAAATGCAGATAATGCACCAAAGAAATATTAAAGTTGAAGACTTAAACCCCCGAAAGCAAGAGAACTATAAATTAATCCTATCACAGCAAATTATCCCAGCCCTCCTGGGTGGTACTTATAGGCTATACTGCAGTCACTTGCTTTTTCTTTATTGAAATTTTAATTGTATTTCTTTTTCCTTTTTTTTTTTTTTTTTTTTTTTTTTTTTTTTTTTTTTTTTGATATTAAACAATACATTAATTGTCTGCTGAGCAGAGCTTTTGATCTGGCTGACCTTTGGAGCACATTTATGTGTAATGACAGCAATCCTTCACTGCCCAAGGAAGATCTGCCTGAAATTCTAATGGCAAATTTAAGCTCCCTTTCCCTGAGCTTCTTTGATGGCTTTAAAGCTAAAGGGAACAAAGACTTTTCCATGAAATGCTGTTCCATGCAGGAGTAATGGAGCAAAAAATTCACTCTCGAAAATCAAATGTTTACTTCAGAAATTACTTTAAAGAATAGATGGCTGTTATAAACATGATGAGACAATTAGGGGCTGGTTCAGAGTTTTGATTAGAGATGTGGAGCTACATTTCATGGAGAAAGTCTGTGACATAACATGGCCTCTCACTTGTCTTTCCTCTGCAATGTTTTGGGCAATGCAGTAAGGATCATGACATGGGGTGGTGTAGCCACATGTCACAGGATTCAGTGTCTCCCCAGAGAGGCAGGGACCTGCCCTTCCAGGCATGAGGGCACATCCCTCCTTCCAAAGACAACAACACAAACTTTGGCACCTCAACTCTACCTCCATAAAATGTGAGAACAGCACAGTCCCACTTCTCAGGAGACATGTAAGATTAACACCCTTGAATCTTATAAGTACCTTGATACAGCATTTAATAGAGCTACATTAGTAACTAAGATAGATTTGAGGCTTCTTCCTGGAGGTTCTGGGGAAGAGAGCACAGCGTTTCAGTCTGTTTTAATGCACTAGAGGAAGGGAAAAGGTCTTGTCCTAATGTTCATTCTTATTTAAAAATCTGTTCTTGTGGTATATATCAGCACAGTATGTGCCATTGATAAATAATTTTTCTTGGCAGCGAACCAAAATGTTCAAACTTTTTAGGTCTCTCCATATGATGTAAGTATTTCAACAGGCTAGAAAGACATGCTGTTAGAAGGGCATGCATGACAGGACATATTAGCAATTCATCTGCAAATTATTTGATTTCATCTGAACCCTGTTCTGATTAACCAGGGAGAAAAGAATGCATTAGATAGAGCATCGCTTGAGACTGAGCAAAGAATTGTATTAGATAAAATCCTCTTATGCCTTTTCTTTTTGTTCCTTACCAGCTCTTTCTAAAGAATATTAGCAAGTACACTGGTCTATTATGTTCTCCTGACTTTTTTTTTTTTTTTTTTTTTTTTTTACTTAACAGTGTGCTAAACAGTGTTACAAATAAATCAAAGGCTAACAGATTTCTACCTTTTTACAGTAGCAAGTCACACTCATCTGCAGCTGCTTTCTGAAATCTAGATCAATTGACATCTTTTGCCAAGTATAAAGAGCTTTCTGTCCTCTTCTGTTTGATACCCTTAGGCTATTATTATTATTTATTTGTATTACTGTTGCCATTGAGACCAAGTCAAAATCAAGACTCAACATTATATCTACTGAAAACACCATAGTATCAAAAAATTCCTTTTACCAGAATCTTATATTCTAACAACAATATAAACAATAAGGATATAAAATAATTCATATTTTAAAAGTAATATAGTAAAGTGGTGGTTTTCAGTTCTGTGTAGGTATTTAATTCTCTTCGCACAAAGGAGATGCACATGATGCTGGGGTTCACAGGCTCTTATCTGTGTGCTACGAGCTGTGAATGTTAGTGGCATGTCACCGGGTGGCACAGAAATAACTTGGAGTTGTTGCTGGGTATCACTTGGAAATATCTCAGATACAATGATTAATATGTATACTGCAGCTTGGTAATTTCTGTTTTAATGAAGTTCTTTGCACTGTTTTCAACAATGACACAATCTATGGAATGCTTTTTTCCCATTCTGTCTGAAAAGAAGCTGGATTTTGATAGTTTTCAAATATTTTCAAGAAGCTCAGCTGCCATGTTTCATCATTTCATAGATAGTCTGCAGCTATACTGGACTTAAAACCAGATCATTAGCTTTGGTGGCAGGAGAACCTTCTTAAACATTTCCTTCAAGAATATAACCTATTTGAGAGACTCAAGGCTATTCTTTGTAAACGCTTGATTTCAATCTGCTGTGGAGAACTCAATTAGAAACCTGTATGTCTCCTTCAGATCTGAGGTATGTTAATACTGCCTTTCCTGAAGAATCCCAGTTGCTGCTGAGCATTTGTGTAGTTCAGCTGTTGCAGAGTTAAGGTGGAAGGCAGAAAAGCATGCAAGTGCCAAGGTTTAGGGGCATGGAGCACAAGAGCAGGGGCATAGGGTTATGGAGGAACAAGTTCAGCTATGAGGCAGCTATAAAGCACACAAAGTACCTTTCTGCTCAGGAAAGACACAGCAACACAAGAACAGACATAACTTATACATGTCCTGCTGAACTGAGTGGTCAACTGCTGCTGCCACAGGGCAAGTGTAGTGTGAGGAGCTACTGGTTACTTTTATTCACTGGGATTTTTTATTTCGTATATCTTTTATTAATTACTATTCGCCTCATGGATACTGGATGTGATTTGGAGGGACAGAAACAAGTTCCCCAGATCTCACATATGAAATTCACACAACAAATTTTCCCCCAGCTCTATCTGACAGAAGCTTCAAATCTAATGAGACTTTTCTGAGATTTCATTGGCAGATACTTAAACTCAGAAGGCAATGGAAAAGAAGTGGTGAAAGCAGGGTAACGTGGAAACTTGATAGCGATGTTTCAGAACCTTAGAGGCATATCACTCTCCATCTTTAACATTTTTTACAGCGGAGATGTAAGGAGATCATGCAAATATCTGTTAAAAAGAAGACGTTTTTTTGGTGTGCATCATAACTGACCTGCAAAAGTGTGACCGTTTTGAAGGCATGTGACCAAAGCAATGCAAATTTTTGTAGAAGAGGAAAAATAAAGGGATTTAAACGTGTTCAACTTCAATGCCTGCTCTTTGCAGCTAGACTTTGGAAATGCAAATCAGAGAATGAACGTGTCTTTACACCAGCTCTATAGCCTTCACAGTGATGAAGCTGAAGAGTGGCATTCTGCCTGCTGTACAGCTCCCTGAGCCCCATCAGGATTCCCAGAGCCTTTTAGAATGGGTGCTGGGATTTCCACATGTGCTAACAGTGATGATGGGTTTCAAACCATCTGTAAGAAGTGTACTTGTCCTTCAGACTTACTACAGCAAATGATTACCTCTTCCTAGTTTCACTTTTTTTTTTTTTTTTTTTTTTTTTTTTTTTTTTTTTTTTTTGCACACAGTGTGCAATTTAATTCTCTGACCAAACACATGACAACATGTTAACACTGTCAATGTAATATGCAGAATATGAGCAGGCAGCTCCTTCACTGCAGCCCCTCCCCTTAAGTTCAGTAGGAGTCTCTCTTAAAGACTTTTTTTTTTTTTTTTTTTTTTAATACAAGAGAGTAATGTAGGATAAAGAAATGGAGCAAACAAACATTGCTGAAATGAAGACTAATTAAAAGCATCTTTTGGGGTCTTGGAGGCTGAATTTTACCTCCCTTCTTTACTATAAGCCTATTGGAGACCTCAAGAAATTCTCCACTGTATGCATAATTTTACTATATTTAGTGAAATGGCAATGACAGTAATCTCTCCTTCATCTTTTGTCCTGCCTGTTCTAACTGTGAAGTCTTTGACCCAATACCATTTTCTTCAGGTTTGTACAGTAGGGTTCTGACATTCATTCATAGTTCTGTGAATAGCTTCATAATTTTCTGGCTTTCACTGTAAATTTTTATTCAGTATGAAGCTTAGTTTACACATAAACTCCTGTCATTCTTACAGTTCTGCCTAAATATGCTAAATGCCATCTTTAACATTTTTAAGACCCTGAGAATTTTTGCACCAGCATTCAATTTTCCAAAAGTACTAAAATGTTATCTAAAATAACAGCCTGGATTGTACAGGTCTAGCATTCCTTTGAACTTTTTGTTTTGAACAGAGTTTAGGTAAATACAATCATTTTAATGCTCACAACAATAGTTCTGTTTCTTCACAGTTAGTCTAGTTTATAACCGTGAAATAAACAATAAGAAACAAGCTACACTTAATTTGTGAAATCGTAATTGTAGAAGACTGTTTATAAAAAAGAAGTAAAGTTGGAAAAAAGGCATTTCAAAGAATGTTCCTGCTTGTGGAGGTTTCCAGTTTTAAACTGTGCTTTCTCAAGCCCCTGACCCACTTTAAATGAGTCTTAAGAAATTTTCGAAAGAAACAAAGATGTGTTTTTCCAGGGATCTCACTGAGTACCTACAGTGTCTGTTGAAGGAAGAATGCCCACTATCTGCTTGAACCTTTTTTCCTGTTGTGTCAGTCTGATGAGAAAAACTGTGCCTTGAAGACAAAAAGAATAGGGGGCTAAGAACAACACAAGAGATTGATTAACCCTGTGTTGTTATCTAACAAGTGTCAATAACAAAATGCTACTGGGCTCCTGCATTGTTTCCTTCTAAACTTCCAGTCTCACACCTGTCACATCTCAAGATAACCATCCATCACAGAGTCAAAGTGGCAAACAACTGTGTGGTCCCTTGATAAGGAATAGTGACACAATTTGTCTCCTTCTCCTCCCACAGATTGCAACTAATGGGCTAACAGCATGTTACAATAGCACAAGATGGATTTGAATGACTGTCAGTGCTAGAAAGCAAGCACAGCTGCAGCATAGCCTAAAGAAACACTTCAGTTTAGATGAAAATCTGAAGCTATGTACAAAATTGAAATCTAATCAATCCACTTTAAAAGGATTTAATGGTAGTCTTAAAAGTTAATTATTGCACATATTGGAGGGTTATTTATGATGTGCTCTACCCTGTTTAATGGCAAACTATTGCAGAAGCCACGAGATAGCTCCTGAACAACAGATAATATTTCAGAAGAAGAAAGTGCAATAAGATAGAGAGTATTAGAGACTGCAAAATGCCTTTCTGGGATCATGTGGCTTTCTCCAAATGGGATCCACGTCAAGGCATTTAGAAGTGGAGTGTTTGTAATTTGAAAATATGAAAACAAATGCGCAAATAATTATACTAGGAACTTGGAAAGACATCAGCAAAGTTTCACTGGAGCTAATTTTGTTTGAGTATAAATTATACATTTTTAGAACAATGACTTCTTAAAATTTGTTCAAACTCTCTTCTTTCCCCACCCCACATACAAAATAATAATAATAATAATAATAATAATAATAAATAAAAAGTTACACATATAAATCCACATTCATAATGGGGAATGCTGTTTCAGTTAGATAGACCCAAGGAGTAGCATTAAAATGGATTAAAGTGGTAAATGACAAATCCATGTTATAAAAGGAAAACTGCTGTTGTGATTGTCATCCACAAACCAGGAGTTGCAGATGCCTGATAATACAATCTAATGATGATTCGGGAAAAAAAATAAAATAAAATAAAATAAAATAAAATAAAATAAAATAAAATAAAATAAAATAAAATAAAATAAAATAAATGAATAAATTGAATATATATTGAATATATTTAAGGCTGCATAACAGAGATTCAAGGTAGTCAAACTCAGCTCACCACCATGGTAAGATCATGAGAAAAAGCCTTGAGTTTTGCCTACTTTCATACACAGCTCTTTCTCCAGGTTCTGTCCGAAGCTAAGGAAATCTGGAGAAGCAGCTGAAGCTGTCGTCTTAGTCTGTGGGTCCTGATCTGAAGCAATCTTTGGGGCAAATGTGTGACCACATAAGGGAGCTTGGTGCTGCTGCTGCGAGTTCTGTCTTTGATCCTTGTGTTCTTTGCAGCTGGAGCATTCTGGTCCCCATCTCGTTTCAAACTGACTGCAGTTTAACACCTTCTATGTCAGAAAGCTGTGTTGGACAGAAGCCAACAACTTCTGGATTGCATGACAATGACATCAGTATAGGATGATAGGAGGTTTAGGAAAAAGCTGCCCAGGGCAGCTTCACATTTGAATATGACTGCCCCCTGTTTGCTAATCAGTCTTTCGCTCTGATGTCTTTTGTTCTCATACATCCAAAAACTGCAAATGAAAAGTTTCCTTAGGGAAAACAACCTAGTACCGTTCCCAGAAGTATTCTGCTTTTGGAGCATGGACTGAGGCAGAATATTACCAGCTGTGAGATAAGCAGTTGGTATGAGCAAGACACTCCGCTTTTAACCTGTTGTGGGGAAACAAACAAACAAACAAACAAATAAAGCCACTAAATCTTGTATATTATAACAGTAAGTACTGCAGCAAACTGGCACTTTTGCAGTGCATCAGTGAAGAGAAAATGTTGGATGACCTTGAAAAATGATGAAATTTAATAGCACAAAGTGCAACAGCGTGATCTTGGGAGCTAATAACAGGAATTCCTGCTATCAGCTGGAGTTCATCAGTTGGAAACAACACAGCCGGAGAAAGACTTTGCTATACTAATTGCACACAACATGAATATGAGTTAGCATCACCGTGGCCATGAAAAAAAAAAAAAAAAAAAAAAAAAAAAAAAAAAAAAAAAAAGGATGTAAGGTGATGTATTTCTGTGTTTCTAGAAACAGAGAAATATTGGGATATTGTGCACAGACACTCAGGTATGAAAATCCATCGATCTGGCTTGTGCACAAGGACAGCCTACTGGAGCAGGCAGGAAAACCCAGAGCTGCTTCTTGGAGAGGAACAAAATGGGTCTGGCTCCTTCTACTCTGTAACACAGGGCAGAGGGAGGATGTGACTGCAGCCTATAAATACATGCTTAGTAAAGAACAACTCATAGTAAAGTACAGTGTTGGCACAAGAACAAATGCGTATAAGCTGTAATGAGCAACTGTATGCTTGTAATCAGAAGACAGTTCCCAACCATTAGAGGATTGTGCAGACTCTTTCAGTAGGAGTAGGGAAGTCTGGAGTCTGAACTGCTTTCCAGACAGACATTTTTACCGTTTCCTAAAGTGGCCTAAACTTGCAGTTTAGCCTAGGACATCAAGTTCTTTTCCAAGGACAAATCCAATATCCAAGCAAATGGAGGCATAGCCATCATCTCTCCTAAGGCTACAAGCTGGAAGTTCTCTACTTTGTAATACACAGGGAGTACATCCGTACACACACACATTCACCTGTGTCTCACTGAGCAGCCAGGGCTTGAAGTGCTCACCAGGATACTTACAGGATAGCCTAGTATGGAGAGAAGAAACAGCACATTCACTTCTTTTCTCTAAAAGTCTCTTGCCATTTTCTAGCCACATTTTCCACTACATTCTGAGTATATTGAAATTCACAATAGTTTGAAATTACATCTAAGGTTTAAACTCACTTTACCCTAACTCACATACTGAGTTCAAAAAACTTCTTTTTAAAAAAAAAAAAAAGTGTCTTTTGGAATTAAGTTTTAATATCAGTCCACCGTACTGAAGTCAAAGCAGCAGTCACTTTTCTGCTTGTGTTCTCAATACATGCAGAATAAAACGTACCTTTAATAGATAGTGCAGGTAGTTGTGTAACAGCAATTGACAGGCAAATCTTGTTGGGACGAGCAAAGTAAAAGGCAACAGTGTTCTGATTCTCAAAAGCTGTACTAATGTTTCATGTAACATGGGATGATATCTGTCTGATAAATGGCAGAATCGTGATTAAAATAATGCATCACATTTTGGAATTTTATTATGCCAGTTTGGCCACCTGGCTTTGTTGGAATCATTTCTGTCATTCCTCATCACAGAGCAACTTCAGACAAACAGCATTTTTTTAACTTACAAAAAGTCAAAAACAGCTCTTTTCTCCACTTTCTTCCCATTAGTCTTCCCAAAAAAAACATTAGACGATACTGGAAAAGTACAAGTTATTAATTTGTATAGTTAAAGAAGGTATTTTAGATGACTAAGGAAGGGAAATAAGATGCCTACTTTTGGGGGGAGCTGTGGCACCATGGCTTAGGATTCAGTTTCCACTTCTGTTTGAATTATTGAAGACTCTTTTTGGTTGGACTTTAGGATGCAGTTTCCAAGGCAAAAATCCCTATCAAAGAGGAGCACTCATTTTTCCTTCTGCCTCATCCTCCTGGACTCTGTGATTCTCCTGTCTCAGCTGAGGTCTGTGATGTACAGATGTATAAAGATAACCTGAAGAAGTCAACTCTCACAACTTTGATATGTGTGATCAGCAAGAAGAAAGATGTGTATCTGTCATAACATCTTCCTGACAAACATTTTTATTGTACCTGAGACAATTTTCTCTCCCTTCTGTTTTCAGATATTTATGCCCTTTGTGATAGCCGGGCAAACAGCACAGTGAAACAACTAGAAGAAATGTGGGTTATATTTTGCACACTGTTTGATCAGCTATCAGTTTTCAACTATCAGTACAGGAAAATTTGTTTTTTTCCAATCCCACTTTTTGTTTGTTTTCTCCAGACAGATGTTGTGAAGTATAAAATAGAGGTAGTTTTGTTTCATGTGAAGTGTCCCTCTCAATAGTGTTAAAACTGCTACTTGTTTAACTGCTAATGCTACCTGCACTGTAACAATGGAAACCTGAGGCAAACACCAGGACATCCTTCTCTGTGATGTTGTCTAATTCCTTCCTAATGCTTCCCCTAAGTAATGTATCAGAAAATTTCATCTGAATTGTTTTTCTCTTCTTCTTTTACTTATTCTTGTATTTAATCCCTTTGCAATAGCATGACTGGTGTCACTTGTTCACCTT
This sequence comes from Excalfactoria chinensis, assembly GCF_039878825.1. Lineage (NCBI taxonomy): Eukaryota > Metazoa > Chordata > Aves > Galliformes > Phasianidae > Excalfactoria > Excalfactoria chinensis. Next base: position 56,425,122 of record NC_092857.1, on the reverse strand, counting down.
GGAATGGAAGGAGAACATTTCTCTCTTCCACGTTGATAGCCTCTGCCTTTTATTTGCAGAGGTTTATACCCAGTGTTTGGATGGTTCCACTCTGATTTTTTTTTTTCTGTCCTCTTCTTTGTTGTGAACCTGGTTCCAATTTCTGCCTATCTCTCCCTTGCTACCTTTGACCTTTTCCTCTCTCTTTCTCTCCCTCTCTTCTTTGTCCATGTTGGCAATAGTCTTTAGTTTGTACTCTTTTATGAATCTTCTGCTTCTTTTCATTTCAGCCCTCTGGACCTGATTTGCAGCTGCTGTGTTCTTCCTGCAGCCGCTTACACATGTGCAGCACAGGTGTAAAATGCCACCATTTTCATTTACGCTGCTTGTAAATGTCAGCAGCAGAGAAAGGAGAACCTGCCCTTCCCAGAGTGAATCAGCAGACTTCCAGGAGTGTCAGATACATATGAGCAAAAAGCCTGTGTGAGTCACCCATCACTCCTAATCCGTGCCCCATCTCTCACAAACCTGTTCATGCTGCTGCTTAACCCTGCCCCTTCCATTGCTCCTAAGGGTTGCTTTAATCTAGATTTCTCTTTAAATGAGAGGATGTTCCACTTTGATTTCTGGAGGGGTTTCTGGTGTTTTGGGGGGTTTCTTTACATCTTTCAGATCCCAGGAGATCTGAGTTAAAAATACCAAGGTGGAGCCAGGTATCCAGGTCCACCTTCCTGAACAGCAAGCAGCACAGAATGACTGGGGATGGAAAGAGAAACATTACACCTACTTTTCCATTCAGTACAAGGAGTCCTGATTGATTTCTTGTTTGAAAGCTTTCCTGAATTCAACATTCCCCATAGGCCCAGAAAACAATGTTTGATGATATGTGGAATTTCACTTGTGTCACACACATGCTATAGGACCGTTTCCCATTTTTTTCTGCTCAGCTTAGATACCCCATACAGATGGGCTTCCCAACATGCCCCTGAAACTTGTGGGATGAGGCAGCACATGTCAAGCAGCAAGCTCCAATCCATGGCCGCGCTTCAGCATTCCTCTAAATATGTCTTTCTTACACGTTTTACCGCAGGCTGCTTATTCATTTGTGTGCCCCTGTGATAAATGTTATCGGTGCTCAGTTGGATGGCTTCACACCAGGCAGCTGCACAGTGGCTTTTTATCTGGCAAGGCAAACCCTCGCACCCCTCCCCCACCCCCTAAAACTCAACCCTTTTTGTGTGTGTGTGTGTGTGTGACTTAATTTATGTTGTGGCATTTCTGTCTGTAGATGTGGAGTCAGCAGTTTGAGCTCCCAGAGGAAGCTTACGTGGAAACAGGGAGCCGCACCACAGCATAAAATATAGCTGGGATGAAAGCAATAACAAATTGCAATTAAAAAGTATTAGCAGCTGTCTACTTCTAAACAGCAAAGAAAATTTGGGATCTGTTTTCTCACTTGTCTCACAGGCCATGCTAATGGTACACGCAGCTATAGAATGGGGCAGCTGGGCTAGTTTTTCTACATTATAACTCAGAAACCTGCTCTCAATATCAACTATATTTAAGAAGACTGCTGTTGGTGCAGAATACCAAAATTTTAAGCCATTTTTTCCAGAGACTTTTGACTTCTTGTCCTGTATTTCCCATATATTTATATGTTTATTGGATTTGTATCTTCATTGTCTGCCAAAAGTTTTTACATCAGTGTTTTCAGAACGTTTATTGTTTATTTAATTATTCTGCTTTATAATATACCTCAAAATATCTTTCTGCAAAATGCCCAAAGGTTTTTCTCCAACAAGGATGTCTTAAACAGAATGAATAATATCATACTGCAAGTTCCCAGTATCCTTAATAGATTATTTTAAATGTCATCCACAGGATTAATTTTATTTTTCAAGTTTTTTCAGTTTTCTTCTAAATGAAAAAAATTCCGCTGTTCATTGTAAAGATGTTGGAAGTAATGAGTGCTTTGTTTTAAATTTCATTTCTTTAATTTTGCCTTGTGTGACTCTATATGGCAAGTAAAATTTTGTCAACCATTCATCTTTCTTTTGTATTTTAAAATAATGTCTTCTCATTATAAGTAAAATAACTTAGTTATTAAATAGCATGAATTTCTTTTTATAGACATCACCCAAATGAAAATTATGATGAGGTCTTATGTCACTGAACTCAGATTGCAGTTCATGCACTAAAACTGTAATTTCATATATATATATATATATAGGTTTTTGTTTTGCCATAGCTTTCTTAATAGCAATTTTTAAGATGGATTCCTCCAACTACCAAGTCTGCACACTCAAGCGATGTTATGGCTCTGAGGTGCTACAGCAAAACACATATTCTTCAGGCACCAATATGAATGTGTGCATATACATAAATATATTTAACTCAATAAATATTCCTTTAAAATACCTCAATATTTAGCCTATCCTAGATATGTATTTACCCAGTCTACCTCCCGTGTTTACCTAAGTGATTAGAAAAGTCTCTCAAGCAAACAGTGCAGGTTTTATAAACTTCCATGAAAGTTTCTGTAAATTTGCTTTATGAAGAAAAAGCTCATTTTGGCTCCTTGCTCTGATAATTTCCTTTTTATTATTATTATTTTTTTTAATTTTATTTTCCTCATATATAATTTTCCTTATCCTTCAAGTCCAACAGAATAAATAAATAAAAATAATATTCCCAGTGTCAGGATTGTTTTTGACCAGGATCCATCACGCAATTTGGGTTGCGAAATACCCACCCCCCTTGGCTGCACTGGGAGGTGCCACGTGCTCTGGGGAAGGCTTTCACTCAAGTAGGTCCCTGAGCCAGGAGCTGTAGTGATGTCTTAGAATCATAGAATCATACAATACCCAGAAGTTGAGGGGATCCACAGGGATCAAGTCCAGCTCCTAGAATTCTTCTGGTGGACAGAGCATCACATTAATGTAATTTATTTAGGAAGAGTGCTCTTGGTGCAGAAATCCAAAATTTTGAGCCATTTTTATAGTGACTATTGATAGCTTGACAGCTGTCTTTCTGTCCTGTATTTCCCATTTAGAAAGAGCGTGACAATGAAAAAGATAACAGAAAATAAAAATCTAGGAACAGAGTTGGAGAATAGGGTAATGATTTCTTTTTCTAAGAATCAAGTATTGTTGTTGAGGGGCAGATGCTGCAGACAGAGAGCCTGAGCTGATCTGGATGATTCTGGATACTCAGCATCCTGAAACCATCTTTACTTTCTACTGAACATAAGACCATACACTGTAGAGAAGAATAAAACAAATCAAAATGTTTCTAAACTAGCACCAGATTGAACAACAAAACTTGTGGGCTTGCTGTTCAAAGTATGCTTCAGCAAGAACTGTGGGGAGATGTGAACATATATAGTAATGAACTTACAGTGCAAAAGTGGGGCACACTGCAATGCAGTCTCCAAACAATAGCATTTTCTGTGGGCTCAATCCTCAAAACCTGCTGGGCACATTTGGAAAAGTGTTTACACTGACTTCTTGGGAAGAAGAAAACTGACAGTTCTTCAGAAGGCTGAGTCCCGTATTCAGACTGAATACACAAGAGGCAGCCAGGAACTCCTGCATGCTGTTAGACATAATGAGAGCTTAGGTATCAGACCTTGAGCATCAAGCCTGTGGTGAGCCCTGAGAAGGTATGAGATTCAGGGAAATCATTCTGGAGATCTTCTCTAGGTTCACCTTCAGCTCTGTCAAGCTGGGTAATACAAGTTCTCTGCCTTAGAGAAGTTCGAATTACTGTAGAAAATTAAGGGTTACTAGACAAATTTGAAACCTCTGTTTATTTCTTTCATCAGTAAAATGCTCAGCACAGATTAGAAGGATAACAGCAGAAACTTTGCATCTTACAAAAGCCTTGTTTGCTTGTACGCATTAGCAGTGGAGCTTTTAATAATCCCAAGCCTATCAACCTTCACAAGCTGTAGGAGGAAGAATCAAATGTCACTAAAATATGAACCTAGAGGAGAAAACAGAATTCAGAAAGCCTTGAAACAAGCAGTAAAAACTACATTCATAGTCTTGCATTTCAAAATTTAGTTCAGTTTGCTGGACTGTGTTCAGTACTTAAAAGGCACGGTATCACTGAGAAATAAAGGAAGATTCATGAATCAGGACCCTACAGGAAAGCTTAGCTCTCAGTTACTCTGTCTCACCTCTATAAATCAATGGAATATGTGGCACTCTGCAGCTCCTGAAATCAGATTTTGTCCCTTGTAAATAATAATAATTATAATTTTTCTGAAGCTAGTCTATAATCCTTCCATTGTTCAGAACAAGTAGCAAGATTATTTTATTAAACTTTCTTTTACATTCATTGAATTGATAGATATGAAGGATAATCCCAAATAAAAACATCTGCATGAGAGAAAAAGGGTCCAGTAGGAACTCTCCTAAGCATTTAACTCAGGAAACAGTATGATAATATGAACAGTTGAAAACTTATGGACTGTAGAAATAAACATTGGGCATGTACAAACCCTATTTTCCAAAATGTTCTGTGACTTAGTCCACTGATGTTTGTAAAGCATTTTTGTGATCCTTGACAATCAGAGATAAAGGAATGCAAAACATTACAGTTAAATGTCAGATATGGCTGAAACGCAGAACAAATATAACACAGAAGGTTTGCTCTATACTTGTCTCTCTCCAACCAGCCCTCTGTTTGTGGAAATTTTTATTATTAGTATACTTGTGGTAGCTTTCTTCAATAACGTTTATTCACAAAGTATATACAGCTTATAAGTCCCAAAGCTGAGAAAAACATCAGAGAGCAAAACTGTAACATTCTGAATTCATGGCTTTTGATAAATAAAATAAAATAAAATAACCATACAACACAGGGTCTTCAAGTGCATACAGTATCTCAGATGCATCCTCTTAAAAAATAGCAGTATATTATAAACAAATGCAGCTGTGTTTGGAGCCCCTTCTGAGCTGCATATGAAGCCTATAAAGCAACCATCTTTCACTTCTTGAAAATTACAATGCTAATTAAAAACTGCCTGGTTGATGCCTGGTTGTATTAATAAATGAGGAAGACTTTATTCCAATGAAATGGTTTCTGAGAGATGGCATATATACTCCTGCACAACAGGATCCAGATAGAAGACTCTGAAGTTATTGTCTGTCTTTCCAGTGCTTCTTTGTTGTTACTTCCAAGATTTTCTTTCCAGTTCAGGACCTTGCAACTTCTAAAACTTTTCAGCAGCATTTTAAAGATAAACAGATTGATTCCAGATTGTCTGCCAGTCATGCTATATCCTGTGTTAAAACTGATGATATATGGATGAGAAGAGTTTCAGGTAGGACCTAAAGCACATATGGTCACCATATCATGTATTCAATGTAATAAAAATTCAAAATTCAGTAAAATACTTTTACCTTTTGATTTTTCTTTGCTTCAACTGCACACCTCCCTCCTTGAAGAACCATGACATAATATTTTTACCTACCATTTTCTATGAAGAATAAAAATCATTTTGAGAAATGACTGAATGTGGAAACTGGTGCTCTCTGCTGTTATTGCTGCAGATATTTATTAGGTGTCTCATCTCTCAGTCCTAACCAGACAGCCCTGCTTCTCAGAAATTTACCTGTAAACATCAGCACAGCGTACTGGATATGAGACATTACAGCTTCGCCAAAGCATCTGAACTTGTGATCTCACTCCTGACAATGCCAGCATGCCCTCTCCAGCCCACTGCTGTCCTTCAGATTGTGCAAGAGACCCAGCTCTGACATACAGGTTTTATAATTGCTTTTCATATACTGATATGTTCATTCATATGACTGTTATAAGTCATATAGTTATAAGAAAGTTCAGATTTTTAAATAGCACTCTATCTTTCTAAACTAGTGATTTCCCTGTAACTCCTCTGATTTTGAGAACTCACAAACATGCCAAACAGCTTTTACTCTTCATTCACTGATATGCACGAATAAGAGTGATGGTGATAAGGAAACCTATCTTTTCACATGCAAAACAACAGTGAAGTGACTGTTTACCCTACCAGAGAATCAGCACACTTTCTGCCTGATAAATGGTGCCATAATCCTACATTCTCAACTAGAAAACCCTTCACTGTGGCCAGATGAGCTTGTCTTTGACAATTTAAACCATGATCACACAGTCTGTAAATTGCCATCAGGTTGATGACAAAGGCAACAAATATTATGACTATAATATCTGCAATAATTGATATTTTGGGGGGAAATGAATTTAAAAAAAAAAAAAAATCTTCTAAGCAAAAGTTCACAAAGTTCATTCCAGAAAATATGTATGAGGCTGAACTGCTTCCTCACATGGAAAAGGTTCACCCACATTTTGTCCATATGTTTGCACACTTGTTTTGCTAAAACAAATGATATCATTCACCTATAGCAAGATGAAGCTCTACTGTATGACAAACAGCTGCTTTTGCATTAAGTCATCCCTTGCCTCTTTGAATGTATTCCTGTTGTTCTGAGCCTCTTCTCTTTACAGATTCCTAACTGTAGTGTTTCATATACATTAATTTAACCTCTTCAGAAAGTCTGAGAGGCTGAACCTCATGCTCCTTTCCTAAAGAACCATGAAAGGATATGAACCTCTTCTGTGAAAAGAAGTTTGTTTCAAAGATTTCACCAAAAATGGTTTTGAGTGCAACTGCTCTTTGTAGTCACCATCTCTGAAGAAGATGAAAGTAAACAACAAAATATGGACAGTGTTTTGGGGGCTAGCTTTTGCCTTTTCACAAAAGTCTCTGTCTGTAGGAAAAGCACTCTTTTATTCTTGAGCATTTTGTATGGCATTTCAGTCCCCTACTGTGATTGCTGAATTCAGTTACTACTGACTAGTGAGATTTTATTGCCAGTCAGTTCATTTCAACCTGAAGAACACTGGCTTTGTCTTCTTGTTTTGTTTTTTCTTTCCACTGCTTTTTGCCAATGTAGCTGAAATGAACATGGCCACCTTTGTTTAGCTGCTTCTGTTTGCCAAGGAAAGTTATCTCAGTATACCAAGCCCCCAGTATTTTCATATTGGAATCTGTGATTATGTCACTGAAACTGCGAGAATAGCATTCAAAAATTGGATATTGCTGCAAAAACACAGACTTCACCAGCCATGTTTTTTATAGGTCTTATAAAAACAACAGATTCTTATTAAATATGTTTGAATAACAATAGAATAAATGTTGAAGAAATTTGGTATTTGGACTATCAGATGTTTCCCATAGCATTCGTAAAAGTAGAGTAAGATTTAGGCCTTTGCACTACTGAATAATATTTTCAGGGTTCCCAGCACATTGACTGTATACCATTGAAATGTTATTTTTTGTTTCCAAGGCTGAAAACTGAACACAGAGTTCCCAAAAGCCAACTTTTTGAACTCTGAACTGTGTGACCCAAGCAAAAGATCTGAAATACAGAGCCAAGACAACATGTTGTGTTCTGTTTGGGTTTTTTTTTCCACTCTCTCTTAATTGTCAATCACCCTGTTCTCCAGAAATTTCCAAATATAGCATTATTTTGTCTAGTACCCACCACCTTTTGGCCAAGAAGACAAATTCCTCTCCTTGTAGCAATGTTAATGGGGAATGCAATCTTGGAATGTGATACCAAGCCTCTACCTCATTCTTCTCTTTTAAGTTACCCTCTATGCACACCCTAGAATTCAGCTAAGTCATTGACAGAGCAATTAAAACCCTTTCACATAAGTTGAAAGATATCCCATATGCATGGGTGTTTGAAAACACATGCTCTTTAGTGCAGTACCTCTGCATGATGTTTGCTCTCTGCTAGCATATGTATGAAATGGAGCCAAATTTTTCTACAGTTACTAATAATGTCATGGGTTCCAGATTTCAGATGCCCAACTTGAGGCAATTAAAGGTGAGTAATTCCTTGTCTAAGAAATTATCATGAGCTCAGCCTCAAAATGAACACCCTAATATTGCTTTAGTTCGTTGTAACTATTCAGCCCTTGGCTGCACCTGGTGTGGAATTCTGGGGCCTCTTCTAGGGGAGACTAATCATAATCTGACATGGTAGAGAAGGAAATTAAGGAGAATCTCTGTGTCATTTGTGTTGGGCTGCTAGCAGTAATGAACCATAGATATTTCAGACAAAAAGGTTCATGTCTTTTATATGAACACTTGCATCCTTCACTGGAAAGTCTACAAGTTATTCCTTAAATTACAGTTTCTTTAACAAGCATTAAACTGCCCAATGTTCTCTTAAGCTTAAACTTTGTCTGTACTTCTTAACTGGAGATAGTCCTGGCTGGTGAAGTGCTTGACAATACTTGTCTGCTGCTGCTAATGGATCAGGTTGAAGGGAAGAGCAGTTTTTTAAAAGGTCATGTTTCTTGACCATGGCACCTTCAGCTAGAAAAATCTTTTCTCTCTAGGATTTTAAACAATCTTGGAAAAGAAAATCCAGAGAGAAAATGCTAAAGCAGCTTTGCTTTGTTCACTGTCATGAAGCATGGCACATACTATAGACTATAGTATCAGAGAAGATAAAAGAAGTTTTGAATACATTCTTTAAAAACAACAAAGAAAAACTTAAATATAAAAAGACAGAAATGAGTCTTGAAAGCTACCCACTGAGTTCAAAACATTTTTTTTTTTCTAGAAATGTGGCTACTCTACTTTCATTCTTAAAAGAAGGCCCAAAAGACCTTTCTACAAAAAAAAGTTACTTTTGCATTAACGATTTATTGAGTCAAGACCTTTCCATCACAAACAAGTGTCTATATTTGCTGTACCTGTTGGAATCCGAAAGAATAATGCAGGTGATGCCTTTGAAACTGAAATGTGCTTATTAACACTGTCTCACAAAGCCAGTGACTGTTGTTAGTATGAAATGACAGTGTATGGCTCAACTGCACATATTCCACTGCTGTCAAATTACTCAGTATAAATACATCAGGCAAAATGGGCACCCAGCTAAGTGAATTCTTTGCTGATAGGAGTTTCACTGCCTGTTATTTTTGTATTTTTTGCAACATGATCCAAAGCTCATTAAAATCTGCAGAAATGCACCCCTCAATTTCCATCCAACCTCAAGACTCTATAAAATTGGAGGGATTCAAGCAAATATATAAGATCATGTCCCAATAGCAGTAAAGAAAATTACAATAATTAATCTTTTCAGTCACCTACCTAATATGGCAAGACACAGGCAATTGATTATTGCTTCCTTCTAAGATAAATCTGTGTTGCAAATGGTCAGTATGTTTATGATCCTTTCTTGACTAAAAAAATAAAATTGCATTTGTCATACCTCTTTACAATTACAATTTAACCAAAAATCTGTGTATTTACGGAACATTCCCTCTTGAAGGAGAACAAATATGTGCTTCTTTGTAAACAATGCATGTGTTGGATTCCTGTTAGGTTAAAGGAAAGTGAATAAGAGACACAGAGTTTGCTCAGAAGCCTAAACTCTGTATTAAGTTAGAAGACAACCCTAAAGCTCCCTTTTAGCCTGGAATGATTGTAATGCTATTCTAACATGACCACAGAATATCTTTTTAATGGCTTTTATTGGTTCAGCGTTCACTTCACTGAGGATAATTTTCTCCACTTCACCTAGAATTAAATCAAAACAACACAAATTTGTCAGTTTTGAACTTGATATAAATATACATAAAAATACAGACTCTGACAAAATGTTCTTATGGTGGCTTCTTGTGGTTGCTGGGCTGTTGTAGAGCTGTGAAGTGACTTCATTCTCTTTCTCTCCCATTGAAATTATTTCCTTTGTTCTCTAAGAAAAGGAAAAAAAAATGCACCTGGAAACCTTGACATTTTTTGTACAATGGAATTCTTGTTTTCTGTCAAGCCCTTTTTCTCCATCACTTTGCACCTAAATCAGTGAGTTTTTCTATTAACTAAAGGTAACTGGAATAAGATCTTTCTGAACCAGGTACTAAATAATATGGTAACCTTGAAGAACTCTCAATAAGACTGCATTGGCTACCACTCAGTTAAAGTACAGAGCAGAAATGCAGAGAGCTTTAAAGAACAATAAAAGAACAATTTGTAAGTGTTGTTTTGAAACATGTAAATAGTGCTGTCAGTCGGTGAGGATTTTTTTTCATTTTGTACATTTACATTTTCCAACTGCAGTTTTAGAACATTTCACTGCATGCTACTATCAATCATCCTTAGCCTAGAAATGTACTGTACATTAGCAATGCTTAATTGGCATATTTAAAGTAAATAGCTACTTAGTTTTGCTGTAAAATCTTTGGAAACAATTTTATGATACCACATGGCATTGTTTGTTCCAAGAGCAAATATTCAAGTCTTGAATGTTAACTCTGATAGGAGACAATTAGAAGTATTGAAGTACTCAGCTTTCCAGGCTACCATACAACTAAATATAGGTCACTGGGATATTGTCTGCCAATTAAACAAATGTCTCATTCTCAGTGCCTAAAAAATGATTTTGCAATTAATAAGGAAGAGTTAGATGTGAAAATAAAAAAAGAAATGCAGGGGGGCGGGGGAGGAAGCTATCCAGCAGAAAAGATGAAACAGACATATATGAAATATCAGGAAAAAATATACAAAGAAGTAAAAAGGAAGCAGTGAGAAGGATGAGCAGGAGAGCAGGAGTAGGCCAGCTCAGTGTCACAGACTTGCAGAGTGTAGCTGCAAGTGGAATGTGCATCCTGTTCTGCTGCTGGTGTGCTCCTTGTCAGGTATAAGTGTCATTCATTCAATATGCATTTTCAGCATTTTCTGCCCTTTCTTCTGCAAAACTGCCAGGGAGGCAGAATGTTATAAACAAGCAATGAGGAATGTATATTTCAGGGCATATATCCACTCCATCACCTTTTATGAGCCACATCTTGGCCTGACTCTCCTGCAAGATGGCTCATAGGTCCTGCTGCAGACCTCCCACCTCCTTCCCAAGCAGAATCTCTGCAGCTCTCATGCATGCTCAGCAGCACTGGCATGGGCGCACAGCAAGTGCAGTGATGTGCACTGCTGGCAAACCGTGGATGGCACTCTCAGTACTAAGTGGTACGTGATGTTTCATTTATAGTTGCCAGCTGGCTAATAGTAGCCAAATGTTTGTTGCAAAGAGCGAGTGAGAGAGAAAAATAGCCATATCCTTTGGCACAGAGAATAATAATAATCCTCCTCCAGAACAGGCTGGCAGTGCTCGAGCCAGAGCCATCTTTTCAACTCTGAGACACTATTAGATTCTCCATCCTTCTCTTCTAAATTCTGCGGCAGATTGTTTGGGCTGGAGCGAGATGGAGACAAGAGGTCCCATCTGGTACCAGTTCCTCTTTCTTCTCTATAGTAGCTCCAGGTCTTTTCACAGTTCATTCCATGGAGGAGAAGAGTTGGAGAGGGGAGGGAGTGCCCCAGGTACTCTGCAGGCTCATCACTGTTTTCTTTTTCTTCTGCATTTCCTTTCTAATTTTTTTCTGCAGATAGGCAGGAGGCAACAGGCAGTTGCTCTCGGGTGTTCATGGCTCTATAATGCAGAACTGTCAATAGCTTCCAGGCTTGCTGGCATTACTTCAGGAGGAACACACTACACTACATGGGGCTAGACAAAGCTGATGTGAAAAATAAGTTCCACAGGCAGGGATTACATTTCATGTGAGTTTTCCATTTTTCCAGACATCTATGACTAGGTGCCTTTTTTCACAAAACCTTGAAAAAAAAAGTTTTCATTCATTTGTATTTTCAATCTTTTTTTCCAAGTAACGGACTCCACAGAGGACCAAGCCACATTCCCACCACCTCAGTCTCAAGTCCAGGTTCTGCCAGCTTCTCCTGCTTTGTTGCACGAGCAGAACTTTGCTGTGCAAGTCAATGTTTCGGTACCAAATATTTCCCATGGGCAGAAGGGATGGAGCAGGCTTGCAAGATATCTGTAAATACTCTACAGCTCTCTCTTCCATCTCTGCTCCAGAGCAGATATTCATCAGTCCTAGATAAATCTGGAGTCCCGTTCGTGCAATATCCTGTTGTTGCCATTACACAAGAGATGACAGCCCACAAGAAATGTTCTGGTGAAGGCAGTGAGCTATGATCTCCCCAGCTTTGCTGGAAAGCATGAACTGAAAATAAGTATTGTCCAGCAAAGAGCAGACACAGCAGTGAGGATATATCAGATTTTTATCTTAGGTTTCCCAGATGAACGCATGAACACTTCTTAATGTACACTGTTTTTAGGTTCAGTATTCTCTTTTGCTATTTCCTCCATTCCAACGAGTTTAAACACCTCTACTGTCCATAGAAAGAGGCTAGACAGACTGAGAATTAGGCAAATTGGAAAGCAGAAAATTTGTTGGTCTGGAGCTGCTGCTTCCTTTCACATAATCTAGGTCTCAGACCAGAGAAAAGAAGGGGAGAGGGGTTGCACTGTTCCACAGCCACCTTCTTTTTGTTTCTTTTTAAAACTGCTTTGTGTGGTGGGCAAAAAGAAACGTAAGAACCTATTTAATGAGGCAGAATTTAATTACAGCAAGGCATGTATGATTTCAGTATGATTTCTTTATCAGTTAATACTGTGCACTAATTATTCATAAAGGACCTGAGACATCACTTAGATACATTTAAATTAAAAGATGAAAGGCTGGGAACATATTTTATGAAGAGGAAATCTAAAACTTTATCCTTCTCTCATGATGTTATCCTTGAAAAATAGAAATTTCAATTATTTATAAGCTCTATAACAAATATTTGGAAGAGCGAATCATTGTTGCAGTAAGAAAGGAAACAGAAGCAAAGCAAACACAATTATGTTACAATTCAAGGAAATAATCTGAAAGATGCCGAGTGAATCCTGAGTAAAGCTGAATGCCCTAAGGTTTATTGGCTTGGATGGAACTAAAAGTTGTTTACTGAAATGATATCCAAAAATATACCAAACCAAAATTTTTTTATCCTGAGTTGGCAAAAGTTTTACACTGAACCCTCAATATCTTCCTTTAATCAAGCATTCAGCTACATCTGCTATTGTCAAAAAGTTTGAGGATGACTCCAAATTCTGATATTAAGTGTAAGCTTTTCTGTTTTCTTGGCTACTGTAGGTGTGGGAAAAGCATGTCCTTTATTCACAACATTCATGGGATTACACTTATCAAAATCCCAGAGAAAGATGAGAAGCAATAAATCTACTGATAACACTCAGACATGTGCGTGCCTTCTGATTCACAACTAGCTTTGCCATATTTAGTAGCTAATGCTAACTTCGATGTGGCTGAAGTTTTGCTGTCTAATTCTGAACTTCTACTTGAATTAAATGATTACTGACAACCTACCAGTGATATTTTGATTATTAAATTGAAATATGTGAGAAGTGAGAAACTAGCAAGGTAAATATCATATAAAGTGAGCAAGAGAAAGGAATGAATCCTCATTCATCATCCAAGGGTGACTTAAAATCCAAACCAGTTGTTCTCTGATTCTTAGGCACTTCTCCAGTACACTTAATATTCCATTAAACATGTCCAATCTGACATGGTTAAGAATATTTTTGAAGTGAGAAAGCTATCTATTGATTATTAAGTCTGCTGTAATGCTGTAACCCACAGAGACAAAACATTGCTGGGAAACAATAAGAGCTGCAGGGCACCTGGCTTGCAAAGAGGAAGAAGGAGGAGAACTGTGCCTTCTGCTGCTATCTGGTTTGAATTGACCACTTTAAAGCAAGGTTTGATACATGCTTTGTTGGAAGGAGTTGAGAAAGAACTCTGGGGAGAATGAGGAAGGTGGAAAGAAAGAATAAACCTCCCTAATATTCAAAGAGCATGAATGTGCTGCAACTGGTATAGTAAATATAACTCAAAAGATTTTCACGATATCTGAAAGCTGATCTTCTATCAATACCTAGTGGTCCATACAAAACTGAACCAGAATCTTGCTTTCTAAATAATAGTTAATAATGAGAAACTTGTTGGAGAAATTACTTCTTTTTTTCAGTCACCCCAAGTTCATACATCACTTTGTTACGCTCTTCAAAATTGGGAAAAAATAGAAAATAAGTTTTTTCTTATGATTTATGCATGATTATGTAAGTTGACATAATATATTGATACCAAAGCAAATAGTTAAAATTTAGAATTTTGAAGTAACTTTTAGCAAATCTTAAGAGCTATTCAGATCAAAATAAGTGCTTGTTCTACCCCAGAAGTTTGTTACCATGGAGCTGATATTTTTAATAATATTTAAAAATCTATGGTCATTTTTTTCCTCCCACTGCTCATTGTGGAATGTACAAGATCAATGCCCTGAAATTCCCACTGATGTGAAGTGTGCTGGAGTAGGCAAAACTGCAGAAAAGGGCACTCACAGGAGGTGCACAATGCAGGAGTACAATTGTCTAAACTGCTCCTAATTGCTCAGCAGATAGAGTGAAGCTATCTTTCAATGCACACAAACACATTTTAGCTCTAGCACATCTGATCTCTTCTTGCCTCCAGCCTCTGTCAGGGAAATTTGCTAACTATATCCCATGGGAAAAGTCACATGAATTTGACTCTACTCCAGCTCTGACAACTGGGATTCCCTGCAGTCGCAATTGCTGTCGCTCAAGTCCGGCTCTGTGTCTGCCCTGAAGAAAAGATTCACATCTTGCTGGGGAAGTATGAAAATTGCTGACTGATTAAGTCTGAACCTTAAATGGTATCCAGAGAGCTGGTTAGCAATGCAAAGTGAATGATAATGCATACATCAAATGTGTGTGCAGTTACCCTGCAATTGGAGATGGACAACGAGGAGTAGAGTGGAAATATGGATTTTCAGCATCGGAGAATTGGTACTTCCACAGCTTAACTGCCTTTTTCTATACAATGTTTTATTTATTTCCTGTTTAGAAGTACTATAGCAAGTTGTGCTGGTGAAACACCAGGGAGTTCTGTTGGAGTAGGCTACAACTAGAGTCTGTCATTTGCTGTGATGCATTGATAAATGCAAGGTAGATATCAAATTAAAAGGAAAGTTAGTGTTGTATTTAGGGGGAAATCTATTTCACTTCTAGGAGTGGTCCATAGAGTAGGTTTCAGAAAGGTGAATGATGAACTGCCTTTCTATGAATTTCATTGCATTTCTATGCAAAACCTCGTATTTCATTCTGATGTGGTAATTACCTAGTTCTGCCTAGCTACTATTGGTTGGTTGTGGGTTTTTTTTAGTTGAATTATAGGTGTGTCCTCAGCATTTTGCTACATCTACCATGTGGCACTTCTACTAACTGTGTTTCAAACCCCAGTTTCTATAATGCATAGGTTTTTAGAACTTTCCAGACTTCAGTTGTGTAACATCAGCCCTTAAGTGACTCTACAGGCTCTCTGTCTGGTGCAGCTGTTTGTTAGGATCATTGGGATTTCAAATGTCTTTCTATATTAAAAGGAAGAACTAAAGGGGAAAAAAAATAAAAATAAAAAACCCTTGGCCTAATTAAAAACAGTGAACTAGATTTAACGATGAACAATTTATTGGCAATTAATAGAGCTCATATGCAGTAGCCAGGAGCTAGATAATTTATCATTAAAAGAATCTCCATTACATGTAAAATCCCTTTTCTCTTGATACAGTTAGCAACTGCGCTTCACAATTACCATTTTTATAAGACTGATTCACTAGCAAATGAAGCTGTATTTCACAGAGCAGCAGCAAAAGTTGTAGGTGCTGTGAATATTTAAATATCCAGGTTTACAGTTCTCACTCAGAATGTATGAACTTCACTCCATGGTTCTGTGCAGTTGTGACCTTGATTCTGAAATCTTCATGGTTCAGCCACTAACAATTTCTTTATCCTTCTGGGAAGCCCCTTTAAAATGCTTTTAGTTAACACTGTCAATAAAATATATGGTTGGAAAGCAGTCAGTGAACACCCAAAAATGCCCTGGCTATTTCAGCATGCTGGCACAGTAGGGAAAGCACTGCTCCCAGGATAAAAGTGGTGACCTCCAGCAAGCCAGTGGGAGCTGCAATTCAGGGTAGATTATGTCCAGAATTATTTTGATTTCTTGTTATTACCTTTGTGAGTCAGAAATGTAGAAACCTAAGCTCTCTGTTGCTTGTCAAGGTATGCAGATGTATCAACTGAACTGAGTTCAAGATTGCAAGGGTATCTGCTCTGCTGGCAGAATTTTTTAGTGGTTCATCAGATGGCACTTTTCCCAGTAAGCTGTAGTCATATTGTCCCAATGTGGTGTTCTGACTCGAGTTCCAGTTTGAATTATTGTATTCATGTTGGGGTTGCTCTGAAAGTAATGCCTCCTATTTATTTCCATGGAAACCACAACAGCTACAAAGAGCATAATAATACCATTTGAAAGACCACATTACCAGGTACAGTCTTTTTTCAACATAGTCACCACCATTAGCTACGCATTTTCTTCATTGATGTAAAAGAGTCTTCATGTCACACTTGTAAAAATCTTCATGGTCATGTGGAATGTGACTTGTCTTTCATGTCAGTGTCACTATTCCTGGAACACACCACCCACTGCCTCACTATGCCCCATGAACATCAAGCATTGATGAATGTCAACATGTGCCATTTTTTCTGCATGGAGGATTTCTTAGAATCATTAAATCACAAAGGCTGAAAAAGACTTCCAAAATCATCCCATCCAACCATCCACCTATCACTAATATTTCCCCAGTAAAGTATGTCCCTTAATAAAACACCTGAAATTTTCTTGAACACCTCCAGAGACAACGATTCAACCATTTCCCCAGGCAGCCCATTCCAGCACCTGAGCACTCTTTTGGAGAATTATTTCCTAATATCCAAACTGAATTTCCCCTGGTACAACTTGAGGCCATTCCCTCTCATCCTATTGCTAGTTACATGGGAAGAGAGGCCAACCTCCACCTCACCACAACATCTTTTCAGGCAGTTGTAGAAAGTTATAAGGTCTCCCTTCTCCAGGCTAAATAATCCCAGTTCACTCTTCCATTCCTCATAAGGCTTGTTGCCATTTTCTGAATATGCTCCAGGGCCTCAGTGTTTTTCCTGTAGTGAAAGGCACAAAACTGAACACAGTATTTGAGGTGTGGCCTCACCAGGGATGAGTACAGAGGGACCACCACTTCCTTTCTCCTGTTGGCAGTACTATTTCTGATACAAGCCAGGATGCCATTGACATTGGCCACCCATGCACACTGCTGGCTTATGTTCAGCTGAGTGCTGACTAAAATACCCAGGTCCATTTCCTCAATGTAGTCTTCCATCCACCCTGCCTCAAGCCTGTAGCATTGCCTGGGAATGTTGTGGCCAAAGTGCAGGTCCTGGCACTTGATCTTGTTGAATTTCAACCCATTGGCTTCAATCTAGTGAGATCCAGCAGAGGATCCAGCCTGTCTGAATCGCTCTGCAGGGCCTTCCTATCTCCAGGCAGATCAGTGCTTCCTGCCAATTTGTTGTCATCTGCAAACATACTGAGAGTGCACTCAATGCGCTCATCCAGGCCATCAATAACACTGTCAAGCAGGACAGCCCCAATACTGGCTCCAGTAGCATACTACTCGTGACCGACTGCCAGCTGGATTTAATTCCATTCACCACCACTCTCTGGGCCCATCCATCCATCCAGTTCTTTACCCAGCAAAAAGTATATCTCTCCAAGTCACAGGTTGCCAGCTTCAGGAGACTATCAAAGGCCTTGCTGAAATCTAGGTAGACTACATCAGCAACCTTTCCTTCCTCCACCAGGTGGATCACTCAATCCTAGAAAGAGATCTGGTTGGTTAAACGGGACCTGCCTTTCACAAACCCATGCTGACTGGGCCTGACCCCCTGATTGTCCTGCACATGCCATGTTATCTCCCTCAAGATGATCTGGTCCATGGTTCATGGTCCTATCCCAGCACTGAGATCAGGCTGACAAACCTGTAGATCCCCAAATCCTCCTTACAAGTTGAGTTCAAACTGGACTTTTGCCTTTCTAATTTTCTTCATGCACATCCTAACAACTTCTTTGTACCCTCCCTGAGAACAAAGGAGGTAGATTTTCTCTTTCTCCTGGAGCCTCAGGAAGAGCTCCTTGTTCATCCACGCTCATGTTCTTCCCCCTCAGCTCATCTTGCAGAACAGGGGGATAGTCTGTTCCTGGGTCTTTAAGACTTCCTTCTTGAGGAGCAACCAGCCTTCCTGTACCTCTTTACACATCACGACTGAATTCCAAGGGACTCTCCCTACCAGTGTTCTGAGCACTTCAGAGTCCATCCTCTGGAAGTCCAAAGAAGTAATTTGATGGCCTCCCTCCTGGTGACATCAAGAATTAGAAACTCAACCATTTCATGGTCACTCTGCCCAAGACAGCTCCAGGTCTCTACAGTGACACATCTTTTCTCCACAGACACTTCCATGCCAGATGCCATTCTGTCAGACTGTCCCTCTGCTGCCATCTGTCATATGGCATCAAAATGGAACAGAATATTGGCGGCAATGTTCAACCCCTACTGCCATACCACAAACATCCACCACCAGTGCCATGGATCAGCAACATAAAATACAAGGCATTTCTTTCAGAGCAGATATTGTACATCTATAGTCCAGCTTTTCCCATGCTCTCCTTCCATGTCAGAATTGGCTGACTTCAGTTGTCATATGTTTTAGATGAGCATCAGAAAATATCTTTGAATCATTTGGTGTAAAAAGATGTATATACAGTAGTGAATATGGGGAGATTTCCTACTGAAAAATCTGCTGCTGCAAATGGACACCAAAAGATGCTGGAATAAATTGTCTGGCTGTGTTCTGTGCATGTATTTTTTTAAGGCAAAGTCTGCTGAAGAAGGAAAGCCAAAGCATTAACTCACTGAACAGTGTACTGTCCTCATGAATTGAAAATGAAAGCATAAACAGTGAAGCTTGTCTGGGGAAAGAAACAATAAAGAGAGCAGCTTTCTTACTGGTCTATAGACAAGAAGAAGAAAATTAATGTAATTCCTAGCTGAGGAATCTACAGATCCTTTGTTGAGACTGGGATAGATCACTGTAAGGCAGCTTGCAACTCCAACACTTTTCCCAGAATGGTTTCTCCAGGCATTGTCCCTCTTCCTTAAGGAGGAAATTGTATAAGTCACCTATGTAAAACAAAGCTAAAAGCTGCATATTTGCCTCATGTGGCCTTTGAGAGGCAATGCTGAGGACAGTAGCATAACAACTGAGCTTAACACAGTCAAGCAAATTCTGCAAAAGTGACCCAGTGCCATAATACAACAGTGGGAACATTTGCAGAAATACATCAAGAAGGTGGATGGGAGGTGAAAACAGTCTCACACAGATAGAAACGGACAGTTAAAGAGAGCTTTTCATCCCATCTGATGGAAGGAGTGGAAGATGTCATCCCAGTGCACTTTCTTGGTCCCAGGTATTACTAGGAAGTCAAAATCAGACCCTCCCTTGCAGAGTTCTCCAGGTTGAGGATGTCTACATTCCTTCCTGAACAAAGCAGGATCCTTCAACTTGCTTTTGTGACCCAGTCCAGAGATATTTGTCTCATAATGCCTGCCTGGATGCCTACCAATGCGACCTGGTGTAGAGAACCCGCTTTGGCTGGGGGTTTGGATTTGAACTCTGGAGGTCCCTTCCAACCCCTATGATTCTTTGATTCTGTGATTCTGTGATTATCATGGCAGCACAAACAATAGACTTTTAAGAAAGTTCTTCAGACATCAGAAGTGTCATATTTCTATCAGCTCTTTGTCGTTTATGAGGAAATTTGCAACACTAAATTGTATTTTTAAAATATTTTCCATCCCAAATATACAATAGAGAAGAAAAAAAAAAAATGTTCTTCAAGTAAAAAACTCCATTTTTTTCTCTACATAAGACCTCTTTAAAAAATGAATATCTGTGAACACAATACAAGGTGTTTTTCGGAGGGTAAAAATTCTAACTTCCTCTTTCATACAATACTAGAAGAATGTGCATTTTAGCAGACTAACATAATCAGAGATAATTAACCTCATCAAGGTAATAATGAGTCAAACAGCTGCATTGATCTGTGCAGAGATGACCAATGCAACAAACGAGGTGAATACAGGTCACTCACAAAAGCACCCACAGACAACAGTGGGCTAAGAAAATTCAGATCTGGAAGAATTATCTGAATCCAAATTTCCAAATAGACTGCATTTTCCCTTTTCCTCTGCATTTAAAGATCTCACTCTTTTAATATATAATTTTACAATAATTTATGAAAATGGAAAGCAATGTAGAATGCAATCAATCATTCATGCTTCTGAATGAAAATCCAGAAATAGCAATGCTGTTCTGCAACTCTGTCAAGAACTACTGCTGACATCATGTTCGTCCTGCCATCCTGATGAACTTTTTGCCTCATCAGCAACTAAAATAAGCTCTTACTTCACAAAAGCTTTATATTTAATTGTGGGTTTCAGCCATTTGTAGGAAGGGAGGGAGGAAACATATTACAAGACTATGTTAATTCTTTCCTTTGATCCAGTTCAACATTGTCTTCAACATCAGTGGAATGAGGGAAAAAATTATAATGCATAAATAATAATAGCCAATTAAAAAAAATACTGACAAATAATTTAAAACTGTCTCAGAACAATATATGTTTCCCTTTAAAAAAATAAAAATAAGAATAATAAGAATTAGAATTTCAAAAAAAACATATACCACTGCCTTTTCTCAAATTCATTATTCTTTTGGAACACTCCAATTGTAACTGATATTTTCAATTGGGTTATTTATTTATTTTTTTAATTCAAATGAGATTAAAGAGAAATATTTACATGAACTAGTTAGCATTAGAACAAACAACACATGATAAAAGCCTCAAAAATATTTTTTTTCTTTTTTCCACCAGAAAATAACAATAATAATAAAAAATAAATCTTCCATTTCGCTGTAATTCAATTCTTTAGATTTTTCTTTACTTTGTTTTCCTATTTTTGCTACCACTAAGAAGTTAATATTTAGGGATGTTTGAAAAACAGGAAAAGATCCACCACATTAGCAAAGAGATGAATGAATACAGAAGCCACATTGATCCAGTGATGGCAAGTTGGCATGGACAGGCCACAGCAAGCTCTGCTTTTCACATATGGCAGTGAAACAAACACTGAGGGAAAAGCTCGCCACATGTGCACATTTTTCTATCAAAACCAGCCTCTAAGACTGATGGGCATCTTACATAACATGAAGGAAGAAGATGGCATAGTGAAACCCTTCATGAGTGAAGCCTGCCTGAACTGTGGAACAAAGTGCAACTATACCAAGCATCACACTGTGAGACAGGCACATCACCTGTCAAGTAAATGAGACAAACAATAATACAAGAACTTCTTTACAGTGAGGGTGATGGAGAACTGGAACAGGCTGCCCAGGGAGGTGGTGGAGTCTCCTCTGGAGATATTCAAGACACGCCTGGACGCCTACTTGTGTGATGTGATGTAGGGAGCCTGCTTTGGCAGGGGGGTTGGACTCGATGATCTCTAAAGGTCCCTTCCAACCCCTACAATTCTGTGATTCTGTGATAATGGCTTTTCATGATTTTGGAGAAATGGAGGCTCAGGGTGACCTTATTACTCTCTACAACTCCCTGAAAGGCGGTTGTTGTGAAGTAGGAGTGGGCATCTTCACCCATGTAATTAGATAGGACAAGATAGGCCTCAAGTTGTGCCAGGAGAGGTTCGGGTTGGTTATTAGGAAAAGTTTCTTCTCCTAAAGAGTGTTCAGGTGCTTGAATGGGCTGCCTAGGGAAGTGGTTGAGTCATTATCCCTGGAGGCGCTCAAGAAAATTTCAGATGTTGTACTGAGGGATGTGGTTTAGTGGGAAATATTTGTAATAGGTGAATGGTTAAACTGGATGATCTTGGATGTTTTTTCCTTAGTGATTCCATGATTTGCCATGTTAGACACGGGTGCGACCTGCCAATAGCCTAAACATAGGTTGCTTTAAACCTCTGTTATGGAGATTTTAATAAGCACAAGTGTGAGTCCAGTGTGAATGCATATGGACCGAACCTCAAAATAAGGTGAGCTTCTTAAACAATCGGGTTCTGCCTTTTAATGTATCCAGTCAGCCTAGTGAAGAATTTCCTTTGGCAGGGACTTGTTCTGAATCAGGCCCTACATGTGAGAGAGAAAATCAGAGCATTCACAGTTTGGGAAAAAGCTGTGTGTCTGAGATGTAAGTGAGCTCACATCTTGAGAAATCCTTTCGCTAAGACTCATGACACTTTATTTCACTCTAGAAAATCTACCACTGGATAGACGGTGCTTATATAAACAAACTTTTTTTTGTTTTGTTTGTATTCCTGCATATTACTATTGATCCTGTTCATTCACAACTTTCAAATTCTCTTAGTTGAGTAAATTGCTTTCAACAGACTACATTTTCCTGATATTTCTTCTATTCTATAGAGATTTGGCAGATCAATTTTTCATAAGTTTGGTGTCTTGCCCTAACTGATTTCCAACTCTATATATTAGATTAGTGAACACCAGAAAAAGAAACATTCAAAAAACTCTTTTGTTGATGAACTCAGTTCAGGAGGTTGACAGAATAAAGATATGATACAAACTTCCAATCTTACTCTGTCAAGAAAAACAAATACAGCTGCTTTTGATGGAAAGCCTGATTATGTGATTGCATAGCAAATGGAATTATT
Organism: Excalfactoria chinensis; assembly: GCF_039878825.1. Lineage (NCBI taxonomy): Eukaryota > Metazoa > Chordata > Aves > Galliformes > Phasianidae > Excalfactoria > Excalfactoria chinensis. The sequence goes on along the minus strand of NC_092857.1, from coordinate 56,402,498 downwards.
TTGAGATAATTCTTAAATAAATGAAGGTATGTCTTCTAAGGAAAATAATAATAATAATAGTAATAATAATAATAATTTGGGGGATATTATAGTTTTTATTTGCTTATTTGTTTCTAATTAATATTAGCTTGCTAAATCTCAAACCTAGATACCTAAATTGAATTAGCAGAAAACTCTTTATTAAATAGATCAGGTTCTTTCTAAAATTGTTCAATTTACAAACCCTTGGGCAAAAACCTCCGAAGTTTTCTAAACCTCTGTCTTAATTTCAGCTGGACTTGAATTGTTTTCTTCAGTGTCTGGTATGGTTCTAGGAGAAAAATGATATTGATAACACATGGATGTTTCTAGTTGCTGCTAAGCAGTGCTGTACAGAGTCAAGGCCATCTTCAGTGAAGGAACAAAGGAGCTGGGAGAGAAAAGAATTAGGAAAGCTGCCACAAACAGGCCAAAAGGGTATTCCATACCACATGCCATCATAAAGAAGGAGTTCTGAAAGGAATGAGAGTTCATCTCTTTCTCTTCCACTGCTGGAGGGGCCTAGCTGGGCATCAGTTGTTGAGCGATATGTATATGTATATATATATACATGTATATTGTCATAACTATTATTGTTTTCTTTTTTATCTATCCACATAAATAGCTGTATCCCTAGTATCTCTAGTTCTTTTTTTTTTTTTTTTTTTTTTTTTTTTTTTTTTTAATTCTCTCCCACACAACACTAGAAAGGGGAGGAGTAAGCAAATGGCTGTGTGCTGCTCAGCCACCCGCCAGGTTATACTACAATACAACAATTTATTTGAAGCAACTGCATTTTAGCTGGCAATTTATAGAAAGAAAGGAAAAATCAATCTTTTTGGATTTTGACAGGAAATTTTCTGTATCTCATTTTACATTTTCCAAAGATGGAAAACAAAACCAATTAAAACAAAAACAAACAAACACACACACACACACAAAAAAAAAAAAAAAAAAAAAAAAAAAAAAAAGCCCTCCTTACAAATTCTAACTACAATTCTAACTACAGTAATATCTCCTCAGGAGATAAGAAAGAAACTGAAAAGAAACTGAATGATTTGGAGACAAGAAGGTGTGTTCCCTTTACTTAAGAAAATAAATAATAAAAAATAAAATAAAACAGAAAAAGGTTCTCTACCACAGAGCTATGCAACTGAAGCTAGGGTCTGAATAGTATAAATTTCTGTCCATGCTTTCTTGCCTAGCACCAACATTAAACATGTGACACACATGTGACACACTGGCCCAGGAGAAAGTATATTTTGCAACACTCCATGATCACAGAGAAAATCAGACTGCAAGATGGTAAAAGCTATAAAGTGAATAGTCATGAATACCCACCCCCAGAAGAGAGTTATATTGGAACCAAAGAGATACTAAAGCCATCACATCCAAATGAGCATCTGGTCTGCTTCCTTGATCCTCTTTGTGAAAGTCTGGAAATCAAACAGGCTGAGACAATAAAACCCCTTGTTTCATCAGCTTCTGTATAGGAAAGCTGAAACCTTTCAGCATGGAAGAGAATAATGAACAGATCAAAGGGTGACCTGTTTGGAACAGGATGGGGATACAAGACATGTATCATGCGGATGAAGTCTCGCCATGTAAACTTTCACTGCACTGTGCTGTTGTGAATTGGCCTGCAGCATTGCTTGAGTTCCAGAGGAAGCTTTTGATCTGCATCACCTAGGCTTATATGCAGTGGCCATCTGTAAAACAAAAACAAAAACAAACAAAACAAAAAAAAAATAGAATTATGTTTATTTTTATGAACACTGAGGATCTGCAAACTCATGCTTGGCAAGCATCTGTTCCTGAACTCACCCAAATTCCTTTGCAGAGATCTGCAGGGAACTGTGCATTCCCTGTTAACAGTGAATTAATGCTTTCAGCTAATACCTCTTGAGCAGTGCCTTACAGAGAAAATAGTTATGGCACAACTTCTATCTGTTCTTGTGGAAGAGTCATAGCAGAGGAAACAGTCAGCAACAGTGTTTATTACACAGCAAATTGAGGCACCCGTCAAGGATGTTGCATTATGACACTCAATTTTACTCTCGGAATTTTCATCAGCAGCTCATAGTCAATGGCATCAAAGACTGAAAGAGCCATTATATCTTACTCTGTACCCAGAAAGAGATGATAAACAAGGAAAATGAACCCAGTCCTGAACTCTAGCCACTGTGTAAAGATCCCTGTTCAAATGTATTCAGTCTTCTTAAGAATAACTCAAAAGATCAGCACCTGGAAGATTCAGAGCTCACTAGTAACTTCCTTCATGGAAGTGGTTATTGTATTCCAACATTATCTTTTAGTCCAAAGAAGGAATTGAGACTCACTGACAGTAACATTGCCTGTGCTTGCTCTATGGATAGAAGCAGGAGGCTGTGATTCCTATCTCCACCAGTCTTCCGGGAGTTTCACAGACAACACTGGCTAGAAGTTGTGCAGTGAAACCTGTACAGCAGAAATGTGACAGCTGCCAGAGAGGCTGGCACCTCCAGGTTCTCCATTTCCATCAAAACCTCAAAGAAAATACTATAATTATATTAATTTTGCTTGTTTCCTTTTCATCTATATGCTGTTCTCACTGAGAAAAATCATGTCAGAGAAGATTTTTTCATAGCAGTGGACTTTGAATGTGCCTTTTTGGGAGCACCATTGAGAACTACCTTTTGGCTCCATTGATGTCTCCACCTGACTGTGATGCAATGGCTGCAAAGTCTTAGGTTTAAGCCTTCCAAACAATGACCTTGGTTTGTTGGTGCTGCTGAAAGTTTCCATCAGTTCTTTGCAGATCTCAGGGAAGTTTCTTTCATCTTATATTCATTCAAATCAGAAATCATGATGTTGCTTTGGATGCCCAAAATGTTCAGGTTTTGCTTTGGACCCTGTGAATGCTCAGGATGTTCAGAATATGACAGTTATATACAGTTATATATGTTATATATGTTATATATAACATATATTATATATGTTATATATGTTATATATGACAGAATATACAGTTTTTTCTATATACCTGAGTTATCTAACAGAGACCAAAATATTCTTTGTATTCTGATAGCCATGTAGGAGCATTATCCTCAATTTTAATACACTCTGTGCATTGGAAGAATGGAAAAATAATGCAGTCAATTCCTGACCTACCCAGTCCCTTGGTCTGCCATTTGAGACTAACATCTGGCTCTTCTACCCTATGAAAGCCTTCAAAATAATCCTAATTCTGGGACTACCATCCTCATCTGCTTCCACTAGACTGAAAACCTCTCTAGGAACCAATGAGGCATACACAGTGGGTATAATTAAATCCCTATGCCATTTCCTTTGAAATTGGCAAACTACAGTTCTTATCTTGTATTCATTCACCCCCAGTGGTGGTGCTGTAATTTTAGCAGGAGTGTACTTAAGCAATAAGACAGGGCAGAATGACAGCCTTGCCGAGACTGCGCCATAAACTGAATTGTTAGATTGAAAAGTGAAGACCAGGTACACTGGACAGCTGAGAAGTTCTTGTGTTTTTTTGAAAAATGTTGAAGTGCCTGAAGGAGATTATAAATTAGCCCTGTGTCAGTGCTCTGCAAAGTTGAACTCCTAGAGAAGAATGAAACTGTATAACATGATATTAAGATATGTCATACCAACGTGAGAATCAGAGTACAAGAGGCTATCCTGACTCTTAGCAGAGGTACATTCAGTCCATCACCTACTCTTCACCAGTGACAGGAGATATGTACCTGCAGGCACATAACAAGCAGATGTTTGCATAGCTTCCTCTGTATGCTTTCAACATCAACAGGTTGTGGTTCAGTGACTTACTGATTCAGATACAACGTCCTTGTGATTAATGATCCTGGTCTTAAAGGCCCTTAAAATGCACGTGTATAACAAACATGCTCTAAATATCTGTTGTAGACACAGAGATCGTTAAAATTATGAGAGAAGTCAAGTTTAATTACATTTTTGTCTATGAAAAGAGCATAGAGCCCTATGATCACTTCTCCTCTAGAGATCTTGAAGAGAATCTCTGTGCTGACTGCGCACTGTGAGTATATCAATAAATTATAATCACATCATCATAAACAAATTGTTTATTTTTAATGAACTCAATATTCTAGAGTCAGCAGATGTATTTGCTTAATTTTAGTTTTCCTTTTCAGGAGGATTATTTGTAATTTTGCTCTGCAAAATACAATTCAGAGTATGTCTTTTGCTTTCTTCCTCAAGTAAACAGATGTGAACATAGACAATTTTTCTAACACCAGAAGCACAGCCGTGGCTGTTCTTTTATCTACTGCTCATGAATCCAGGTGCCTCTTGAGGACAACCTGCTACTATTGATTGTCTTGCTTTGAATTACGTGTTTTACAATTCTATTGGGTAATTTTGCAGTGATCTGTATAAAACTGTGAACTGCTTTTTTATAATCTCAAGAGGCCATGAATTGAAAGTTATTAAATACCATTCATAAGCAGCTGTCACCTGTTTCGAATGCTCTTAGAGCATCATTAAAGTAACCAGCAAATTATCTAACCATGTGTAGAACCTGTAAAGCAAATACTGTATATAATAAGGAGTCATATCTATATTTCTGCATATTTTCACACAGCAGCCAACAACTAGGAAATCGGTTTTAGAGAACAAACCTACACCATAAAATTCCTAGGGTTGGCGAGCCTGAAATTTTCAATTTTGAAGTTCTTGTTTAAGTCACTCCAAAATTTCTATCTGTTTCCTGCTGTGTAAAATGAAACTAACAAGAATATTCTATGCATTCTTTATTTTGTATATATTAGACTCTGTAACCCTAATTAAGACTCGTTAAGAATTATTAAGCATAGATAAATATATTTTCCTTTGAAAATATTAGTAGCTACCTTCAAATATTCTAACAGAATAAAGAAAATATTCCCTGCTATTTTGCCTGGAATGCCATTTTGTGTATGCATAGAGGGTCTTTCTAGAAGCACTAGACCACAAGTGCTTGAATTTTTGAGAGTCTCACTCTGCTTTCAGTAAAGTCAATGACTGATTTCACTGTGAACACGCTGCTAAGCATTTTTGAGAATTCAGCTTCAGAAAATAGAATCTAATTGAAATCCTTATAAGGAGAAAATAACAACTGCGCAGTCGTGCAGCCATCTCACATCAGGATCGGTTGTTATTGTTTGCGGCTTCATGTGGAATCCCACTGCAAGGAGGTATTTGCCAGCAGCCTCTGCTTTGTGTCGGCCATGTTTGAGGTATTCTACATACCTTCTTCTGCTATGGAGGATTTGCATATAAATAATGAATCCAACTCACTGCGGCTGGTTTCAACAGTCTGACTCTATGCAGCCAAATTTGGTGAATGTAGTATTAAATGCCTTAAAAGCAAATGAGACTGCAATGATGTAAGCTGTTGATGATTAAAAATAGTTATATAATTAGCATCAGTTTTCACTAAGTGCATGCAAACTACATGCAGATCTCAGCATTTTAGATAACACCTTTACCTAGAGAGAGACAAAATAATGCAGAACTTGTTAAGGGCTCTGTTCTTTTAATAAGAATGTTGTTGAGTACTGAAATATTCTTGGTGTGTTATTCTACTTCTGGCAGAAAAACAGTTTCTTGGCTGAATTCCCAAATATTAAGTTAGAAAACACTTGACATTGTGTGTAACTGGACTCAATTTCAGCACAGTATAAAAGTATTCAAGTACTTATTTTTAGGTTTGCCTTATTAATAAAGAAACAACATCTCAAGCATGAACTGCAATATCTATCCCATCTAGAAAGGCTTCTGTATTAATTACTAGACTGCATAGAGGAGATTTTGTCTAGTTCTGTTAAACCTCAATTTCAATAAATAAGTTGAGTAATTATTAATTAAACTACTTGGCACAGCTTCAAAAGGTCAAACCAGGAGCTCTGAGCTTTCAGGAGTAGAGTTTAAACGTCAGGATAATTATAAAAGCTTCCAGTACCCAATCTATTAAAAATATATTAAAGAAATATTGTACAAAAGGACAGAAGGAGCTCTCGATAATTACTGCCATAATTTTGATCTGCTCGATCTCTCCCTCTTTGTCACTCACTACTTTCAGACACTCCTAGTAATTTCACCAAGCAGTATCAGAGAGCTTCATCATTCCAGATGTACTGCAACAAGGAAAGAAAAGAGGAGGCAAAGACTTGGTGAAGAACTGGTGAAGTTTACACTCATGATGGTAACCAGTGTGGAAACATCTGTGAGGACCGGAAACTCTGAAGATTCTCCATGATACTCAATAACAGCCCCATGGGTCAACTCAACAAAATGACTTCTAGCTTTCCTTCACTTGAGGGGGTGAGTAGGTCTGGTGCATTTATTGGATCATAAGGAAAGCAGGATTAGACCTAGGAATGCTGTTAAGAGGAGTCTTCTGGAGACTGAATTAAAAACACTTCCTAGATACCATTGTTACAGACTTTTTCAAACTATTTGTTACAACACTGACAAGGTACCTTTTTCCCACTTTTTTTGAAGCCTTCTCCCACATAAATAATAAAATAATAATATTAATAATAAAATAAATCAATAACTCTTGTTTCTATACAAGTGGCTCAACTGGAGTGCAATTTTTGTTTATCAGTGTTGATGGGCAATTTCCCCATCTCCTCAGAGGTGAGCCTCTATAGCCACAAAATACACACAGTTCCTACAGATATTGCCAAAAGACAAAAGTGCTCAGCATCTCCCAGGAAAGCTTAACACCACTATTTCCTTCTTTTCACATCAGTTATGCATTAATTCACTGTGTGCTGATTTAAAGTATAAATATCTTTGAGCTCTAATTTCTAATCGTGTAAATGAACCAGTGACCTGGGTAATCAGTATTCCTTCTTTTCACTTTCACTTTTACCACTCTATATCTATTATTTGATCCCAAATGGTTATAATGCTAATAGAGGCAAAACTTCAAATATTGAGTCACAACTATTCAAACAATGTATATCCCTTGCTTTGCAGGGTAAGGTATACTTTCCTCAGTTATACTACAACACGCTCCTCTGTTTTATGCAGTCACTTTGAAATAATTCCTTCCAAACAAAAGCAATTTCCAGTCTCTGCCACTGGCTCTTAGTCAGGTCCTAATTTAATGGAGCTTGGGATGATGATATCCTATGGACACTTATGAGCTGCCACCCCACTTGATTGCTACATACTGTGCTCCTAAAAATTTAAGATTGTGTGTGAGGAGAGCATTTATTTTGTATTCAAGGCTCTGTAGCCACAAATAACTATTCTGACAGTATATTAATTTAAATAAACAACGAAATGCACACAAAAAAAAAAAAAAAAAAAAAAAAAAAAAAAAATCTTCCGAAGAAAAGAAGGCTCTGTGCATGTGTCTGTTCAGAAGGAATATCTGGGAAGGGAGGACTCCAAGGAGCCTCTTGCATGCAGCTATATCATTTACTGTCTAAAAAATGAGGTCTGTATCCTATTGCTTCATACCTCTGCCGTCCTCTGAAAGGATTTATGGACATGTCCTATTGTTTCCTTTGCTCCACAAGAACAATGATGCTGGCTTTCAGATGTTTGGAGGAAATGCTGCATGCATGGCATCCAAGACCTCTGGGGAACTGACACACATTTGTTTTAATATTGGTAGTGTGTTGCCCATTATCTTAGTCACTGTGCAACAAAAGGAAAAACTTGTTCCACAGCTTTCAGGGATAACATAAATCCCACATCTCCACAGAATATCATTGGTTTAGAAGATGGACTTTAAGGGAGGAGGAAACATCAGGTCGGGTAATGTGGTGGAGAAGAAAATATACCGTGATGGAGACAGGCTCTGGTGAGTTGCCCCCAGCTACAGAGCTCCTGCAAGAATCACATCCACCACCTGCACTGTGCAAAGGCAAAATAGTTGCACTCATATTGCTTGAATTTTGTAGGTGTTTATCCACTGGGGAAAAAAATATTAAAAAATGGAGAATTGTGCTTGCAGTCATCCGTCCTTGGCTGGAGGTGTGTGTGTCCATGCAGAGCACTGCTGCAGCAGCAGCTGGGCTGCAGCATCCACCTCAGACTGGAGTAACACTTCATTAAAAAACATGAAAAATGCTCAAAATATTTCCATACCTCACAGGCTGTATCTGGTAGATTGATTAGAAAATTAAATGATTTGTTTTCTACAGGTTTTGGTGGTGTTTGTTTGTTGTTTTGTTTTGTTTTGTTTTTGTTTTCCTTGTTTTGTTTTTTATTAAAAATCCATCATAAGGTGTGCAAGATCCACTTGAGTGACTTGTGACATTCAGATCAGAAATTTGGCACACCAAGCATAATTAAGTGTGATAGTCCTGAGCAGTGGTAGTGCTGCATGTTATAACCTGCATCCTGCATCTGAACAGACAGAGAAAAAAGTGGCTCATATCTTCATTTTTTAAAGATACGTACAACATCATATTACACATCAAGCAGCAACAGGAACCGTGTGAGGGAATGAGATCCTGATCATTGCTGCAGTCTGTAGGATAGATGTTCCCCTCTAATGAGCTGCTACTTAACTCACCACCAGCTGAGAATACAGGGTTAAATGTCAATATACTGATATTTCATCCTGACTGAAATCATAACCTCAAGTCGGTAACAAAGTCCCCATCAGTGCTAATGGAGCCACTCGTCCTCACCAGCAGCATGCTGAGGACACAGGGCCTCTGCCCCAATTTCTCCCAACGCAGCTGTTATTAGAGCCATTTAAAATCTTATTTTCAATGTGGCAAGCTGGCCTGCCTAAATTAATTCATTCACACAGTATTCACCAACTACTTAAAAAATAGTTCAGAAGAACTTTTGGAAACATTTTTGTTTGCAATTTTCTCTAAATAAGACCAAAATGAACTTCATCCTTAGCTCACTGTCAAGAGCTAAAGAAAGCAATTGTGAAAGGGATAGATCTCTTAAAATGACTAAATCAAAAGTGACTTTAATATGCAGTTCAGCTTGCCAAACAGAGTGTAGCTGATCTTTCCAATTTAAATCAGAAAGTCTTTTCTTGGTTATTGCTGAGATCTGCACATAAAAGACGCTCCATTTTCTGGGGGAATGGAGATACACGTACATAAAGGCTGCAATAATGGCAATCTTGAAAACTAAAGTCTCCCACTTCTAATAGCAAAAAGCTATGACATCAGCCCATGATATCCCCTTTACTCAGTCCATGGTGATCATTAGGGTTAACAGTATTGCAATACTTACGCAAACTCTGCCTCGTGACCACAAACAGACTACGGCCTGAGCACAGTGGGAGTGCCTCCAGCCGTACTCAGTCATGGTGCGACATCCAACTGACTTGGGGGCAAAGGAATGCAGGATGCATCCCATACCCCACACACAATTTATGATGTATCTGTGTTGCATACAAATTGGCACAAGTATGAGGAAATATGAATATCTCAGCATCCTTCAGTGCCAAATACAGACATGATGCAACATAGTCATTTTCTCAATTCAACGTAACATACAATATGCCACTCTCCATTATGCTACAGCAACTGAAATGTGCTGCAGGCCAATGGAAAATATCCCTAAAAATAGCTATGCTGTTTCTGGGCAAAAGGAGAAGTATTCGACATTTCCTTGAAAATGTTCCCACCTGGATTTGCTGGAACAGCAACATGATCGTTCAGTGACAGGAAGCTCTCTGGTAAGGAGCTTTCTCCTCAATATTACCCTGCTTTCCTGAAAGCACTGCAAACAGGGCTCATAGCAGTTCTTTAAAATACTGTACATGAAAGCTGTACTAAACTGTTTAAGTGCTCCATTGTGAAGCACTGTATTAGGAGCTTTCTGCTGCTCAAGCAACTTTAGATTGTAATGTATTATAATAGTGTGCTATTCTCCTAGAGATCATTTTACAAATACAACACAAAAGATTGTCACATGATAATCTTCTAAATCATATCAAGGAAAATAAACACCCACTGCAGAGGGACTTGCTTATTTTGCTAAGACATTTTACAGCATATTAGCATAAAAATACTACTTCAGCCCTTCAGGTTCACCCACAGGACTGCTTAAGAGCATTAGATGTGTTATAAATACAAATGATTTTGGCAGCATGATACTTTGTTAATGCAGATTTGCAAATTTTATATGTTCCTATTCAGCCCTGCCATACAATCTGTGCAAATTACAGAATTTTGCCTAACTGAAAGAGCAGTAATTGAGGAGAAAGGTCCAGTTAGTTCTTCCACTTCATATACATGACACTGGCATACCAGCTCTAGTCACCAGAGCTTCAAAGCTTTTACTGCTGGGTATTCTCTCCTCTAACTACTAGAGGTCCATGTGTAGGTGTTGTACAGCTTTACAGATGGATCTGCACTAGACTACAGGGTTCCAACTCTTCCTTTTGCCTGGTATTGGATGGATTTATTCTATATAAAATCACAGAAACATAGGTTTCAGTTGGAAGAAACCTTTAAGATCACCTAGTTCCAGACTCCCTGATGTAGGCAGGGACACCTTCCACTAGACCAGGTTGCTCAAAACCCCATCCAGCCTGGCCTTGAATGCTTCCTGGCAGGAGGCATCCACAACCTTGCTAGGCAGTCTGTCTCTTTGTAAATGACATTGCAATTCTTCTATCAGAGCTGTACTTCTCATCACACAGTCAGGAACCCTGCAGCACAAAGTAAGAGATGTATCCTTCACAGAAACCAGAAGCAGGAGTGGAACTATAATTCAGACTGTTTGCACATTAAACATTAGCCTATATCTACTGAACCATTGTGGTGGTCACCCTCCTCAGTGCCACTGCTGTCTGTCCTTTCCTTCAGGAGGGAGCCTCTCTGCCATGAAAAGCTATTCAGGCTCTTCAATAGGTGCTTGGTTGGAACAATGCCTGTTCACAAAGACCCCTTCCTGAACAGGATCTTCACTGAAGTTTGGATTGATGTGGTGAGCTATTAAAAACAGTAAACATCCTTGCTTTCCAAGCAGTCTCCATCAGGTTCAGATAGCTTCAATACAGAATGTAAAAGACTCTCAAGAGATTAACGCTAAGAATTTCCATTTTTATGGTATTTTTAGATTATATTTCATTTTCCAGGCTGCAGTTGGCTTGAACCGGAGCCACAATGCTTGTGACACTCCAAACACAAAAAGGAATTACAAAATGTGACAATTCTTAAAATGTGTTTCTTGTTGTATAACAAATTCCCAGTGTTGTAGATTAAACTAGAGAGAACAGGAACCATAACATGGAGATTATGCAGCATTTCACTTTGGTTTTTTTTACAAAAAGTTAATGCCTGCCTTATTCTAGTCAGTAAGTATCAAAGATACTTTACAACAGCACAGCACACATATTAGCTGATTGGAAACTGCAGGAATGTATAAATCAATGATTTTACTTCACAGTTTAGTGAAAGCTAATTACACAAAAGTGTGAGGCATTTCTGCCCCTCAAATGCTCACAGTGACAGGCAAAATCCCTGCTAACTTTACCAGTTTCCTTCTCTTCCTTATGATAGCTCACACTAGGAAACCTGCCCATATACCTACCTCAAAACAAACCTCTGAAAATCTTTGCTATAAGCACATTTTGTCTGCTGGTTCCATAAAACGATACCTTGTCCAAGTTCCTACGTGTGTTTTAAACCCAAAATTCTGTTAACAAGAAATTGGATCAAGAGCTGGAAATCACACTTTTTCTTATTACAAAACCAGCCATTTCTGTTTAACAGACAGAAGTGTACGTGGGCACGAAAGCTGAAAGAGAAGGAAAAGAGACCAGGTACATCTATCATGGGCTTTTAGATTTTTGCTGGAATTCATTTTAAAGCACACTGAATATGGCTCACCACCTGCCAAAAGTACCTAGGTTCTGACTTACACCAATGAAATGAAGAACAATGAAAAGTGACTTCAGCAAGCAGGTCTTAACCAGGAATATTTTGCTGTACATCTGCTGGCTATGGAATGGGCAGGGACTGAGTAAGCAGAATCCCTTGAACTCATTTACATAGCAAAACAACTTTTATGAGGTTTCAAACAATTTTTCTTCTCATGGTTAGGAAAGTTGAGGCTGAGGTGAATCAAGCTGGAAGAATATAGGTTTCTGTTTGTTTGTTTGTTTTTTTTAAAGTCTCACATTCTGTCACATATGTGTGCACTTTCTTTAGGAGGCTGACTTCTCCCTCCCTCTTTAGAGGCAATCCCTGTGGAGGAAATTCCTTAGGCAGAAATATCTGGCCTCGTGGCGAATGCCAGAGGACAGCTTGAGCAGCATTGGGGTTGGTCTGACCTGTGGTTAGGCTGTTGATGGGCTGTCTGGGACAGAGCTGGCCACCCATCTCGTTCTGGATCCGCATGCTCATTTTGTGGGTGCCTCACCGCCCATGTGTCTTTGAAGGCTTGTTTGATTTCCACTGCCCTCCTATCGAGCTGATCTCTAAAGTGCAAAGACAGCTCCACCTCGCACGTCCAGTGTGCAGGGATACAAAAGCAAATCGGGGAGTGGGAGGGAAAGGAATGGCTTTTAGCTTTGAGATGTCAACACAAAGTGGCCAACCAGAGGAAAAGGAACTGTACAGAGGAAGAGAAAACATAAAACCTCCGAGGCAGGCGGTCACTGTCAGTGATATTTTGGCTTCTGAGAGTCTGCATTTAAGTGTTTGTTTTTGGAAAAATCACTCAAGTGCTTCTTCCACACAGAGAGTGATGTTGTATTTCCCTGTAGGCAAGATTGGTGTTTGCAGCCTCCACAAGCTAACGAGGTTCTGATTGTTTGTTGTTTTTTTTTTTTCTGTGGGATCCTCTCAAAGCTCTATTGTTTATGTACCTTCACTCATTTAATATATCATTTTAATAACATAGAAAATTATGCAAGCAATTACATTTCCAAAACATTGATGCAGAGTAAGAAATTATGCATTATTTGATGGAAATGTTCATGGGCATATCTATGGTTTTGCTGTTACTCTTTTTGTAAGTCCATCCATTCTTACTTCCTAAAAAGACTTAAAAAAAAAAAAAAAAAAAAAAAAAAAAAAAAGATATTGTATTGGTTTTAAATGTACAGATGGAAACAAAATGTACAGAAGGTAAATAAGTGAATGAGTAAAGGGAAAACTCACCAACGGTGGTGCCTTGACTGAAGCAGCTGAGGCAGTCCTCCCTGGTGAGCGATCTCCAAGAGATACTGCTCCAGTGGGAGTCAGCCCTTAAATGAGGTCTCAGAGGGGATGGAGTCAAGCTCCACCCCTTCCGGGAGCACAGCTACATCACTCTCACCTGTGCTCCCACAGCTGACCCCATACTTGCCTCAGCTGATTAATCAGAGGTTCAGGCTGTGATTACCAATCTCCCATACAAGATATGGAGTGTATATTTTGAAAGTAATTAATTTCATTTGGTTTAAGTTACTGAGTTTATTCAGAAGTGTCTCAATCTGCATAACAGGAGGACATGTAGATGTGATGTCTGCCAACAGCAGTAAGAGTGAACCAATGGTTGCTGTATCATACCATGCAAGTTTCCTTATTTCTGACTTCATTCTCTAAATGCTGAGAAATATGTCTGTTTTTCAAGAAGTTCTGGATGCTGGGATTTCTGGATGTCTGGCAGATCACTAAGAACAGGTCAGTACCAATAGCTGGAGCAGGATTACTGGACACAGATATACAGAAATTGCAAAAATAAATAAATAAATAAATAAATGGCCCAAATGCAGCACCCACGGTTTGTGCTGTAGCTGTGCTGTGAATACAGCCGTGGATTAGACACTTTTAAACGGAAACATGTGCAGTGTCTGCAGCACTTCCATGTAGCCTGGGACTTGCTGCATTTAGCATGTTCACTGAAATACAGCCAGGCTTGCCTGCATGCCAAGGTCTTATACATACTTAACAGTCACTACAGAGGTGGACAAGCCGACAATTTTTCTCTCAGTTTTGACTGCAGGAAAAAGAAGGGTCCTTGATAAGGGTCTGGCAAGCAAGGCAACCATAAAGAAGGGTTACACTAACCTGAAATCCCCCATCTCAAACATCTTGTATTATCTTCTCTCCCACACTTGAACTGGACAGAGCACCAGGCATGTTCAGTCTGGAGTCCAGGAAAATTCATGCTGCACAGAGCAGAGTGTGAACAAGTTTCTACACTACAAATTCCATAATCTCAAGTACACACACATGTTATACTTAAAACAGACCTTGTAATTGGGCATTCAGTTGAGTTTCTTTCTACACAGATGCTGCACTTACCTGGGTGCAGCAATTTTGTGATCTTCTGTTGCATCAAGGAATCTCAGGAGAATATAATGGAAAAGATAGAATAAAATTGGTGTTACATAGTTGCAGAATGACACAGATGGTGCTATTCCTATGGGCACATATGAACACCTTGCTTTCAGAGTGACCTTTGAGAGTTTCATAGGAAAGTTTCCAAAGTCCTCTTCCAAAATAGATGTAACAATATACAGAACTTTGAACAGAAAATTTCAAGCATGTATGCCTATTGCACTCCAGTAGAAATATAGGTTATTTTGTGTGTTGTGTAATGCCAGGAACTTTCCTCAAGAAAAGAGTCAGTTATCCTTGCTTACTAGCAGAACCTTCAGATAGTCTCTAAACCTAAAATATTTCCTGTACACTGCAAGATTTCTGTAGCTAGTTTACATGCAAAAGTTTTGGATATCAGAAAAGGTTACTTTGCATAAGTATAGTGCTAACCTAGAACTTGCTGACACTGTTTTGTGATTTACTTAGTACCACCAGCCGTTAGCTGATTCACAACTTTCAGTCCAGAACAACAAGAAATTACCTTTGCTTAGACAACTAAAGTACTCTATAAACTGACTACCAAGTGTCTGCCAAGGCTATGCAAACATCTTGGTTTGTGAAAACACAATTAAATGAAAATTAAATTAAATACTATGCCCTGTGTCGTGCTCTGAAAGCCTTGAAACATGAGAATCAGAGAGCTACTGCACAGGAGATTAGTACTGAAAGTATCTGAGTGTTCCTTGAGAAGTCTCTTCCAGAAACCAATCCTAGTGACAACTGTTGTATGCCCATAGAGACATGGTAGTAATATTGTTAAAGGAAACATTACAATAGGTTTAATGATTCACTTATAAAAATCCAAATGGTCAGCCATTTGTTAAAAGAGTTTGAAGAACTCTTAAATATATGATGCTATTAATCATTTTTTATTTCTTACATGGAACAGCTTACAACTGTATAATCCAATCACTTTGCTTTTAATAAGACTAGTTAAGCTCTGAGCCAGGTGATATAGAAATCAACAGGTTTTGACAGCTGTAGAGGTTAGAGATTCACTGACCTAGACAGTGAATCCCAGTGGATGAGCTTGCTATAAGATGGTATAGAACAGCATCATGCCTCATACAAACACCAAGATTTTGTGCACAAGTTCTCTCATCTGCCAGACTATTCTTTCTCTTAGAGCTTACTATTACTCTTCAAAACAAATGGTACAATACATTGATGTAGCAGACTAGTACCAGTGGTGACTGTTTGCTCAATTGTTTGTGGGAATCGACCTCTTTATCATCTTTATCTGTGTCCTGGAGGAGTTGCCAGAGTGCTCTTCCATCAAGTTACACATTAGACTGAATAGAGTTGACCATTCAGGCTACCAAGAAAGGAAATGGAGACATGCCCTTTGCAGAGGGACATGGTGTGAGGATAAAATATGCCTGCTTAGGTTGCAGGGAGAGATTTTACCCCCATGAGGATTCCAGGCAGCAGCAAAAGTAGACCAAGGAGGCTGTACAGTCTCCAGGAACAGATATTTTTTGCGATGGGTCTCGAAAGTTCTTGATCTTCCCTTTCTTCAGTCCAAGCTTGCACTGTTTTGTGGAGGTCAGAAAAGAGACATTCTGAGGTACATTTCAGCATTGCTCTGTATCTGGGGATATGCTCTGTATTTTAAAAGTCACAGACACCTCTGATTAATCTTCTACAGTCTGTTTGCCTTAAAGCTCCATTTCATATGACTTTATGAGATATCATTTGGTATTATACTATTGTAGAGTATACTGATAGCTTTGCAGATTAACTACCTTGACAGCTGTTTGGCCTGTTGGACATGGTTATGGGCTTGGTACCAAACTGTTGAATCCCAGAAGGATGGAGTCCTGCCCCAAACAGTCAAAACCCACATTCAACAATTTTCATGTCTTTGAAGATTGAATTTAAAAATAATAATAATAAATAAATAACTAAAAGAATTATATTCCTGGTAGCACAGTTTGGTGCTAAAATATTGCAAAATCAGCATTCATGTTAAACAGGGCCCCCACTATCAGTCTCTCTAATGTGTACATTCAAAATACCCTGAAATCCTGACTCTGTTTAAAATAAATAGATAGATAGATAAATAAATAAATAAATAAATAAATAAATAAATAAATAAATAAATAAAAGAATAGAATAGAATAGAATAGAATAGAATAGAATAGAATAGAATAGAATAGAATAGAATAGAATAGAATAGAATAGACATTTTAGAGAAGTGAGATGCCTTGTGAGCAATTTAACTTCTGTTAAACCCTTGAGCTTCACAAAGATATTTTCCACCTCTGATCTGAAGGACCCAGCTGCTCTGCTGGGAAGACAGTGACTTGTGTGGTCCTGTCCCACCAATCCTGCAGTATCTGGACATTACTCAGAGAGGCAGCTGCCTGTGATTACAGATCTTCCTAATGTCACGGGTCAAGTCACCAGGAAAGTGGGAAGGCTGAGGATGAGAAACTGAAAGTAATCTGTCACTGTCAACTCCATAGGATCAAAGAAAAAACAAATTGTATCTGTTCTGGCAAATGGTGAAGGAAGAAGGAAAAGCACAGACTGTTAGGTTAACGTAGACAGACAGGACTGACCTCTACTATCTAGATTAGTTTATGTTGCTGCAGTGTTTTGTATGCTGAAATCACTACTGTCAGTGAACCTCTGAGCACTCTGAAGATGATGTAATTAAGAGCTGTAACACCTCTGGGAGACATGATTGCAGCAGGGTGACCCTGGGAGAGGTTGGAGTTGACTCAAGTAGATGCCCAAGAAGTAACTGGTGTCTGTGTTTTAGTCATCACCAAAGTAAAATGGCAATGGCAGGAACACAAACTCATCTCAGGACCGGGAGTGCCCAGAGCTGAGGAGAAGTTCTGGAATAGAACAGTCTCTGTCTCAAGTTTGAGGAGAGCTGCAGAGAAGGCAGTGAACCCCTGGTGTCAGTTTCCAAGCAACTCACGCTTCTAAAGTTGTGTTTGTGATGCTCTTTAAACACTGGAGTGAAAACTGGAATAAATGTTTTCTTTTTGTCTTTTCTAACCTGTGTGAGTAATACATGTGCTCCATCTGCTTCAGCAATCTCATGCATGCGATCACCGCCAACTGCTATTGCCGGCGTTAATCACGAGTAGTGAATTCAGCTTTCACAATACAATCAGTTCTTGTTCTCAACTTCTAAGAGTTCATAATTCAGTCTTACTGTCATTTCTTTCCTCTTCCATGTTCTTTCGCGAAAGGTAGACCTGAGGGGAAAGAAACCAGAGTCATTAACTGTTGGAAACTTTAATGTGCTACAAAACCAGAATTAGAAGTGATAATGAAATTTCCACTGCTGAAAGCAGACTTTGCTAACTGATGTATGTAGTGAGAAAGGTGGCCATGTAACCAACAAAAATAAGAACCGTGTTCACTTTTAATACCCCTCATTCATCTTTGCTTGAATTGGCAGTACACCAAATCAGAGTTTAAGTTAAGATGCTCCTTTTAATTTTCAGTAATTAAAATAAATATATGTTTAACAATTTCTGTTGGACTCTCTTAAATCCACTTTTTTTTCATCATACACCATTTAATGAAATTATTATTATTATTTATTGTTATTATTTCTATTTTTTTTATTTATTTATATTATTTTATCCTGTCTACCAAATGGAATAAGATATATAATGCAGTTAGGAAAAACTAAAATAAAATAGTCTTAAAAATCCAGATTTGATTCCACAAAAGCAACTCGGTGATAAATAACTGTACTTCCTTGTGCAGACAAGAGTCATTACAGACTGAGCACTCTTTTCCAGGAGCCAAGAAATGATGGGCAGGAACAACTCAAACTGGGAAAGTTGATAAGATTAGCAACCTGACTATCTGTTCCGTTCCACTGCACAGACAGCTCTGAACTTCCCAGGCAGCCTCAGCACCACAAAATTCTTGCAGCTATAAGTTTATGCAGCACATGAGTGGCTTTTAAGCCCCTACACTGAAAGCTACTTTCCAGGTCCTACGTCATGGATCTAACATTGATTCAGTCAATGGGAGGTCAGTGGCTGAATTCAGGAGACAGTGGTGAGATCAGAAGTGCTACTTCCATGGAGTTCTCAGATTTAAAAATAAGAAGTTCTGTCAGACGTATTAAAACAGAAATTTCTCTGGTTTGGTTCAGAATTCCTTTTTTCAATGAAAAAGCTTTTGACTGAAAATACATCTTCCATTTTGCTGAAGAAAACAGGATATATTGTTGTCATTTCCAGTTGTGTTTGTTGTTTGTTTTTTTTCTTTCAAATTTATATATAACTTGTACTACCTGGCATAACCTGTTAGCAAGATAAGAGAGCTATTTTAATTTCAACATGTTTTCCAAAATGCCCAATTTTGCAATTTGTTATGCAAATACTAAAGTAAATAGCAGAAGCTGTATCAACGAACTCATAAAAGCATAAAGTAAGAAGGCTAGGAGGAAAAAAAGAAAGAAGAAAGAAGAAAAAAGAAAAAAGAAGAATTTCAGAGGAGTGCATCTTTCCAAATGCAGAGTAAGAAAGAAGAAGTGACTGACAGGGAAATAAAGGAAATAAGGGAGAAATTAAAAGGAAAGAGAGGCAAAGCAAAAGAGGTGGCAGTGTCCCATACAGTGCCCCAGTACAGTGTCCCGTTCTGAGGAACAGACCCTGAGGAAATGAAGTTAATAAAGAAAAAAGAAAAAGCAGAAAAAGATGGCATTTAATATTCAAGTAGTTGAAGAATCTAGAACAGGAACTGGCAACTGAGAAAAAAAGCTAGCAGATAAAGATAAATAGTGCTATGAAATCAAAATGAGGCACACACACACAATACTAAGAGAAGAGAAGAAGCCAAACCACAGAGTTTTGCCAAGGGATCAAACCCTGGAAGATTCATCTAGCCAAGATTTGTGAGGGCTTGTTTTATTTTTGCCTTCTTATTGCTGCCAGAAGATATAAACTATATCTATTTACTTAGGGGGAAAAAAAAAAAAAAAAATGTTTTGCAATACAGCCAATTTCTCTTGGGGAAAAAGAGAATGTTGTAACAAAAAATTCTGAACAGTTTTTCTGAGTGTATCTAAGGATGCTGCAAGTGTTTGGTAAAGCCATTGGGTCTATATGCTCATTCTATGAGGATGGTGTTCACAGGTAGAGTGGAGCCACTGTGGCCAAAAGAGGATGTGCTTCTGAAGACTGAATATCCTACGTCTGTTTGAGCCACTCTGAAATCAGTGAAATCATTCTCAATAATCTGTTTCAACCAGGAACTGGAATCTGACCCCAAGGAGGACTATGAGAATGATAATGTAGCACTTGCTTTTTAAAAACAGTCTTAACTCTGTAAATGCGGGCTTTTTACAGACTCTCATAAAAGGTAAGGAAAGGCAAATGGATATCCTGCTTTGAGGAAAGAAAACATTTGATGGTTGATAGTTGATTGTCAGGATCTAAGCAAGCATCTGTTTGCAGATCTGCTAGTTTTAACAAAACGCGGAAGAAAAAAAGAAGGAGGAGAGGAGAGGAGAGAAGAGGAGAGGAGAGGAGAGGAGAGGAGAGGAGAGGAGAGGAGAGGAGAGGAGAGGAGAGGAGAGGAGAGGAGAGGAGAGGAGAGGAGAGGAGAGGAGAGGAGAGGAGAGGAGAGGAGAGGAGAGGAGAGGAGAGGAGAGGAGAGGAGAGGAGAGGAGAGGAGAGGAGAGGAGAGGAGAGGAGAGGAGAGGAGAGGAGAGGAGAGGGAAGGGGAAAGGGAAAGGGAAAGGGAAAGGGAAAGGAGGGGAGGGGAGGGGAGATGAGGGGAAGGGAGGGGAGGGGAGACCAGCCTTGTTGCAAAGTTTCTTCAGATAGCACTCTTTTTCAACCCTACCTTCCCTTTCCATCCTCGAAGTGAAAGAGGAAGCAGGAAGTCCTGCCCCCAGCAGATTTCATGCAACCTCAGCGAAACATGTCTCAGTGGTCCTTGGAGCTTTAATGTAGTTTTCAAAGCCATCTCTTTCTCTTCCCTTTCTGCACTCTTTTTTTGTTGTTGTTGTTGTTTGTTTCTTTCTTTCTTTCTTTCCTTCTTTTTAGGTGTTGAGTGAAACCTGCCTAGCTACTACTTGAAGCTGTCACAAGACTTTTGGTTGTCTTTTACTATCCAAATTTATGATGCCATTTAATCTGCATTTTCCTGAAAATAAGTAAACCCTTTATTGGTGTAAGTCAACCCTTCATTTGAGATGGATGTCAGCTTTCCAAAAGAAAGAGATACTGTGCATTTTCCTGTCTATTGTAGCATACTCTCTCTTATGAGTGCTTGACATGGATTCAAATTTTAGTTTCACATTACACCTTACAGCATTCCCACTGTGCACAGAGGTATTTTCATGCACAGAAAAGTACTCTGATAGACCTACCTTTTCCCAGCTATCTTTTGAAATACATCATCACCATGTTACTGACTGATCTTGAATAAACTGATACCAATGAACCTGGAAAATCAGGTAGTTGTGGCACCAGCTTCAGCCAAAAACTTCAAAAGAAGTAAAGCACAATCCAGTTTTTCTCAAATGCATCTTGTTTGCACATTGTCACCATGAAAATTCTGCATTTTTATGATATCCTTTATATGCCTTAAAGGGATGGGATGTTGAAAGAGATTGACCCTGACAGAACTCCAACAGCTGTGAGGAGGAGGACATTCCTGGATACAAGTTGGCACTTAACCTCTGCATACTATTCCTTGTATAGTGGAATTGCTGGTCTCAGGGTAAGAACAAAGTCATCTGGAGATGAAGTTTGACCAGAAGCATTGTAAACAGCCATATCTCAAACTGTGTATGCAGTTGTGGTATACACGCGTCGGCCACTGCTTTTTGAAAATGCACATAGAGAACAAAGCAGTTTCATAGACCTGAAAATACAAAATCCTTTTTTCATCAAACCTCAAAGGCATACATATCCACCTCCAAATCTTTGTTAAATCTCCACTCTAAAACTTCACATCCTGCCAAATGTGATCATTGTAAAGGTCACTTGAATGAAGGGCAAATTCAAGATTTGACCACATCTTATAGCCAGCAATAGGCTATACATGTTGGAGGCACATTAGGAGAGTTTGGGAAGGGAATACTCAGATACAGCAGAGGAAAGCATAGAACAGTCTGTAACTTTCTCAGACCACTCCCAAGAGATGCTTAAATTCCTGTAAAGTGAAGTTCTGCCAACTTATGTTGGCATATCAGGAGTCAAGGACTGGGAACTGCCTGCTCCAGAGCTGCCTGGAATGGGCCTATGAAGTATGCAGTTGTTTTGTGCACGTGGGCAGATATCTGAGAGCTGCAAGCCAAATCTTTTTCCATGACCTAACCGATGGTTAAAGATTACCTTTCCTGATGTGTTCAAGTGTCTCTCCAAGGTTTCATTGTCTCTGTGTCTCTGCATACAGCCTTTTTATCCCTGTTAATTTTAAGGGGGAAATATATGAGACCATCCATGGAGTGTGAGAATAGATTAATGTATTTATGGGCTAGAGAAGGACTATTTCATTGACAGACTCAATTTCCGTGGTGCAGTAGCTCTCAACTTTTAACATAGTTAATAAATTTACTATGTTAACTAAAGGCTAGCACATTAGGTAGTACTAAACTACACAACAGCAGCCAGTTCTTCGCTCACAACAGTAATCCTTAGACTCTGGAAGGGAGCAGCACAGTATTACGTTACACAGCACGTGTTC
Organism: Excalfactoria chinensis; assembly: GCF_039878825.1. Taxonomy (NCBI): domain Eukaryota; kingdom Metazoa; phylum Chordata; class Aves; order Galliformes; family Phasianidae; genus Excalfactoria; species Excalfactoria chinensis. The sequence goes on along the minus strand of NC_092857.1, from coordinate 56,380,479 downwards.
ATGCGGAATTCCTACAGGAAAGCAGAGTCGTGTCACCTGCCTGGAGAACTGCTGGGAGCCAGCAGGCACGTGCCACTCGTAACTCACTCAAGTGAGCTGACCAAAGGCACCAGTCGCTGCAGGAATTTTCAATAATGCATGTTTGCAGCCCCCGCAACATGTACCCTCCTTTTACATAAAATGCCAGTGATACATTGGAAGACACTTGCAGATAAGATAAATGAAGCCCCTAATCTTCCAGCCCTGTTGGGCGTAAAGCTAAATTGCTTTAGGGATCTTGATCTTCCAGTACAGCTTTTCAGAACCAGAGCAATATCACCTGTGGTAGCTTAACCAATTTATATGCGTATGGCCTGGGATGAAAACAAGATTTTATGTCAAGACAAGCTGCACTGGTCTCAGGAAGGATAGAGCTTAATGAACAGAGTATCTCTGAGAAATTGGCAGAAACAAGGAAGTGCTCTGAAAGGAGAAGAGAGGTGTCAGCACTGCAGGAGCACACTAGCAAGCTTACCCTCTTGGTTTTCTTCTAAGTTAAGCCATAGTCCAGTTTAAGATAGAATTAAATTGAAGATACTTGCTTTGCAGAAACCAGTTTTTATATAGCACCAGATATTCTTTCTCAAAGGACAAAAGGCAGAAGAGCAATTCATGCAGTACAAAATAAACGCTTAGCCAAGATAGGGCATTAGACCTCGAGTGGGAGATTATAAAACTCTTCCCCAAGACACCTGATGTCAGGCTTTCAGGGAAAACAGGGATTTTTAACCAGAAGAAGGGCTGCAATCTGTGTTTGTTCTACTGTCAGGCTGACAATACCTGCTAACAACAGCCACATCTGGTGTTCCTCTCTGGGGCTCACTGTACTGATATCAGTCACCTTGCAGCAATAGAAACATAATGCAGGAGACAAACTTGTCTCCTTTTCTTTTGAAATGTGTTAAGGGGAAAATCATAAATGTCTTTTTCTTCCAAAAATCAGATGAGTATCCATTACACAGACTCTGCTCAGGATAGTGTACCTTCATTCAAGCCGAAGGCTCGAAGCAAACCCTAGGATATAAGAACATGGCATAATGCTCAGTTCAAAATTCCCCCAGATTGTGCTGGCACCTCATGAAAGAGGAGCACCATTACACCTCGTGACAAATCTATGAGGAAACATGCCTATCTTGTTCACAGCAATCCTCAGAAATGCCCAAAGACTCATTTCTCCCAGCATGATGAAATGTAGATGAAACACCAATGAAAACTGACTGTGCATCAGCACAAAAGTATTCACACCTCATTGAAGAGCTAAATGGGGACAGTAAGCTAATCATCATGACATGGTGTAGCTCTGTTTGTGGGGGAGCCCAATGAAAAACAGTAATGTAATGCCTGAAGTCTCATTTGCAGTCCCTGTCTTCCGGACATAAAAGTTTACGAAGATGTCTTTTTGTGTATGATGTTTATTAGTGCAACAAGCCAACAGCTCTGTTTAGAAGGCAACTGGCAGATCTTATACTTCAGCCCTTAGCACCAGCCTTGCTCTGTTGCAGACCTATGCAGTACCGTCACATTGGCTGACATCTCCTGTTTCTCTGAGCAGCATCAATTGACCCTACACAGCTACATGAATCAGTGAGTCCCTCTGCGCAGCTCACCATTCTGTTTTTACCAAGAACACACTGATCACCAGGAAGGAACAAATGGCACTTTTTCTGCTGCTGAGGGCTGTGAATCAAATTCACAGATTGCTTCAGAGTAGAATCCTTACCTGGGCTCCGTCTCAAGAGTGTAGCCAACTCACAATGGCACAAAGATCGCCAAGAAGCTTTGTGGCATTCTCTGAAAGTTCTGTATTCTGTAGGCTTGGATTGTGAAGAGAGTCAATTCTGGCTTTTCTTTTCAAGATGTTTTAAAATCATGTGATGAGTTGTCAAAATGGCAAATTTCCATATTCTTTGGCACTAATTTTATTCATGTTTCTAACCAAGAAAATGGCTGGAAATACTCTTTTTTTCTTTTTTTTTTTTCTTTTTCCATCTTGTATGGTTGCCACTCCCTCAGACTCAAATGACTCAGACATTTTCTCTGTCTGCTTAACAATGATGATTTTGTGGTGAAAGCGCTGACACTGTTCTGCCCCTGGTAAGTTTTGTGCTGCCCAGAAATTACTAATTCCCTGTGTATGGTGCTGGAAAATTGCACAGGGTTCTCAGCTGCATGTCCTGAAGATGTGCCTCAAAATAACATCACTTAAACATCCCTCTGAGCTCACATCAGATATAACAACACCTTTATTTGTGTTGAGGGCTGAGAATTGAATTAAGAGCAAAGAACAGTGACTATGGGCAATTTCACACCTCAGTATTCTTTCATTTTCCTTACTTGGATATATTTGTTTGGCAGTATTTACTGCACTTTCTCTTAGGAAAATTCTGAATCGTCATCCATCCCTGATTTTAATAACGCAAGTGTTTTGAGACCGCCAGGTGAGAGAGACTACAAAAGAATATCTTGGAAAATAACAATTAATAATTGGGAAGCATACCTGTTGTGTTATACAGAGACTAATCTAGTCTTGAACTGCTCCAGCCAACACAATGTGATGTTGAAGTAAAATTATGTGAGGCATATATAACTTCTCTTTGAGGTCTTTTCCCAGGTTCTAAATTTGGTATACAACCATTTTATAACATCTATGCCATCATGTTAAAGGTTTTCTCATCTCAAAACATCTCCTCAACCCTCGAAGGGGGCTTTGTGCTCTACTTTTTTCTAACTCCCCTCATTTTTTCTCCATTCTTAGACCCTGATGTCTGATGGTCCATCTTGTTTCTTTAGTCTTTCTTGAGTGTACACTCCATGTGCTCACTTTTTGTTCAAATTCCATCATAAAATTCAGCATTTCCTCTAGTTCTTGAGGGAATTATCATCTTAACATTTGCTAAAAGGGCAAACTAGACAAAAGTGCAATCCACCTTATTTCATAACGCTATTCCACTCATTTGGCTTTATCAGTTCTTTGTTTGACTACTGCCCATGAAAGCAAGGACTGTTGATGTCACAGCCCCCATACAGCAGCTGCTCTGAAGGGCACATGGTGCCCTTGGCCACCAGCAGCTGCATCATGGTGGAGCATTTTGCATGAGTGCATAACTTGTGCCTCACTTCCTTTGGGTTCTGTTGATGTCAATATTTTTTTAGCTATACAGTTTCAACATCATATTACAACAGTCAGGTTTGGTAAAGACCATTGCCTTTGCACGGGGTCAGGAGACCCAAAATACATAGCGCACTCTTAAGCTTAGACAATACAGTGGTGCAGACGAAACATGGGAATGTAGGGTGTGGGATGCAGCCCATCTGTGCCCATGTCCTGCAGACCAGTGGTGCCTACAGCTCAGCATCTCCATACTTCTCCTCACCTTCCAGCTGCTAAATAAACTTACTACGAGGAGGCTATATTTCATTCTGCCTTCAGAGAAAACAATGTTAAATAGCAAAGCAAGGAAAATTTAGGAGAAAGTGAGATAAGTGGCAATCATCTATTTTTTGTTTCTGCAGATCTGCTCTCAGAAATGCTGACACAGCCTGTCCATTTCTCCTCTCTAGCTGTGGGACGTGCCTTGGTTAAGGACTCTTTCAGTGCTGCATTTCCTAAAGACAGCCTTAGAGAAACATGTGGCAGGAACAGAGAAGCAGTTCTGAGCATCCCATGCAGTGCCAGAGCAAGTCTTTGCTTGCAGTCTGGACTAAATGCATAAAGCAGGATGAAGACAACGTGCAAAAGTCACAAAAAGCAGTGAGTCAACCTCTTGTTTTCCACAGACCTCTTTTTTTCTTTTTTTTTAGTTTTTTTTTTTTTTCCAGTACAAGAGCCCACAGGTGTGGCAGCACCTAGTACCATATAGGTTATTTATCCTGAGCCATTTCCTTAAGGAAAGGTGAGAATTCAGGTTATTTTGCCTAGTGCAGCTGCTGTTGTGGTGCAGAACCAGAGTTGCAGTGATGACAGGGTAGTGCGGAGAGCAACACCTCTGCTGGCACCCCTCCAGCAATACCAATCTCCAGCCCAGCTGGGACACCCCATGCACTGTTTAACTGCTGATAACATACAATAAGGATGGTCTAAGCCTTCACTGTGTGCATGTGGTGAGTTAAACCCAAGGACTAAGTTGGAACAAGTTGGTTCATGTGTTTGCAGAGGCCACAAAGCCATGCAACACAGACCACCATATGCACAAACATTCACCGATCCTTGTGGCCTCAGCAATCAAAATCAGGAGTCAGCCCTAAGGGTTTCTATGGCTAATTTGTTCTGGGGGAGCTCTGGCAGAAGAAGAGTAAGGAAAACTGGAGTTTTCAAAGAAAATATGTATTAAGTAGGTATCTCAAATCATGGATAACCCATACTGGGGGTGGCAATACCTTCCTTACATTCTGTGGCAACACATTTGGTCAGTAATTGTGTCTTGGTAACTAACATAACTGTGTAAATTAAGCACCAGTGTAATCCAGAGTGTATGATTCTGCAGTTTTCCAAAAAATAACCCTTGAAAGAATGAATAGGTGCTAATGTCTCCAAAGAAAAAGAAAAAGAAACAGAAAAAAAAAAAAAAAAAAAAAAAAAAAAAAAAAAAAAAAAAGGGTGAAAAAGACCATGCAGGGAATAAAGATCTGCCTGTTTATTCATCACATACTTTTGAGGGCTTTTTGCTCTTTAAATTTGTTCTAATATTATCAGAATTGATTTTTAGTCTCTCTGATCCCAGAGGAAATGTCTTCAGTGAAGCTCTCGGTGGATAACTGTAATGAAGAATCAGCTTGCAGAGCTGTTACTATGGTGCTCTTAAGTGTAGAGCTTCTAAAAAAATTAACTGATAAGAAAATTCTTATGCACTATATTTAGAAGTATTTCACTTCCTAGCTTTTGACATAAAATAATTTAACAATCGAAAGTCTACATGGAAACTGTTTATTTTTTATTGCCACATGTATCATTTAAAACATGTTTTTGTTGGCTTTTAAATAAATCCGGAGTTCAGCAGAAAGCTGCTTACAAAATTCCCCCAAAATAAAATGGGAAGCAAGAAATACACTGTTCTGTTTCCTCATCTTTTTTTTTTTTTAAATTATTTTACTTATTTATTTATTTATTTTGCATTGTGAGAACTGAGTCCCTTAGACTCTACAAGAAAATATTTCTGTACAAAGAGCTCTACTTGAATGTTTACCTTTATACTCCAGAAAGGCATTTCAACAGGGGTACTACTTTCAGACTCTCCTGGAAAAAACCCAGATCTATTTTTAGATGCCAGCGTCCTAAACTGTGTACTGTATCACACAGGGCAATGCAAGCAAAAATGGCAAATTCAGCTTCCTATTATTTTTGAAAGAGAGCCAACACCAGCCCATTTCTGTAGGACAGCCCAGCTTAAAGACCTGTATAATCACTGCCAAAATTGTTATGAGAAATAGGGCAAAGCTGCATCCTACAGGCACCATTTACACTACCTGAAGACAAGCAAGTTCAAAATGACATGAAATAACACTGGTGCACGCAGATGCATTACCAGAAATTTCAGTACTGTTATTACAAATCACTTCACACTAACGCATTCACTCGAGTCCTTCCCACTAAAAAAATAAAAAGCCTCCTCACACCGTTCATAATGAATTACCTGCTGGTGCACAATTAATTTCCTGAAAACCTGCATGGCTGTGTCCTCCCCACCCTGCCTAGGTGCTGCTCAGTGCCCCAGGGCTGGGGGCTTACTGCCCTGGAGGCCGTCTGGTGGCACTTCTAAATAAGGAAAATGCTCAGCAATAAGGCTTCCCTGGCATTGGCCACCTACACTTGTCTGCGACCACTTGAAACTTTGCCGGCAGCTTTGACAATTAGGCTTTGCTCTACAGATGCTTCCAAATCGCTGGCATGGAGAAACAGTCTCCGGGCAGCACAAAGGAAGGAATAGAAATGAAACAGTGTTTGGTAATCAGTCAAAAATAAGCTCACAAACAAATGCTGCCACTTAAATGGCACTTTTTTCCTGCTCTGCAGAAATTTCACCACCTTTGGTGTCAGCGTGAGAGGAGGGCCAATCATAACTGATGGTGAGATAAATAGCAAAAAGATTGTGTCCTTCTGAAGAGATTTGTATTCTCAAAGTCCTGTGGAAACACAAATTAACTAAACTTTGTAACATCCAAATTACATGAGCACAAGCTCACCTTTACTTATAGGCAAGCAAAGAAAAAAAAAAAAAAAAAAAAAAAAAAAAAAAAAAACAACACTTAATTTGCAGGAGCATCTTGTAATAACTCCTGAAAAGCATCCAACCATGTGTTTAATGCAATACTACTTATCCCCTTGGCAGAGATCTAGAAAACAAGTAATGAAACATCTTGCATAGAATCCAGCTATCGATTTATTATGTTATCATCAGCATAAAGATTGTTGGCTTATTATGAATTCTTTTTCAATACTGTCCATTCACTAACTTGTCGGTAAGGATGCTGGACTGCCATTCATCACTGTACAATTGTGTTACTACCTGCAATATCATCAAAAAGGAAAGCTTTTGAAAAAGTAGAGTTTTGTAAGTTTCAGCATGTTATCATGCATTGGGCATGATGATGCCTACTGCCAGTTTCCTTGCTGAACTCCAAGTATAGCTCTGTTATAGTTATGTCATTTCACCTTCCTGCATCCCTGTTTTCATACCTGGCAAAAGAGGGGAAATAAAAAAAAATAAAATAAAAATAAAAATCATGGGGATGTCAAAAAGATTAAAATTGTAATGTTATGGATGTCACTGAAATTTGCATGAAGCACGGGCTTTTCCTGCATTACTCTTTTGCATTGTCTACACATAGCAAGGAGCACTGCTGTGCAGACATCAAAGGCTCTCCGGGACTTCTGGGAACAGAGGAGGACAACATAAGAAGTTACAGCTTTACGAGAAAGATGAATCAAATATTTTCTTAGGTAAAATTTTGCCTTTTTCAAACATACTGTTTTTCTAGTGAACACAAAGTATTCCATGTGTCATGTACATATTACCACTCATTCTCCTGCTAATTATGGAGAACCAGCACACTGAAAACAAATTCTCAGCTCACCTATTTTTAAGAGCTCTTTCTAATTCATTCATCAAATAATATTTTCTCCATCAGAAGAAACCTGTCTTGTTTGAAACTTCCTTCTGAAAAGTGCAAGATAGATTTTTTTTTTTTTTTTTATCCCTGATTTTGAGGAGAACAGATTTTCTGATTGCTGTTTTTGCACCACCTCTGTTCTCCACAGCTAAGGAAGAGGTGGACATCAGGTCTGTGATCTTACTGACGAGCCATGGGACATCCAACCAGATTTCTCTCTGCTGAGGGAGTGCAGTCACCCAAAAGGGTGGTGAGACGCTGGCACAGCTGCCCAGAGAAGTTGTGATGCCTCATCCCTGGAGATGTTCAAAGCCAGGTTGGATGGGGCCCTGGGCAGCCTGAGCTGAAGGGAGAGCCCTGTTCACAGCAGGGGATTGGAACTGGATGGGCTTTGAGGTCCCTTCCATCCAAAGCCATTCTGTAAAGCCTATGATTCTAATGTGGCTTGTTGGCTTTACATCCAGCTTACTCCATGTGATCCAGATGGCTTTTGATCAAGTGCTATCACACAAACACAGAGGCTCACATTCTACTGCAAGGGGTGGCCCTCCACCCACAGCATGCCCAGCTCCCACAGCACCAGTCAAGGCAGAGGAGAGGCCCTCTGGTGTGTAAGGTCATTGTCCGCTTCCTCCCTTTGAAATACATCATTTTTAGAACCTCAGTTTTAAGCACGCTCTATAAATCCAACAGCGAGTCGTACTGAAGTCTCAATTCTAAATAAATAGTTTAAAATAAAAGTTGCATAAATACCCATCCATGCCAACAATACAGTTTGAAAGGGAGTGCTGTAAACACAAAGTAAATTAGATGGGGATCCACTTTTGTGGGGAAAATGGCTACTTAAACTAGTTATTATAGAGAAGATGTTGTTGTGTGGTGCGACAGCACGTACCCATGTGGGTAACCAAGAACTGGTTGAAGAAACAAACCCCACCCGTACCTAGGAGCTGTGCCATGACCAGACCACAATTCCTGTGAGGCATAAATTTAATTTGCTGAAAATGAAGCACAGGCACTGTCGCAGCTCATTAGCCAGCAACAGACATATTGCAAGAGAAGAAAGTGGAATTTGGTGGATGGTCCAACTTCTACATGTGCTGTGAATAAAACAGACTATTGTTTTTTGATAAAGGAGTATTGTTTTGAATGTGCCGGGTAACTAAGTAAAGCCAGCAGAATTTTTTGGCCAAATATAGTCTCTTGCTCACTGCTAAAAATCCTAGCTTTTAAATTAGGAGCTGAAGTCATTGAAAAAAAAGTTTACATTCCTGCAGCCGGCTGCAGCAAAGCCAAACAAATGTTTGGCTTAATATTCATCTCTTTCATGAGCCTTTCTTAAACATCTAAGTCAGAAAATACCATTTCTATTATTTAGTAATTTTATGCTCAAAGCACTGGGTTTGTTCCTTTTTTTTTTTTTTTTTTTTTTTACAACTCTACCCGCCTGTTTCTTTTTTTCTAACTCGTTAAGAAAAGACCCAGAAGGGTCACTGCTGTGGCATTAGGCTATGCAAAGCATTTCATATCTTAAAGAAATCATGGTTTCAGTTTCTGGCACTAGCTCCAGTTGTAGGTCACAGTTACTAGCAGTGTGTTGTTTCTTCCCTCCCTCTTTTTTTTCTATCACATACCATACCTGAACAAAACTACTAAAAAGTGGGGGTAAAAAAAAAATTGAAACAGAGGAAAGGAAGGTGTTGTTTTTCACAGCAGCAACCTGAAGTTGTGAGTCGGGTCTAGAAAGCTGTCAGAGTTAGGAGACCTAACTTTAAAAAACAAACAAACAAACAAACAAACAAAAAAACAGCAATTGTTGCTACACTTATCTAAAGCAACGCTGCATGAGCAACATGCTGGAAAATTATTAGAACAAGCACAGTAATGGCTGGGAGTGCACCTCATCTAACACATCCTGTGAGATATTTGGTGCTCCATGCTGCTGCAGGTAAGGTCATCAGCAGATTCATGAAGGCGCAACTGGGACCGTGCAGACACTCAGGTCCCAGAAACATGATCACTGCAAAGAGAAAGAAATTAAGTAAAACTAGCCCACCATCCTCCTTCCCAGGCTTCTAGAAGTTATATTAAGGTGGCATTCAGGCCAACATCCCAGTGCTGTCAGACACTGTGGGTATGGAGAGTGTGTTTGTTCAGGATCTGTGTTTTCCCTTTTTTTTAAACAGAGGTGGAAGATTTGAATTTCAGGCAATGGGCATTTCAGAACATAGCACAACAGATATTAGCATATTTGCTATGAGACTTCTTAGCTGGACACACACTTGAAGTAAGGAAGCCTACTGCCAGAAGAGAGAAAAGCTGGGATACAGCTCTAAGGATGAGCTTTGCCTTTACATGAGTTAACAAAATGTGCACACTTGACTCACCTTTCTTTCCTTTCCTCCTACTTTATTTCCCTTTTTCTGGATGAAAGAAGTTGCATACAAAAAAAAAAAAAAAAAAAAAAAAAAAAAGTATGATTGAAAATCTTACTTTAAAACTACACATTTTAAGATTATGCCTTGCAAAGCGCCTTTTACATCAGACCTTGTTTCATGACCTCCTGTGCTTGATTACCTCATTTGAGGTCTCAAAACTCTCAGTTTTTGTCCCTCAACATACTGACACTAATGTGCCTTTAATGAAACTATTTTAAGATATAAAGACAAGCATATGTATTAAATGTTTCAAAATTACGATTTTAAATGGACATCAAATCTGGCAAACAGAGTAGTTTGATATCATCTGGGTATAGATGGATATAGGAAATGCAACTTCTCTTTCTCTGCCTACTGTATTCATCTGTAGAATATAAGACACATTTTAATGCTTCTGACTTCCTTTTCTCTGATGCTTGAATATTAGAAGTTTCTAACCACAAATCTGGCTCCTCAGATCCACAACAAGGTGAAAAAAAATCCTTTCAATTGTGACAACACTCAACTAAGAAAACAAATTTCTCAATTTATTGAATTATGTTAACTGAATTAATACCATAACAATCCTTCTCTAATCAGCACCGCAATTTTATCACAAGTCACAGGATATTTGGTGGTTTCCATAAAATCCTCACTCTTTCCCTCAGACAATTAAATCCAGTATTTTTAAGACTCAGACCTTTAAAGTACTGAGAAAAAAAAGCGTGAATCCTAAGTGGAAAAAAAACAGATACAAATGATAAAAATGGTGACTGGACAGAATGAAACACGGATGTCTGGCTTTGACTTACATGTCATAGGGTATCTCTATACATGTCTTTTTCTTTCTTTCTTTTTTATTCAGAAGCTGTTCTCAGTGTTAGGGATCTGGATCATGATTGCTGAGAATCCAGGCATGGCAGTGCTGCTGATTTCATAGCATTCCACTGGGTTCCATGAATCTGTTCCTTTCTGCTACTCCTTTTCTGCTCACCCCAGCCTCATCCCTGCTATGCCAGGAATGTCAGACCAAAGCCTGAATGAAAGGCACCAGCATCTTAGCAGCTAAAGCCCTCTCAGATTACAAGTAACATGGGGGTAACACCAAATGCTGTCTGTGCCACCCACAGCCACTGTCATCCATGTCAAACTTTCACTGACAACAGCTGATCTCTGACAGGCAGTGGAAAATTTTAACAATTTGGAAAAAAAAAAAAAAAAAAAAAAAGGAAAAAAAAAAAAGGAAAAAAAAAAGAAAAAAAATGCAAATCCACAGTTATAAAGAACAAACGAATTGATAGTGACATGGATCACTCACATTAACAGACTACCCTGGTTCTTCAGCATGGTTGGAGAATAGCCACTGCTACCCTGGCATAACTGCTGCTGTGCACTTTAAGAAAAGTAGGACTTCAGAAGGAAGTGTGATGGAAATTTCCAAAATATAGATGGCCTGTTTGGATAAAGACAGGTTTTTTATACTTAATTACTAGGCCTGGGGAGCTTGCCCACCCCAACCGCTGACTGTCTGAGCACAGTTGGACAGATGGATGGATGGAGGCTGTAGGGATCCCCCATGAACACGGGTGCTCCCTTCCCCAGCCTTGCTTTCAACTTTCTTCTAGCTGGAGGGCAGAAGGGGTGCTTGGGATACTGACAGGAAAGAATATTTCCATCAGCTTTGTGGTTAACACATCATGGTCCTGGTTTTTCAAGCCCTGGGTGAGGAATGATTCTATTGTCTTTTGATGCTACTGGTGGGAAAAGATAATCACCAAAATCAACTTATATTCTATCCATTAACGATAAGCTGTATTACATATTTAGAAGCTCTTTAAATGTTACCTGAAAAAAAAATATTTTCCGTGCCATAAATGGGGCTTGTCTGAAAGGTAATGCAGAGAGAAAGGACCGTCATCCCTCAGCAGTTAGGCACAGCTGCAGGCAGACTAGTGAATGCTGTGGCATATTTGCATGCACAGAAGGTTTCCGAACTACATTAAAATTAATTTATATTTTCAAACAGGCTTGAGCTTTTTCATGAAGACACCAGGGTAGGTAGCACATTTCAACATATGCAATTTCAGGTTATCTAAAAATAGACCACTGTGCTCTGTTTTTAGCAACGGAGATATAAATCTGAGGAAACCTCACTAACTTCAGAGTAGCTGCCTCAGATTTACATGTGAATTAAAGATGTCAGATTAGCCTCCGATTTACACTGCACACTACTAAATATGAATCCCTGACTCTGAAAACAAGAGCTGCACTAATGCATATACAACTGGAAATGTCCACATTAATTCCACGTAACAGTCAGCAAGTGAGAGTTAATATTCCCAGGTAGAAATAGGTTGTTAGTGTTCTTTACCACCAGTCTGTTTTAATACCATCATGTGGATTGGGACAGCTGAAACAGCAATCATTCAGAATGTTTTTAAACCATGATTTTTGGTTACCTCACTTATCACCGTCAGAATATTTTCTTCAGCAAATTAAAACCTGGCTTCTTCCTTATGTACTTTTTGAGTATTCCAAAGATTCATTCACAATGCCAAGTTGCAGCAAAATCCAGTGCAATGTAAATCACCCTCTGATATTGCTTTTCCTGTCTCTTTCTGGATAGAGTTATAAATGTAATGAAAAATAAATGATTTTGTATGGCATCAGTGGAGAAATTGGTATAATGGATGGAGTTTTAAAGTCAGATCATCTTGCTAATAGCTAAATAATGTATTTCCTAAGTTGGATTTTGGCTACATAAGTATGAGTGTTTGAACCTTTTTTTTTTTTTTTTTTTTTTTTTTTTTTTTTTTTTTTTTAATTTTAATAAGGAGAGCATTTTAAAGTGCTGAAACTGGGGATAAGGTAACATTATCCTCTTGGCACATTTAATAATATGTACTAATGCAGTCTGTACTTCCAACCCCTCTTCCTTGCCTAGCATTAATGCTGCAAATTGATGTATTTTTCTGAACAGCAAACCCAAGCAGTAATGTGGTCATGGGAAACTGGAACAAATGACCACTTGCTCTGGAAAGCAACACACTGTGAGTTTGAAGTCCTTCTTGTTTACATAGTGGCTTGACTCTCAGCAACAGGTCATAGCCGCAGAAACAAGAGCTGCCTGAAATATCATGTAGGGCCTGTAAACCCAGGAATGTGCTGTGTGCTGCCAGCAGTGCCCTATATGATCTCAAGCAGACAGTCTTCCCGAGACCTGGGAGGATTTCAGACATTTCTGACCAGACCCGCTGGGCTAAGGTGACTTTGACAGAAGTCAGATGGTTAACAGTGAAGCTTGTCTTCAGGCTTCTCAGCTGCTCAGTATTGTAATGTCTTCAAGACAAAGATGTTGCTTGGTACAGAGAGCCACCCTAAGAGTGTTCACGATGTAAATAACAATTTAAAATGCATTCACTTTGTCTTGTTGGAATTTGGAAGGCAAAGAAAAAAAATAGAAAAAAAAAAAAAAAAAAAAAAAGAACTAAGTTGGACCATATAAGTTGGACCATAATACATGACACTGGTCTGTTTCCTCTAAAATATAAAGGCAAAAGTTCATCAAATTTTATTTAATGAGTTATAGCATGCACAAGTAAATAGGGTGGGGGTTTTTTTTTTTGTTTTGTTTGTTTTGTTTTGTTTTTTTCAGTAGCTGACACAGTGGGAATGAGTATTTTGAGGGCGGTGTTACATTATGTCTTTGAATTAAAATTCTCCTTTTTTTAGACTTCCCGTGTGCCTTTCCTTCCTGTTCAGAAAGCAAAAGCATAAAAGGTAGCACACTATTGTCCTGAAGAACAATCCCCTGTGAGAACTGCACTGCCAACACTGTATCACACAGGGCTGCGTAACCTTTAGGTGGCAAACATGAGAACCCCTAGAGCTGCTCCCCAAGGCCCTACCAGAAATCTTCCCAATGTCTGCAGTAACTGTTCTTGGCTGATTTGCAAAGCATTCTTGCTAGTTTTATGGTTGCTTCTAGGCATCTCAGTAGATCCATTTTGCTTAAGATAGATCTACCTTCTCAACTCACACATAACTCTGACTTGTTATGGTTAGCTATCAATTGGCATTTCCAAAAGCACCCATCTCCACCCACTCACCAAGTAGTCCAGGATAGCAGGGTACCTATTACACAAGCCAAACCAGTCAATCTGTTCAAGGGTGTGAAATTCTGAGCTGGCACTGAGTAGTAGCAAAGAATTATTCAGAGGCACCACAGTGTACACATTTTAAAATACATTTAACTTCTCAGTTCTTAAACTGCCTGTAAACTTTTTGAGTTGCAGAGGCTACACCAGGATGTAATTAAGTAACAAGGCTGCTGTCTATAATTATGATGATTCTTTTAAAGGTTCTCATTTATAGGTGTAAATGCTGTGGCCTTAAAACAACTGGCAGCACTGTGCATGGCTTGATTTCAAATTTCTGTACTTACATGAGCAGAGATCAGGAGAAACAAGGAATCCTGCCACTCTTTTTGTGCCAGATGAAGACTGTCCAACCTCATTTCCATAATAAAATCAAAAAGACATACTCAATAATTTTTCATACTTGGGATTAGAAGAACAAACTAAATGCCACAGGCCAGCCCTGAACATGCCCATTCTCTTTAGTAACAGCACTGCAGGAAGCAGTAATACTGATCCGCAGGAACTACTTTAGCTCATACTCATATTTGAAGAACTGGGCCATTGGGTTTTAGTTCTTTGCTTTCCAAACTGCATCTGATCCTTACAGAAAAAAAAGGTTTTAACAAACTGCTCTGAAATGGTTGACCCTACCTGCCACAAAGAGCTGATTAGCCTGAATGAAAATCAATAGCATTTTCATGCAAACAATACAGGTTTTGTTGTTGATTCACATTTACTTTTTCCTGTCAAGTGCTACCTAACATAGTTCAAGACAGAGATACTTCTTAGATTTGACAGGTTAAATTGTACTCTCCTAACAAAATGCATTAGGCTACAGACTAATAAAACACCTTACTTTTAGGCCAGTAAAGCTTCCATTAAAACCAAAGGATATTTGGGTTGTAGAGCCATAAAATGTGCTCTTCAGACAGGATTCTTTCAAACCACAGTTTAGTGAAATGTGTGGATATACCTCCATAGGCTTTACTGAGCTTTATAGAAGGCACTAAGACAGTATGTGGATTGCATCTTCTTAATGGAGATTCACAGGGGAAGAAAAAAAAGGCAGATTTATCATATATGAAAATGTTATGAGTGGTCACTTCTGTTAAAAAATTAGTAAATGGAAAGGCTCAATATGACAAATAATTGTTTATCTTGTCCAAACCAGTAGTGTTGTCCAGTTCTTCCTCATTCCTGACCCTTCAGTCTTCTGAAGATTTGTAATTTTAAGTGAGGGCACAAGGCCTTGAATTGCCAAAAAAAAAAAAGGCAAATTTGTTGCATGCCAATTTTAACAACAATGGCAAAATCATAAAAGAGTTAGACAATTCAAATAAAAATAATAATTGTTCAATTTAGTAGTATTTCACTTCTCTGCAAGGCAGGCATTTGAAGGTAGATAACATAGGTTTCTCTACCAAAGCTGTGGGCACTGTGACCCACTGTTCCTTGTGACGCTCTGCATTTGGATAATGAAGATGAAAGTAACAGCAGCATTCAGGACAAAGTGCACCATCAGTTCACACTCAGATCCCCAGCTGCCAAATAAATACAGAAGTATGAAAGGGCAGACAGGGCTTGATGCCTCAGAAAATGTTTGTTCCAATTTGCCATAGGTGGAGAAAGACATGGAGAAAAACATATGTAATGCCCCTTCCTGAGGTCACAAGAAAATGACTTAAGGTTAGTGTTCCACCATAATCCTTCCGGTACTTATTATCCACTCACCTATTAACTCATAAAAACACTGTGCTGTTGTTTTTACTTCAGGCATCTGTAGAGCACTCTGCTGTTAGAGAATGATTTACATAGATCAAGAAAGAATCAGATCTCTGTGTGTGCAAGAAAAAACATGTGCTGTGTAACTACTGAGCTCAGCCAGCTCTGCTGTACCAGAGGGGACTGGTGGCAAATCAAGAGATTCACCACCAGTCAAGACACTCAGCTCTGCATTTTCCTTAATCTTCATCAGCTGGAAGCAAGTTAAATGACTCCTCTCTGATCCTAAATCAGCAGAATTCTGATTTGAATGTATTTCCCTGAAACTATGCACTGGAGCCAAGGCAATGTCATTATTTCCACACAATCACTGCTATTATGATAAGCCCCCATTTCTGGGGCTAAAGCCTTTTTGTTGTTGTTTTTTTCTTAACAAATCTGAGAGAGCAGGGCATGAGATGGTCTGAAAAATATAACCTGAGATGATGGGATAGTGGTGACACAAAAGTAGCCCTGTGCCACTGCCACAGTTTGGGGACCAGCCACACCTACATTGGGAAGACTGTGGAAGAGAAAACAGGTTAACTCTCCTACTGTTCCACAGTCATCAAAACTGAGGCATTAAACAATTTTTTTCCCAAGCATGATAAAAGAATGTAGAATCATAGAATTGTTTGAATTGGAAGGGATCCCTAAATGTTACCTAATCAAACATCCCTTTAGTGAACAGGTCTATGTACGATTACATCAGGTTTCTCAGAGCCCTGTCCAGCCACACTTTGAATGTATCCAAGGACCGGATTTATTGGATCTCATGAGGTTCTCTGGGGCCCACTCCTGAAACCTGTCTAGGCCCCTCTGAATTGTGTCTCATTCCACAGGTGTGTCAACCACACCACACAGCTCAGTGTCATCTGCCAGCTTGCTGAGGTTGTCCACTGTCGATGTCATTGATGAAAGAATAAAAAAACATCAGTCCCAGTACTGATGTCTGAGGGACACAACGTATCATTAATCTCCATTTTGCCACTGACCATCAGTCTCTGGGTACAATCCTGCCACCAGTTCCTCATCCATCAGTCTGCATAGAAACAGAAAGCTGTATCTTTCTGCGTAGAAACAGAAAGCTGTATCTTTCCTAATTGGAGAGAAGGATGTGAGGGATCCTGTCAAAGGCCTCATTGAAATCCGGATAGATGATATCAGTGTCTCTTCCCTTGTTCACTCATGCAGTTACACCATCATAAATAAGACGAGGTTGGTCAGGCAGGATCTGTTCTTGGTGAAGGCAATATGGTTATCAGCTCCTTCTCTTCTATGTCCCTTAGCATAGCTTCCAGAAGGATCTGCTCCATGATCTTCCCCAGAACAAAGGTGAGGCTGACAAGGCAATAGTTTGTTGTGACATGCTTTCTACCCTTCTTAAAAATGGGTGTGACATTGCCTTCTTTCTAGTCACAGAATCACAGAATCGTAGGGGTTGGAAGGGACCTCTAGAGATCATCAAGTCCAACTGCCCTGCCAAAGCAGGCTCCCTACACCAGGTCTCACAGGTAGGCATCCAGGCAGGTCTTGAATATCTCCAGAGAAGGAGACTCCACAACCCCCTGGCCAGCCTGTTCCAGTGCTCCGTCATTCTCACAGTAAAAAAGTTCTTGCATACATTCGTGCGGAGCTTCGTATGCTCCAGTTTTTGGCTGTTTCCCCTTGTCCTGTCTTCACACACTGCTGAAAAGTGAGATATTTATAGACATGGATCATGTCTCCATGTCCCCTCTCAGTCTTCTTTTCCCAAGGCTAAACAGACACAGTTCACTTAGCCTTTCTTCTCAGGGGAGATGCTCCAGGCCCTTCAGCATCTTTGTGGCCCTCCGCTAGACTCTTTACAAGAGACCCCTGTCTTTTTTGTACTGGGGAGCCCAGAACTGGACACAGTACTCCAGATGAGGCCTCACCAGGGCAGAGTAGAGGGGAAGGATCACCTCCCTTGACCTGCTGGCCACGCTCTTTTTAATGCACCCAAAAGTCAACAAGGACTTGCCCTGACAATCATGATTTTTCAAATATCATTGAGAGTGGCTTGGCGACTACATCAGCCAATTCTTTCTGAACTCTGGGATGCATCTCATCAGGACCCACAGACTTATAGATGTTCAGATTCCTCAGATATTCACGAACCTGAACTCTACTTCACATTCCAAGTGTTATACCTCTTGCTATTGGGCAGATAGACACAAACATCTCTGTACAAAGCACAGAGCTACTTCATCCCTCACAAACACAAGGAAATGGACAGTGTTCTATGCTTGACTGTTTTACCCCTCTAGTCCCCCTCTCATCACTCCCATGATGCTGGAAGCACTCTGTGCTCTGCACCCCATGAATATAGAGCATCTACCTCCTGGAAGACATTTAGAAGAAGGAAGCTAATTGAGGTTCTAGCATGCTCTCTGATTGAGGGAATTATTTTCTTCTGAGTACAGTTCAAATATTTGGGTAAGCTGGCACTAGCAAAGACTACTCATTGTATTAGCTTGTGGAACCAGCCTGGAACTCCTTTGTCAGTCTGGAGAGTACCATGTGAAAAGAAGATACTTGAGGGAGAAAGATTCCAAAGTTCTTCCTGTGAAAATCTCCTGCCTATTTCAAGTATAATGAGGTTTCTGAGATGCCATAGAGCCAATTAATTAAGCAACTGTATAAATAAACATAGATACAACAATTGCACAAGTACACAAAGGCTCACAAACACATACACAAAACCTAGGTTTTCTCTGGAGAATTCGTACTATTTAATAATTGGTTTCTAACAGACACATCTTTGCTTGCTCACACAGCTCATTACACGGAGGGCAGATATTCTGTTCAAGGACCTAAACACTGCTTTTCACAGTGAATAATTTTTCTCTACAGACCACAACTGTGTTATTTCAAGATCTGAATGAATCAAATAAGAGAAAGAAAATTTTGCAACTTTTTTAAAAAGTTGACACTTTAAAGTTTCTAATAAATTTGGGGAAATGAGCCTCATATGCAGCTTCGACTTTAAAACATAATTTAATTACCTCATTACTCCCTCTACGAGCACAAACTAAAACTCATCCAATGTTTTGCAAAGACTGGCTTTGTTTCTCTTCAATGAGTACCACTGAGAATAAACAACATGTACAGGAAAAAGATTTACAAACGTGTATTGATTAAATTGGGTACAACATTTGAAAGACAGCCCACATGTGATGAAAAATCAGAGGTCTGTGGTTTGAAAGACAGTCATGCTGTAGAAAATCAGGTTGTGTTTACCTCAACATTAGATATATCTCTGCATGTATTTGCACTCATAGTGGGTAGAAGGGACAGAATAGTTGATTAATTTGAATCATTTACAGAATTTGCATTGCATAGTCTATCTTTGTGAAGAAAATATTAAAATGTTGTTCAAAATACACTGTACAACTCTGTACTTACCGATTAAGCCTTAAATTAAGTGCAGTACGAAATGAAAACTGAATTACAGGGTTAATTATAGAAGTCCTAAAGCCATATGAGAGAGGGAGCCCAGACAGCATATCAATAGCAAACCCATAGCATGACAGGAACACTATCCAGTTAATGGGTGAACTGACAGCAAGAAGAAATCATCCCGGTCAGCGCTTGGATCCTTCTTGTCTGGCTCCTGCTTGTAGTATGTTGCACGATTTAAGACATGACTCAACTAAATCAAACACTGATGGATTAATTTCAGAATCTGAGATCTTGAAAGATAGGCAAGACTCCTTCACTTGCCAAATACAATCACAGCTGTTTTGAATATCCCTTACAACCTACTTTGATGTGACTAGAATTAAGATATCACTTCATTACAGATCCTAAGACATTTTCTACAAAGCATTTTGTCACACTGCTTCCTACTGCCAGAAAAGATTTGGTGTTAGTGAGCATGCTCAACTTGACACACACAGACTTTCAGTAAAGATACCTGGTAATGGTGATGAAAAATTCATAGGCATCTGGCTTCAACCATGTGAATGCTGGGGATCTCATTATGGCAAGATGAGGTTCTAGATTTGCTGGAAAGACTGGCAGGCACTGGTGTGGTAGGGCTTATTCATTTTAAATAGGTATTGTGATGAGATGTCCATTTCCTGCCAGTAAATATAAAAGGAAATTAAATGGTAACCTTAGACTCAAAGCTTCTTCAGGTGAGAAGCTGCAAGCTTTATGCAGACATCAACAGAGATCTCTCCTTTTCTCTGTATTTCAGGTTATGGATTCCAGACCAAAATACATTAAGAGATTTTGTTTGAAATCAGGAAACACAATTTATCCAGCACACAGAAAGTAGAAAATTAAAAGATAAATTTGACTCTTTCAGTTGTCCCTTATGGGAAGAAAATTTTGAATGTTTTTTCTCTCCACTGTATTCAGCTATATCCAGCAAACGAATGTTTCCTTCTTTTCATTTTGTTTCTTCTTTATCAAATGCTATCAACATTATGTCTGCTAGTTGTTTGACCTTGAATATAGAGAAAGCAAAAGCCCATGATAACATTGAAATTGAAGAGCAAAGAAACACTTTAAGACTGTGGTGAAGCTGAGAACTGGGGTAAAGCCATGTCCGGACAAAGATGATACAAGATCAAGGCCTTATTTATTGAAACATGTATTTGTTCCACAGTTGCTGTGTGTCAGTCTTCAGTGCTCACCTTCCCTGTGGTATCTACACACAATTTTTGTGAGAGAACAAACCTATGTTGTGAGCCAGAACTCATACTGTTGAAAAGAAGCCAGAGATCCAGGTGGACTTTATGCCATGTGACTGGAAGCTATTTTTATCTCCGTCTAAAAAAGGGGAAAAAAAAGAAAAGAAAAGAAAAAAAAAAAAAAAAAGAGAGAGAGAGAGAGAGAGAGAGAGAGAGAAGGGGAAAAAAGAGAAAAAAGAAAAAAGAAAAAAAAAAACAAAAAAAAAAACACCTTCGTGTAGAACTTCAGTTCTTTAAAGGGTTTAATTGCCGATGGAAGGGAAACAATACATTTAAAGGTCATTGTAATTATATCTACTTACTTTTTTTATTCCATAAACAACATTTTGTTAACTTTCCAAATTATGCAGTGTAACTTTGACCTATTTTTTTAGATGCTTGAAAGGATAATAAAGAATCTGAAAGGTAGTAATTTGGGACTTAAAGTTTGAACCTTGAATGCTTTTATTTTTAGTACATAACGTAAAGGATCCTTAAAGAAGGGGAAAGAAGGTAAACCTAGGTCAGGAATGAAAAAGCATTGTCTAGGGAAAAGCAACAAGCTCTTTTGTTTCAGTTTGTTGCTCATCTTTTATGCTTCAAGCTACATTATTGCACTTTCAAATGAATTGTGCAATATCATTTACAGTGTGACCAGAAAAAGCTGTTATTAGTGCTAGAATTAGTAGGATTTTATAGCCTCTTCAGATCTAGAGAATGCTCTAAGTGTAACAATGGCAGTATACACGTAACAAAGACACCAAGTTAACATAAAATGAAATAATTACTTTACATTGTATTTAGGGCTGCCTTACTTTCTTCTCTGAGCTTGTATTACCAGTCTAAAGATTATCTGGATATTCTTCTGCTAGGCACTTGAGAAATATTTGGGATTCAGGAGACAGAAGACATGCTGAAGTTCTTGGAAACTATGTGTCAGCCTCGGTGGCTCTAAATGGAAAAACAGGCTGCAGGGAAATCTGACCAACACTGAGCAACTGTTCTGAAGAATGCAGCAGGTTTTCAAAGCGAAGTCAGGCTGCTCATGCACGCAGCTGTACTGGAGCAGAGCAAAGACCACTGCAGCAAGAAGCATTCCTGTTACTCGATCTTATGAACCTTAAAGAACAACCAATAGGTACAAAGATTTACTAGCTGATAATTACAGCCCTGCATTTATGGGATTTGGGTTTTCAGCCAGAGTCTGAGAATGATAGGAGTCACAGGGTATCATGGTTTTATAATTTTGTTATCAGTATTCCACATGATAACATCATGTAAAGCATGGGTAATTAAAGAGTTAATATTCCAGTTCCATGGACCAACAATTTTCTGGATGTCTCGTTCTCAGAAGAGAAGAACTACATATCCCATGGGACTTCACAGTCAGAGAGGAAGATAAGTCACAGGAGGAAGTCACGAGATCTCACTTTCTGGCTTGAGTTCTACCTTACTCGCTGCCTGGCAGTCTGTGGATGTGCTCCCCAGCTGTGCACTTTCAGTTCAACCTTCAGGCCTTTCAGTTGCAGATTCTCTCTCTCTCCCTCTATCTCTATCTCTCTCATTTTCTTTGATTTATTAGCCTCAGTCTCAATTATATTGTATTATATAGTTATTATATATATATTATGTATTATATTATATATCTTGCACTCTGATATCATATTTAGTAAGATTAAGTTTTCCTCCTTAGATTGTCACCACTGTTCTGTTTTTGAACCCATCTCCCATCTCTCTACCCTTCCTCTTCCCATTTTTGAGCCAAGGGGCCTACAGGCCTGTTGCCTGTCATGGAGATAGACTGATCTAGATAACATCAGGGTATATGTCTTTATCTGAGGCCATGGTATGAAGAACTGTACTGAGCTTCACAGGTGACATCAAAATGAGGATGTCTTCCTGAGGTGTAGCTTTTATTGTAGCACCATTTTACCCTAATGACATAAAATGTAAAATGGTTTTGGTTAAGAGCAAAGCTGGTACACTTTTATTTTTATTATTCCATACTATATATTTTTTTTAATATATGCCATTAATTTTATTTTAATCCTAATAATTACAGGAGGCATAGTTTGTTCTGCCCATAGAGAAGGGCTATCCACAATTTCCCAGAATACAATTATTTTTTTATTAAGATGTGTAAGTGAGGTGGACTTTAATCCAAGATACTCGTTTAAGAATTTTGCTGAGAAGAGAGAACAAGCTGAGAACAAGAAGAGTAAGGATGTTTTCGTAACTGGAGACTATGAAATGGCTGTCATGTAGTACCACATTCCATTACTGTACAAGCTTGTCAGAAAAAAAGCCATTAATAGATAACTTGAGTTCGCTGACTTTTCTTATCCTATCATGGAACTTTAGACTCAACCCTGTCATTCCAAGATGTGCGATATCACACTGAAGGTTTGGGGAACATGTATCTGGTCACCTTGAGCCAGCCTGACATCTACTCCCTCCTCTCCTCTAAACTTGTCAGAAACCCAGACCTTTCAAGAGTTTTTAGTAGATACAAAGTGGAAATCTGAGTATGCTTAGACTAACAAAGTCTACACTAATTTATATTAGAAAATCCCCATGGGTTTCTTTTAAGTTTATACTGTTGATATTGGCTTCTTCCCATTATTTCCACACCCAGACATGACAACAAATCTGCTGAGTCCCTTGGCTTTGACATCTTGCATAAAGAATTCAGGGTCAATAGGATGGAGGATATGGCTGTGTTAACTCAAGCCCATTTCTTGACAAAGTTTTGGCTACAAAACTGAGTTTTCCACTCTTTTCATCTAGTTGATACAAAGGAAAAATATTGCAAAGATGACTGATGTTCTAGGTAGGGCACAAGCATAGACTGTCATAGATAAGATGAAATAGTCTCAGACCAAATGGCAATGTAAATTATTTGTGCAAATTATATTCAGTATAAGGTAGATGTAAACTGCAGTAGTAATTGGCATGAGAAGAGTGGTGATAATTCACCACTTCACAAAAGTGTATCATACTTCAGATTGCTGTCTAGATAAATCTGTGCTTACAAAGATACTTCAGCAATCTCCTTGGAAGTACATCATCTGAAGTGAGTAATATCAATTAGAGTTACAAAGATGAGCTCTTCTTATCTAGAACTTGAGGTCAGTAGCAGATGTTAGAAATTCCTATAGATGCATGCCCAAAGAGAAGGGGTTTTTTTTATTATTTTTTTTTTTTAATGGCAGAAATCTGCTAGCTATTCTTGCCTTATCTGCAACAGCTGAGCAATCTTTCAGTGCCATGAGGAGATTGAAAACTTGGCTCATATCTAGCATGGACAAGCTTGCCTTAATCACATTGCTCTTTTACATGTGCACAAGGACATCAACATTGACAGTGCTACAGTAAAGCAGCCATTTGCTGAAAACAACTGTCAACATTGTCAAGTTTTTTGGAACCTTTTATAATGTGATTTGTGTGACAAAGCTTGTATAATTCTGTTTATCAGCTGCAGTAACAATTTTCTCTAAGGGGGAGATGAATTTTCTATTACCAGCTCCTGCTTGACATTCTAAAGTAAATTAATTAGAGAACATTACAAAGTAAATGAACTGCAACAGTCAGAACTTCTAGTCCATGGGAAACACTTTTGAGAGTTTTCACATGAAGTCACAAAAACTCATGTATAAATTTTATTTTTCCATTTAGAAGTCAGGCTTCTTACAAAAATGTCATGCATTTTTTCTTACTAGCATATAATAACCTTGCCATTGTGCCTGTAAATATGTTTGAAAAAAAGAATTAGAATTAAATTGTGTGTTAAGTGATATAAGAGATTTATTTTTTTATCAGCCAACATGAAAGGCTCAGTACAGTTGGGAAGTAGGTAAAAAGCAAAATAAACATAGTAAAATGCTTCAGAGCCTGAGACAGAAATAGTGCTGAAAATTAGGTGAGCCCAGACTTGGGACTGGTGCCTAACTTACATGTGTATCTCCTATTGCTCATGCTCAGCTCCTCTAGTACATCCAAGCTCGGTCTCGCAGCACCTGACATATTTCAAGTTATGGGACCACTAACACTGCAAATGACTCCTGGCATCCTCTGTGCCACAACACTTTCAGTTTATCATATTCTGCTCTTATTCCTTCCTAGGCGTCAGCATTTTGCAAACTATAAAATGCAATGGTTCTGAACAGTCAGCATTTGGTTAATCTGAAATTCAATTACATTTTCTCCAACCAAATTTAACTTCACAGGTTTAGCTAATTCCTGATCCCTCTAGTCTGTTTTACAGAAGTGCTGTTTCTCCCACATACCATTCATACTGATGAATTATGAAACGGATTGCAAAGGAGAACTGGGCACATTTGCCTGAATAAATCCCATCTCATATCTCAGGTGCATTTTGAGGAAAGCTTTGAATTTACCTCTGTGGCTCTCTTCAGACATTAATGTTGAAGGACCTACTGGGCCCTTAAACAATCCTCTAATAACAAACTTTCTCTAGATCATCTTAAATCACAATTTCTAAGGATGCCTTTTATACACCAGCTGCAGCCCTGCTGACTATCTGAGCAATTACAATTGATTTTTCTAACACATCCTTGCAATACCTGGGAGATATCTCAGCATAAGCTGTACAATTACTGGTATTTATCTTGAATTAAAGAGAGGGAGGGAGAGAAGGACCCTGGGCACAGTACACACAAGGCCCTGAGAGTTTCATAGCTCCCAGAAGGAGCTGAAGCACACTGACAAAGTGAATGGTGTCTCACAATTAATTTGGTTGGTGGCCAGGGGCTACAAATAATTTTCTTGTCCACAGCCAGGGTTACTCAGCTGTATAATAATGATGAAAGCCCCAGCTTCTGCAAGGCTCAGAGTTGCAGAGAATAATTTTGCCAAGGATGGGTTGTATGGGATTGTATAGGTGTTGCTCTGGGCTTACAATGTAATGCATTTCTAATTCTTTCTAAAGTTGAGGAAGAATAAAATGGTTAATCTTCATGATGACAAAAGGAAGCAGGAAAATAAAGTGACACACTTGAATGAACTGTGAGGAAATAAAGTGCACAACATGTGATAATGCCATGACTCCGTGTTACTGCGCATTTCTGGGCTGAAAAGATACGGCTTGATGGGTAATTTGTCACGCTGTGCAATAGAGAACAACAGTAAAGAGACTTCAGACAGAAGAAAATTACACAAATAGTAGGGTGGAAAGGTATAATTGAAGATGGCAAAAGACTGAAAGAAAGACATTTAAAATTACTGTACTGACCTACTAAATGCACTTGGGCGTGGAATCCCGGCCTCACAAGAAGAGGCATTAAACGACTGCAGGCTGTGACACTGCTACAGGATAATGCCAATCTTACAGAGCTCTCAGAGGATAAAAAAACATTCAGTGGAAACTGGAAAAGAATACTGAACCTCTTTTGGTGCATGTGCATAGCCCAAGCAAGGAGTGAATTTACAATGGCAGAAGTTACCTGTGGCCAAGCTGATACTTCTCCCCATGCTACAGTCCTCCTGCAATAGTAGGACTCTGTGGCATATAGAAAAAGTGAGAAAAACTTTTTGGCAAATAATTTAAGGTATTTCTACAGATTTATGACAACATCCAAAATTCACTCACTTCAGTGGGTGAATTAATGGCACCAAAGATTCACTTTCTTCTTGTGAACAACATGAGGCACCATCTTTAGCTTCTGGCACAGGTGGTGTTCATATCTACGGAAAGAACAGTGAGCCAATTACTGGCTGCTGGTTCAGCCAGTTTGTTCTCATGCCACTGCAAATCCCCAGAGACATCAAAAGAGTTGTACTCACCAAGATGTCCTCTGTTCTAGATGTCCACTGTTGATAAGATTCTGGGTCCTCATGAAAAACCCCTGAGTCCAACTCCGTGCTTATGCCCAAAGTCACAAAATTTCATGCTGTGGATAGAGATCTGCAAGTAAAGTTCCTCTTTTGCTGCACTTTTTCTCATGCTCTCCTAGCATTTTGGTTGAAGTGTACTAGAGGAAGCAGACAGAGATCTTACTTTTTCTTAGGAATTACTGTTTACTGGATTCAGATGCAGTGAATGAATATTCAAAGACAACACCACAATGAACACTACTGAAGATTCTAATAACATCCATCACTGACCACCTCAAGCCTTTGTCAGTATAAAATGTTGTCATTACCTTCTGTTCATGAAACATTCCTGTATAACACAAAAAATAACATCACTAGCACATTAAGAGCATTGTTTGAGGAGACTCTTGAATTGTACTTTTGTATCTGTGTGCTCTCTCATTCAAGGGAAACTGCAGAATCTCTTTCTCCCCTCAGCTTTACCTGATACACTAGTGAGTGATCCTGGAATGAGCTTCCCAAGGTCTTCTTGTTGTGGGTACAGCATACTCACACATCAGGGAAAGCACTGCTGGCTAGCGCATGGCTGGTCTTACAGTTTGCCAAGTTTCTGAAGCACCCACTCTGCATGAAGCCTCAACTAAAGAAAGGCAGAGCAGCTGCAAAATAAGGCACTCTTCCATTGCAGAGATACACTAAACTGTTTTGCTACTGTACAAACATTTTGACCATAAAAATAAATGATCTAAATTGTGAAACTGTAGCTAGCTTGCTGTCAAGTTAAATAAACAATGAAGCAGCCCAGAGACTCTAACAGCAATTGTTGCTCCATGACTGAAGGCTTTACAAAAGGCCACTTCTAGTGCATTTAAGTACTAAATGAAGAGAATATTTTAGTAAAATAAGTTTCTGTGTTTGTTTATCACACACCATTTGGTAATAGTCAGAGCTCTGTGTGATTCTGTGGCTATTAAATTTGCCAGAGAATCCACCCACTGCTGCAGACACACACTGCAGGATGCAGACTGTCATTTTTAAAACTAAAATAGGGTGGTGGTTGGTTTTTTGGTTTTGTTTTGTTTTGTGTTTTGTTTTTTTGTTTTTGCATTGAGGGTTTTTTCCTTTTTTTTTTTCTTTTTTTCATTTAGTGGCACAGAAAAATCTTCCAGATGTTAACTGAAAATAAAGTCAAACAGAGACACATGCCCAAGTGTGCAGGCAGCCTAACACAATGGCTCTAATATGCAAGAATTATTCCCTTTATTCTACTTGGTAATTAAAGTAGAGAACTTGACAGACATTATTTAAGTGGTCAGTCATGCTAAGCATTACACAGCTGCTTGTTATCCTGACCTCTGCTTCACAGACCAATTTCTACTCTTCCCATATCCCATAAATACTAGTTTCCCCATACTTGCTCCCCAACTTATTCCCCTTTACCTGCTCCTCAACTCCCTTACTGCTCAGAGTTCTTGATACCAATATTACATCCTTGGTACCAATGTTGCATCCACCAAAAACCATCCAGAATACTAAGTCTGGCATAAAATCAATATTAGGCAACGTGCAATACAATGCTACACAAGGCAGAAATCATCACGCTGTTTTGGTAAAGACTTCCATTTTTCAAATTTACTTGAAGTAGTGTCTGAATCCTCAGTCTTTTATTTTATTTTATTTTATTTTATTTTATTTTCCCAAGAGAAAACTGTAGCAGAATGTAGGTCAAGAGAGTAGCAGAATGAGATAGGGTCTTAAATAAAGCACATCATAGTATGCCTGCAATAAGTAACAGTTCTGATTCAAGCCCATATGTAAAATAGTTATGTTGTGGTCATGTATCTTATGCATTTCAAAACCTGCATGCTTTATTGACATTTCCCAGACTGCAGTATAATACGAAAGTAAAATAAGATCCAGGACCTCAGCTGCTGTAAATTAGTGTCTGTTTAGTGGGAATGATGCCAGTTGTGTTGGCTGAGGATTGGTGCGTGGAAAATGACTCGGAAAATATAGATGGAATTGTGTATAATGTTTCCTGTTAATAATCTTACATTCAAATATACTCAAAGAAATGAGAGGCTGTCTCCTTTCCCCAAATTTCCTTGAGGTTTACTTCTCAGACAGCTATGAAAATCACCATAGATCAGTCAGGGGCATTGTCCTGTTTCCTGCATTAGGACACAGATTAATACTACTCTGCCACAAGAAAGAAACTGGGAATGAGAGAGGGAGCTGCCACAGTGCACTCCTTCCATTGACCAGGTGAAGGAAAGGAGGGAGGGAAGAAGGGGGGGAGGGAAGAAGAGGGGGGAAGGAGGGAGGGAAGGAAAGAAAAAAAAAGGAAAGAAAGAGAAGGGAAGGAAGGGAAGGAGGGAAGGAAGGCTTTTTCCAGTCTCCATTCCAGAAGCAAGATTTAATTTGAAGAAATCTATCACAATACATTCATATACATATATATGAGATTAAGAACTTCTTGTATACAAGGTTAGTAAAAATTCATTCAAGACAGCTTAATAAAAACACAGGAGTTGGGTTTACTTCCATAATTCTAACTACATTAGTGGGCCAAATAGTGATATTTTACTCTTACCATAGTGATGCCAAGTTCAATACTATTCATATTACTTAGAAAAAAAACAACAGCTATGCTTAACTACATAGTCAGAATTTAATCATCATCTAGGCTGCCTTACACTGACAGAATCACCTAGCCATGTATTCGCATCAACCTGTAAATTCTCTTTCTGACATGTTAGCACTTACAAAGTATATTCTGAAGCCTGAGGTTTTAGTCTTAGCTTTATTTTCTCAACAGTGTTCCAACTCCATTTTTCAAGCAGCTATACTTACGGCCTTTGCACAAACCATCTACAGGAGAAAGCTAAGCTGAAGTTACTTCTTTCCCAAAGGAGATAACCTATTATATTTTATAATCTGTGATCTCAAGGACAGAGAATGGAGCACTGAAGCCCCCATAGCTGTGCTCCATTCAGTTATATTTCTTTGGGAGCTCCAGGTTCGCATTTGCAGAACCACATGAGTCAAATCTGTCACTCTATCCACCCTAAATCATGTGGATCAGGAGTAGATATATCCTAGCCAAGGGAGCAGACCAAACTTGTATTTAATGGCTTTCCTCTCACCCTACTGCCCCTCATTGCCTTAAACTAGGAGTTACATCAAATGAGGGGAAAAACAAACAAACAACAACAAAAACTGGCAACCAGAAGCAGAATGTCTACTTCAGGCATGACTGATCATCTCAATGCTACAGCCAAAAATTCCCTCCAAAATTTTTTTCACCTCAACTCATGTGCTGGGAAATGATGGAATAGTTCGTGCTGGCTGTCCTCTGCACATCTCTGTTTTCCATCTTGCCAGTACCTAGATCTTGTTGATAAAGCTCCCTCTGGCTTCAAAGAGCTGTGCAACTATATCATTAACAGACGTCTAATTTTGTCACAATTTAACAATGGGTAAGAGCTGCAGACATATAAAAAACAATACGAAGTGAGTGAGTCCTCTTTAATAAATGTATACCATTCCCATACCACCCCCTCCAAAAAATAATAACACATATATAGCACCAAAGCCATTGTATCTTCTCTAAAGTCTTTATATACATTCTCTATTGCATTTCTATGGGAACACTTGAAAGACAAGGATGTCTTTCATTTACACTTATGATCTCAACCTGAGCTCACCTCCAAACTCAGATTCCTAGGAATAAATGACCTAGGCAAACACATTTTGTGACCCATGTGACTGCAGCATTGATAAAAGGTCACAGGACGAAGTCAGGGCCCTGTCTGCACTGAGACTTTAATGTCCCTGCATTACTCAGCTGGGGCCCAAACCCATGCCCCTGCCAAAGAATGCAGGAGATTCATTCAAACTCAGCCATGGACTTCCTCACCATGACCTATGTTTTAAGTATAGTGGTCTCAATGTCTTTCAGATGGATAGTAGATCTTTGCTGAGGGTCAGTGTCTCTTGGATGACCCCCTAATCTCCCTCCGTTGCATGTTGCAGTTGTGTTCCAGGCTGGAACAGTGAACCATGCCTTATCTCAGCACTACTTCTTGCCATATATCCTACTGCTCCTTACTGTACCCTCTTGGCAGACCTGACTGATCACTCCACAGGGACTCTGTCACAGCCCCTGCTCCGCCTGCTGTGATTGGGTACTGCAGGACCATGCCCTTGGTGATGAGAGCCAGTATTGGGGTCACCCTCCACTCCTGGCCTGTCTCCTCATTGTGAAACAGCAGCTCCCTGACAAAAGCAAGCACTTGTCTGCTCAAAAAAATTGCTAGTTGAGTTTCTCTGCTGTCTCCTTGCAAGTGCTAGAAAACAAAGGTTTCAATGGCAAACAAAGGTATCTCCAAGGAAATGGGAGCTGGCATGCCCAACCTGTAGATGTGTGCTAGTGGAGCTGTCACTCTTAATGCTGAGCTCATGCTAAATTCACCTCTTTTCATGTACCATTTTACTTGGAACATCTGCTTTATTTCTTCCTCACTTCTTTTTCTCCTCACAAAATGTAAATAGCAGTATTACACAGATCTCTGCTAACATTATTAACTGTTAAGATTGCTCCTGTGAAACAGCAAAGCTATTCAGAGTTGGGAATGTAATGAGCTAAAAACAATGTCTTCTCCATGAGCATGGGAGAAAAGCTTCTTTTGTAATCAGTTATCACAAGCCTCAGCTGAACTCTTCAGATCACTTCCTTATATTAATAAGTGTTTGGTATGCAGGAAAAAATCATATTCTCGTAAGAGGGAAAAATGAAAGCTTCCAGGTTTCTGTTACTAATTCTCAACTGCAAAATAGAAGGGGGGGGGGGGGGGGGGAAGAAAGAAGAAAAAAGAAAAGAAAGATTGACTAGTACTGCATTACCAGATAATAACACTCAAAACTAAGTAATCCCAAAACGCAGCAATGTCATCTAAATGCCATCCAAAGAACAAGCATTGAGTTGCAGGGGCTAAGGGCAACCTATCTCTCTCTAGTTAACTATAGTCTTCATCCATATGACATTCCCTCAGAATCTAATTAGAGCAGACCAATATATACTTGCCTCCTCAGAAAAATAGAAGTGTTAATGGCCAATCAATACTAAAAATGTATTTGTCCAAAGTCATCAAATCACCAAGTGAGATGACTGTAGCCAGTACCCTATGTTTCCATTTTACATCTTATCTAATGTTTTTAAACTGTTGTAAATACTACTATAATCATTCCAGCTTCATGGCAGCTGATGTGCTATACATATTTGAGAGGGTGGTATCAATTAGCTGTTATCTATAATGCCATGTCTGCAATTACTACTACATCCCAACTTATCATTAATGCATTTGACAGGGTTTTTCCAATGTAACATTTATTTAGAGGTTAATCAAAATTCCTAAGACTGCCATTTATTATAATCTGATTTTAGATAATTGTCGAAATCAGTGGCTCTTAGAGACAGCAGATTTGTCTCAGTCTCAATGAATATGGTATATTAAAGCCAAAAAACAACAGAGGATCAGAATTACATTTTCTGTGCATGTAAGTGGCTACTGCACAACTGAGTTCTCCAGAATGTAGGAATTCTATTCAAATTCTTATCTGTTGACTAGTTGGAAGGCCAGACAATGCTTGCAGTAGTGATAATAGATGGGAGTGTGGGACAAACAGAGAAATTCAACATGAGGCCAGTTCCCTGCATTATACCATTAGAAAAATCAGAAAGAGACAAAGAACCTTATATGCATACGTGGCCCCAGAAGTAATGCCTCCTATTTATTTCCATAGAAACTACATCAGACACAAAAAACACAATAAAACTATTTGATAGAGCAAATTCTCTGCAACAAAACACCTTTTCAACATCATCACCACTATCAGCCAATCAGTGTGGATAAGCTGATGTAGAAGCTTTTCGTGTTGTGATGTGACAGCTCCCTGTGATCATATTCACTGTTTGGTCTCCATAAACATTCAGCTAGCACCTTTCTTTGGTGGGAAGGTTTGACCTCTACTGCCATATCACCAACACCTGCCTCTGACTCTGTGGACCAACATCTTAAAATAGGAAGCATGTCTTTTGGAGCAGCCTCTAAATATACATCTTCTTTATCAGGAATTGAGACTGAGCAGACAAAGAGGTTGGACTAGATAATCTTCTAGGTCCTTTCCAACCTTGTGATTCTATGATTCTATGAGTGGGCATCTACTGGCATATCAGCTTCTACATAGAGCAGAACATACAGAGCTTACTCTACACCTTAGAAAGCCCTCAGATTCTGTGACAAAATAATGTCCAGTGCTTAAAATACCAAAAATATCAGAATTAGTTGCCATGCAGTTCCAAGCTGGCTCTATGCAAACAAGCACACCAACAACTTTTAATCATTTCCTCCCACCCTTCTGGGCCAGGTTCCCAGCTGAACTCTCAAACAAGCATACATGACCTGGTATTTTCTTGGCAAATTTATCTTTGGCAGCCATGCTATTTGTACCAGACCCACCTAGAATAACAGGTAATTTTCAAATCAGCTCTTCACATATTATGGAAGGCTTAAAACAGGGAAAAGGCCCATTTTCTTGTTGACTGGTATACATCTCTCACTGACATTGGGCATGTTTAGCAAACTCTTGATCCCATCAATCTTTTCCAATGTTTATTCTAAATATTCCTTTTAAAATAATTAATTTGACAATACACCATATTGCTAATGTTTTAGTACTAAAAGCTTGTAACATTTTGAAATTTTTGGTTTTGCTTTTAGATACTGACTATGAATCATTCCCTATCTTATATATACATCAATTCTTGGGCAACTACACTGGCAACTAATATGCAAAACAGTTACACAAAGCAGCAAATCAGTTTGTAATAAATTGTGTTTTGGCAGAGAGGTTCACCATTAATTTATTACTTTAAAATAACATATAATCACTGTTACCATTTGGAGCAGACATTCCTAGTTAAGTTCTCTCTTCTCTCTGTTGAAAGAATCCTGGAGCACACTTAATTAATGGCATACACATACCTCCATTCCCACAGGCCGCAACTGCTCATACTACTTTTATTCCCACAGTGCAATGGCACAGATCTATCCGTATGTATCCCAGAATAACTTCTGTTGTCTAGTTTCTTTGTTTAACTCAGATAAAATCTATTAGAAGTATTGTTGTGAAGCTATATATTTGTACTTTCTGTAACAGACTTTCTTATTTAATCAGCCTGTCATTTAATACTTGTATATGAAAATTATGTGAAAGAGACAGTGCTACACATTGCGCTGGACTGAAAAGAGGCTGCTGTACATGAAATGTCAAGTTTGGGCCCTACCATATCATCTCATTCCTCATGATTTTATACTTTATGCATTACACTAGCACACAGTATTAGAGATCAGAGAATTTATTGTGCTTGTATAGATATGTAGGTATGAGTACAGTTCCACCAGGCACAGTATTTTAGTATAACTGCAAACTCACTGCAAGGTCATATTCTTCTCTCTCTTCCTTCTGTCTGTCCTCTCCCACTAATGCTTTTTAATTTTCCATTTAAAAAGTTGCTTCAGTTTTAGCACATACAAAACAGATTCCGCTTCTGCAATACTGCATGCATATCACATTGGCTACAGTTCTGACATTTTTAAACCCTGTATCTTCCTTCCTACTCCTTCCCTACTTCCAATTATTTGCTCCATTCTGTCTTATGGACCTATGTGTTTCTGAGCTTCTTGTCCTTTCACTTGCCGCTTGTTTCCCCAATAATCTTCTTCTAATTTGTTGAAACTTGGCTCCCTCCCACTGATAAAATCCACTTCAATGAACAGATATCTCACCTCATCTACCACAACCCTGCCCTACAGCTGTCTCTCAAAACTGTTCAAAAATGCTGCTGCTGGATCAGAATGCTGCTGCTGAAGTTGCATCTCTACATCTCTACTGCCTAGGTGCTTCTCAATCTACTTAGTCTTTAAGAACAAAATCCCAGCTCTTTCTTCATATTAGGAAAAACTACATAGCACTGCCCTTCCTGCTTGCCAAATATATGTTGACATTTTTTCTTTCTGCTATCAGACACCGTGCAACGATACACAGAAGGCCATGTGCAACGTCACCTAAAAACATTTAGCTGTTGGCTTAGTTATGCATATCTGTGTGTACATTTGAACCGGAGATTTAACATTCTATCACATTCCTGCTGTAGCTGACTACTTACCTATTGGCAACTGCCTGTTCTTACCAGGGGAAGCAGTTCCTGTATTTTCAGCTTTTTCATCCCTCTTTTTAAGCCCAAATTTAAGCCATCATAATTGTGTAGAAGTTCCTTAAATGTAGCTACTTTCTTACTCAGTCCTTTTCAGCTGTATATGCTTCAAGCATAGAAGGTTCACAGTTTGGGGCCAGTTTTGCTGTGATGGCTCCAAACTAAGAGGTAGTCCTTGGAGAATTGCTTGTCTGCATTTTAGCCTGAAAAAAATTTGTAAAAGCCTTCAGACTCATTCCTCTTTTCTTTCTACAGCTATATTCCCCACACCTTTGCTGTAAATTTCATTTTCCTGATTTCTACCTTACATATTAATTAGTATTGCTTATGTTTGATCTATACATGGAAAGTATGCAATAAGCTTTTATGCTTGTGAAGTACCATGTAAATTGATGGTGCTGTAAAAGTACTCTGTAGCAAACTAAAGTAGTAATAATAAGTTGGGCATATGATGATGATCTAGAGTTGTATAATATGCCCATTATCATACGATCTGTGCAGTTTTGTCATAGCTTTTTAGCACCTGAAAAACTGAACATAGGCCAAATGTTGTATCTCTATTTTACGTGATGGAGAAGGGAGACAGATTTTATCTGCAATATGCTCAGGCTGACTTTCTAGCATTTTGGAAGTGATTCTTTAACAAATGCTAGAAAGAAAAAAAAAAAAAAAAAAAAAAAAAAAAAAAAAAAAAAAAGACATCTTGGATTAAAAAGCTAAAAATCATAAAGCTGAGAACATATTACTTAGATGAAGATTTATGTGCCCAAGTGATAACACTATCATTTTCCCTCATACTTTTCTTTCCTTACAAACTGTAGCTGCAATATTTCAGAATTTTTCCCATTTCACATGGCAACAGGGCAAATAACAGTTTCTATGTGGCAGCATCAAGTCCAGCCTATGCCGTATTTTGCAGTCAGCCCAACAATCCTTCAAGTACGTAGCTGAAATTTTATTTGTTCAGGATGATGAACAAGGTCAGAGCTTCCCTGTCCATGTCAGACTGAATTTGCAGAGGTCTGAGCCAAGTCTAGTCTTTGTCTCTGCTTTCCTAGTAAGTACCCCAGAAACCTTGACCTTGTAGCAAGGACAGGCACACGATAGAGGGAAAATGCACAGAACTGTCATATGTGCCGCATCCTTCTGCAGAGGTTGAAAGTTTCACTTCTCTGATATGCCTTCTTGGCTCAGAGAAAAAGTTCTTAAGAGCAGCTATAATCCTAGTTCTTATGTAGCAATCTAGATTTCAGAACAAACTGAGCATCCTATAGCCTGATTACTCACGGAAGGCTTCACAGAAAGTCAAGCACATTTAATTGATCCATGTCAAAATCACAATGCTTAAAATCTTTACTTTTTAGTAAATGTATATAAATAAATGTGCAAGACCAATGTAGAGAATCTAGCAAGTGAAATAGCAGCAACTTTCATCAGATAGTGAAGTTTTACTCAGAATTCCTACAATGACTGTTCCAACCTAATCAGCAGAGAGATCATTTGTGCCATCTGCACTCAGCAGGTACTGGATTGTCAAGACAAGGTGTCAAATAAAAACAGTAACAAGAGTAAATGAAAATAATATGCAGAGATATAAACTTAGCAAACTAAGACTCTAAAGCAGTTGGGTTTCAATGAGAACTACTGGATCTTTCTAGACAGAAATGTGTTTTTCTGATAGCGCTCATAATTAGCAAGGCATTTCAGTATTACAACTTGGCCCAGGTGGAGAAAATGTTTTCCATCAACAAAATTACAACAGGATCTGAAAAGATGCATAAAGAATTTTTACTGATAGTAACAATCACACACTAATACTTTGTAAGTCAAACTACATTAAGAGTGGACATTAGTTGTACCAGTAAATAGATGGAACTCCAAACATTTTGAAATTGAAACAAGACAATCTTGCAATAACTACATCTGATCTACAATGGATTTTCTCTCCACAGAAATATGGAGACAGAAGAATACATGTTTCTATTAGTTACTGAGCTTCATATTTTAACTAAGTTGCAGACCAGACATATGATAATAGGAAAACCATTATCTTCTATTTTAACTATATGCTAAAGCATCTCCTTTTTTTCAGTCTTTAGATCAGGTTTCAAGTTGATCATTAAGCTCTTACTTTCTACTAAACAGCAATATAGGTGGGTATAGTTGTTTCCAAGTGAAAATGCAGTCTTTTTACTTATTTTTTCTATTATTTCTTCTTCAAGCAGATAAATAGTGCAGTTTAGTACAATTAGCACAATGACTGAGTCTGACGGTAATGTAAACTATTGTTTTTTCAAACATTAATGGATCATCTAAAATTTCAGAATTCTCTTTCATTAGGACTTTGTGAGCGTTGTTTTTAATCTAGGAATAAGAGCTGATGCGAGGCTTGAAATGAAACTATCAAATATGATGAAAACATAAGAGCTTTATTATGACAGATACAAAAACCAAGAACCTGTTCCCCTCACCAACCTTCCGCAAAGTACCTCCTGTATAATTATTAAATAAAAACACTTACTTATTCAGTACTCAGCTTTTAAACCCTGAATAAGAGAAGTACATATTGAGAGAGAGGTACTTAAAATGTTTCCATGGATACAGGATGATGCCAATCAGGTCCATGTTTTTATCTGAAAGGGTGCCCCTGCAGAGACATACAGCTTGGTGAGTGGTTGTTTATACAAGTAAGTAAATAGGAACCTTGTTTATTTTACAAAGAGCTCCTGACCCACATTTTTTCTCATCACTTTTTAAGAAGGAACATTTTGGTCCTTTGAAACAGCATACTGTAGTAAAACACACACTTTTGAATTTTTTCACTGAAGTTGCTTGAGTTTATGACATGGTTTGCAAGCAGAACACGGAGTATCTAGGTATGTTACTACCAGTTCTGATAAGCCTAGGTTGGCAACTGGGTTCTGGTTTTGTTTGGTTTTTTGGTTTTTTGGTTGTTTTGTTTTGTTTTGTTTTGTGTTTTTTTTTGTTTTTTTTTTTGAAGATCTGTGATAAGGCATACTGATGCAAATTACATCTTTCTATTTAAATCACCAGAAGCCACTTCTAGGAAGAAAAAAAAAAAAAAAAAGAGAGAGAGAGAGAGAGAAAGAGAAAGCAAGGGGCAGATACAAATGATAAATACCCTTACCTTAATCCAATAAGGACAAGGAGACCAAGTTTAGATGGCTTTACTCTCGGAAGATTCTCCATCTACTTTAGCACCCATTTTTAAAAGTGGTTGGTTCCTAGATTCCCTACACATAAGTGCTACGAACATGTAATTTTGACATCCAGTCTCTCAACACTGCATGCTTTCTAATTTTGGGAATGAGATTAATACCTCCTATTTCAGAGGTTTTAGTCTTCTAATATTTCTTTGGATAAAAAAGCACAATGAGTTAGTGAACAGAAAGGCAATCAACTTTAATACTTAACACAGTTTAATAACCTGAATTGAAATATGTGTATGCTGCATTTCCATTAAAAAAAGTTTCCTTCCAGCCACAATTAAAAGAACAAAACCCCGTCTTGTTCAGAGATTATTCTTGGAATGTAATTTTAACATCTATGTAAAGGAGGAAAGTTTTGTGCCATGTGAAAGCAATTTGGCCTTTTTTCTTCTCAAAGAAGCAATTCCTGGATAAGATGACTGATTTGATATTTTCCATTTGAACTTGTAGTGTACTTTGAAGGGGGACAGCAATGCTGTGTTCGTTTGCCAGCGCTGACAAAGGTCTGCTTGTCAGTGATACCTTTTACAGCTAAATTTACTTGCGAGTGACAGAAGCAGGTGCACCTTGGCCTGCCAGACACTTGTGCGCCCGCATCACGCAGCCTACAGGTCAACAACCAAAGGAGAAAAAGCCCAGGGCTGCTGAGGAGAGGGTGAGTGAGGCAAACACAACCCAAACTGGGGGGTTTCTCTTCAAAGCCAGCTGGTCTGGCTTTATTCTACAGGAATTTTTTTTACCTGCCGGTTTGATCAACAAAGCCCTCAGCAGGTGCTGACGGGTACAACTTCCTGGAGAAGCAGAAGAAGGGCACTGGTGAGTTTTAATAGAGAAAACGATTAAAAATGATTTGAAATCTTTAGAGCCGTTCTGCTTGCTGCAGCACAGGGTGATTCAGCTAGCTCTAGGCTTGTGGCTATGCTCAAAAGACTTTCTCCAGGAGAAAGCAGATAAGCTCTGTAGCATGCTTCACATTTTGCTTGATGTAGTGCTTGATTTTAGATTTGTTGCCAGGAAAAGATTCTTGAAAGTAAATGGATTTTTATAATCTATTTATTTCAAATTGTCTCTATAAATGTGAATGGGAGAAGCACACATTATTCCATACAGGAACCCAGGAGCTACAGTACTGGTGCTCTGCCCTTCCTCCCTAGTCTGCCTCCTTTAAAATAAAGGAATTATCCTTCCCAAATAAATAAGTATTGTTGTTTGCAGATGGTTCCCAGCATCTGGAACTGACATTCCAGAGTCTTATAAACTACTTCTGAACATTAACATAAGATTACTTTATAACCGATGATGACTAAATTTAGGAATATTTAGAACCTTCTATAAAAACTGGTAATCAAAGGATTATCACAAAGAAAAAAAAGAAGGTAAATAATAAAATGGTCTGTGTAACAGTATTGTTTGACATAATGCTTTTTAATGATATAATGAATTTACAAAATGTTACTTGCTTTAAAAATCACAAATTATGCCTGCATGTGCTTTAGTTTGCGTAAGAACTGAGAAGCTACATGAAGGGAAGAAGATTTATTCTCCTAGAACAGTAAGATTTCAATTAATGTAAAAACGTAGGAAAATGTGACCACATGTTAAAATAAATATTTTGGAGGGGAGAAAAGCATTTTTATTATGATTTCTATTTCAAGAGCTCATTCTTTAAAATTTGTTTCACAGTATTCATTACAAATTGTTGTGTTAAATTGGAAACATTTATATATGCAAGCAAACAGATAGAAAACTTGACCATATGAATCTTTTTGAGTAAACCAGTTCCATATTCACAATTCACACAAATATCATAGAAGACACTAAGGGGGAAAGAAAGGAATTGTACGTCAACATACAGTTATACTATTTCTGTTGTGGATATTCCCTCATATGTCAGAATAATGACTTATCAGCAAAGGACAGACTAAGATTAGACAGGATAATAATACCCGAGGCCCTTTTAAACTTTCTGATTTGTGGGTGTTTTTCAGCTAAGATGCTTGGTTTGGGACCAGCAAAGTTGGCAGGTAACTCCAGTCTCAGTAGAGGTACTTCAGGCCTTAACCTATGGGCATTTTCTTCATTTTGGGAGACAGAAAAAGAACTGCAGAAAGTGTTGTATGAAAATTACCACACCTTTGTTTGCCATAAAGATATTCTACTCTATGTTAGAATAAAAGACTAGTAAAACAAGACATTACTAGTCACAGTATCTTCATAATTAAACCTCTAAATAATCACATTGGGTTTTTTTCTGGATGAAGTAGGAAACATAAAGCAAAAACAAAAGAGACTATAACAAAAAATTAAAATAAAAATTCTGAGGCTGACACCAAATTAAACAATGCCTGTAAAAAACTGCTCTTTCATGCATAACATTTGTAACGTAGAAACGAATCCCTTAAACAGCCGTTACAGCCACGAACTACTAAAATGGAAGTCAGTAAATTCTAAGGGCAGTTCCTAGTGCTATGTAGACACTGTACGTGCTACACTAAGAAAAACTCATGGCCTACGCTACAGAGTCTTTACTTCTGTAAACCGTAATCTTGTCAGCATTTAACTGCATTGATTTTAAAGGCTCAGAAACAGTAATTACAGCAACAAACTCTCGAACAATTTCAAGAAATTACTAGCAAGTTACTCTACATTGCACTGTATTTAGGGGGAAAAAAAGTAATTTGTACCAGTACGTAATATTTTACTTTTCTACTTGTTAAATATTGCAAAGGGGAGAGATTATACATTATGTAATTTATACAATTAAATTTATACTCATGCCCTTTACTGGTATTTTTTCGTCTTATTTTTCTCACTGTAAGGCATTAAATGAAGTTCTAATATATTTCTATTGTTAATATGAAAACAGAGAAACTAAAAAAATAAAAAAATAAAAAAAAAATTAAAAAAAAGAAAAAAAAAGAAAAAAAAAAAAAGAAAAAAACTTGAATTCACTGAAGCTTTACTACCATTTCATGTAGAAGCAAAATCGGCCCTAAAATATGCACTGATTTCCATACCAGCTCTTCCCTATTAACTGAGAGATCAACATCTCATCTGTTCCCTGGACCTGTTCACTTGTCTATTATTTTGTAAACTACGGCAGTTTGTTTTGCAACTATCTTTTTAACTTACTTATTTTGAAAAGCTACAGTCTAGCTCAGTCTTCAACCCCACGTTTGTCTTTTCCTACAAAAGCAAAATTCAGCGTCAGGAAGACATCCATATTAGTTATTCCACAGTGCGTGTAAATATAAAAGGAGAATTAACCACAGAGCTGTGCAAAAAGAAAATCATTATTTAGTGACTCTATGCTGTCTTCCTCTAAAGTAAATTCAAGGCTTTTCAAACAGCACTGAACAGTATTTTCAAAATCCTGTTCTC
Source organism: Excalfactoria chinensis (assembly GCF_039878825.1). Lineage (NCBI taxonomy): Eukaryota > Metazoa > Chordata > Aves > Galliformes > Phasianidae > Excalfactoria > Excalfactoria chinensis. Next base: position 56,339,595 of record NC_092857.1, on the reverse strand, counting down.
ATTTCATTTACACTGGTGAAAACTGGAAACTTTCCGCTGAAGGCAATGAAGTTACATTTAAACGCTGGATTGAAGAAATGAGGAGGAAAATGCAGACTGATTTGCTTTAATAACTACCTCACAAATACACTGCTAAAATGTTCAAATTTTCCATTTTATACTTCTGTTACAAATTTGGGTATATAAAGAGCATATATACATACATATGCACTTTAAATTTATAACAATTTTCTTGTTGGTATAGGGCAAAATCTAATTCTACAAAATACATACAACCTTTTCACAGGCTTTTATTAATGCAGCCTTTTGCTCAAAAATCCATTAGTTATAATCTTCTGACCACTGTCTCCCCAAAAAATCAAAGAAACAGAAACACGTTAGGGAGTAGCAGAGATTGGAATGCTCTTCCTTGTCATTCTGCAAGCACAGGCAGCCGCTGCCTCCCCTGGCTGCTTCATGAACTCAGGATGCTGTGGTGGCTTGCAGGCTGACCACTCCACAGCCATTACCCACCCCCTCTCACCCCCCACACCACCAAGGTTTCTGTACATGTGCAGAAACTCCTGGCATCCCTACACCACTCCCCACCATTACTCACAGCTCCTCCCTGCTATCCCATTTCAAAAATGCTGCCACACAGTACAGTTCACCCTAAGCAAGGTAGTGCAAACTGCACTGGCAACACATCACTTACAGAAATGCACAGATATAGATACAAAGGTTGTTAACCAAGTTGTCTTCTCCAGAGTAAGCACTAACAATTTATTGCACGGCCAAATCGCTTTTTTCCTTTGAAAGCAACTAGCATTATAGACTGAATTCTGGAAGTACTATTAAAGAAATGTTAAAAGAAGACGGAAGCACAATGCGTTCTGTATACAACTCTCAACACACTGCATTCTGCATCAAGTTCGATAAATACAGCTTAGAAAAGATAAACATATAGATTTTACCTAGGGTAGATGAGTTCACTGGAGACATAAAATTAATGCTCTGAATGAACTAAACAAATTACTGCTCTGTTCATTAATATAAATGTATTCACATAAAATAATGCTAGTTCTATATATATATATGTATATATCTATACACTTAAAAGCTACATTTGCAGTATATGAAGTTCAATCTAATGTTAATGTACACAATGCACTGTACCCCAAAACATGGCAGCATCTGTTAAGGCAAAAAATTAAAAGCTGACTACTGTAATACCCACCAAATTAATTGAGTAAAACAAACCTTTCTGTATTCGCTCTTTAAAAACAGGGGATGGAATCAAAAAGAAAAAGAAAAAACTGGGGTTGTAGGAGAAGGGGAAAAAAGCTTACCCCCAGTAATTCTGATGTCCCTCCAGTTTCTCTAATTGATATAGAAGTATACAATATCATTGGTTTCTACAGTTTGTGCTAAAGGAATTAGTAGCGTTCATTCTTTTTTCCCTTTCTTTCTTAAATGGTAGCAGGATACACTCTATCTGGTACAACTTAAAGCAAACAGCCCTTTGCCTAACATCAGTCCATCTCCTGAGTGTGAAATTATTCTAGAATAGTGTTTGACAATAACAAAGGAATATAATGCACAAAAATCACAGAAGTTAATGATGAGTCTACCAGTGCTGAGGAAAAAAAAATAAGAGATTGTGAAATAATTTACTTGCATATCAGAAGGCGGTTCCTGCCCATGGATAGACAGCTATCCATTTAATTATGTGTCCTTGTATTGTCTGAGTTCATTAGGCATTCAGTCCTCAATCACTATGCTTTTGATAGTTTAAGATCTCAGATAAATACAACTGCACTGTAATAAGATTTCAATTTGTATTCTTACCAAGAAACATGAGGGAACATTTTTCCACTTCAGGCAAAGAAGCACTTGTTTCTCCGTTCCTGAAAGATACTATTCTGTAAATAGCTTTAAAAGTGCTGGGTTTAATATTAAAAAAGTGGATGCGGGAATCAAACCTAATAGAGAAATTCTTAGCCTGTCTATCTTGCTCACTGCTAGTCCTTTGAACAGTATTCATTATGCCCATATTCATTTTTGCTATCTTCACTCCTTCTAAATACCCAGACCCAAAAGGACTTCCACACTCATGCACAGGTAGAAAATCTTGTAATTCCCCTTGAAAGCTGCAGGTATTCTTCCAGCCTTAATCCATATCTCAGTCAGAGCCAAGTGGACAACAGTTGCATTCAGAGATACTGAAGGAAAGAGGCCTTAAAGCAAAGCACCAGGGCTGTTGTAGATGCAACAGACAGACAACTGTTAGTGCCACTATAATGGAAGTATTTAAATTTTACTGAGATCTTAAGAACTGAGAGTGTAGTGATAAAGTTGACGAGCCAGTTCAAGGGGTTTCAGTATACATTTGACTGGAGATTAATTGGATAATTAAAAAAAAAAAAAAAAAAAAAAAAGGTTTGTTCCATATGGTCCATAATTGGCTGATAAAAACAACGACCTTCAATTTCAATAATTTCTCCAGTTTATTCACTAGGTTTCTTCTCCTTTAAGCATGTCAGTGCACTACCTGTAAGGATATGGCTGAAAACCGGTACTGCCAGATTGAATGGTGCAGGGTTGCAGAACTCAATAGATCTGAAATGGGAACTTAATCTGTCCGTATCATCCAGGGCTCTGCAAAGATGCTCAAACGAGATCATATAACAGTAACAACACCTTCAGATGAAATACATCCAAACCAAAGTACATATCCAAACACGACCTCTGAGGCTTAGTTTCCTTTTAACCTTAGTATTTAAAGTGCTTCCCTGGGAAGAGTTATAACCAATGACATCACAGCTGAAGGCTCATGGAAGTTTTAATATAGACTAACGTAAGTGGCACAAGCACATCTAAAATCTGACCCAACTATTATGCAAGTACACTTTATGGCCATTGAGGTTACAAGTTCTTCTTCAAATATCAGCAAGTGCTGTCAAACTCCAAAAGGCCTCTCTAAAACACTTAACAGAAATTTAATATTAATTATTGTTTTGATAACATAGAAATGCAAGACAAAAAACATGAACTTAGTAGTGAGGACTTTACTAAAAAATTAAAAACCAATGCATTTTCTCAGTGTGACCATACAGTAACCTATAACCTCTTGGTTTCTCACCTGCTCTCACCTGCAAAACCTTTATTCCACACACTAATCTATCACTCTTGTGTTCAATTTATGCTGCAAATATCAGTCAGCATACTCTGTTACGAGAGACAGGATGACTGACCTTTTACATTTGCATATGATTTACTCTAACTTTGGTTACGGAAAAATGGTAATCAATTTGAAGTAGATGTAAATTCTCAGAAAGCCATCAAAAAATCTGGGTGCTTATCTGAGATATATAAGGAAAGCCTAGAAAACTCCTGAAAATTGCTTCTCAACAAACAAAAACTGAAAAATAACAACAAATTTCCAGTTCTAGCAGGGATAGCCACAACACCAGCCTTTCTGGTGATATGCTGGAATTTGCTTCTGAAGCCAGGATGCAGTGGTCTTCAGCAACAAGACGCTGAGCTGACCACTGTTTTCCTACCCTTAAAGCAAGTTTAATTTGAATTTTGTTTGAATTGTGGCTAGGGGCCCTATCAAAAACAAATTTGTACTTTGCTTGGCCCTCAAAATTATCATGGATTTCATTGTCTACACAGATGCAGATGCTGATCTAATTTGCAGCAGCTGCAGAATACTTAATTAAGTATTTTCTGGCCATCTATGGCTGTCTGCCTCAGTATCACATCATCATGCAGTGTAAGATAGGCAAACACTTGAGCGCCACACATAAAATTCAGAGGTGCCATCAAATTTTTTGTTTTAGGTGGAGCAATTTTTGGCAAAATATCTGACAATATCACAATACTTTAGTCAAACAATGAGAACTCATGAAAACAAAGGGAATGTGCAGTTCAAAAAAAAAAAAAATCCTACCCCCTCAACCACCCTGTTTAGTAAAATCAAAGGGGATCAAAGGGATATTCTATTTATTATGCTGGGGACAATCACATGGGCAAAAAAAATAATGTAGTAGCAGAAATGAGAAAGGCAGTGATTATTTAGAAGCATTTCTTGTAATGCTAGTCCTGAAGCTTATTTTTCTGAGAGCCCTTCTTCTTAGAAGGAGGTAGGAGGAACTATCCTAGCAGGCACTTCTTTTGACTATGCTAATAGTGGAGAGGTTTAAACCTAAATAGCAATAAAATACAAATCTGTTTTCCTCTACATCAAGCCTAGAGGTGCCAGATACTGAAAAACAGATCAAGAAGTTTAAAGATAGGGACTGTTAGTGTACTTTGCAGTTGGCAGAAATATACCTGATCTCTTCTGCAAATTCAGACAGCACCACAGCTGCTCCAGGTCTGTCTCTGTGGTCACAGGCCATTCAGAACAAAAGAGCCACCAAAGCACAGCACGTCTCCATTGAGTGAGCCCTTTGACATTAACGACAGCAAGGATACTCCATCTTTTGGTGAGGAAGGCTAGTTACTGATCTAGGCAGATTTTAATCACTGTGATATTAAACCACATGATGAATTACGTTCCTAACAAATGTCTTGCTATGAAAATAAATAAATAAAAATGGAGAAAAGGAGAAAAGGAGAAAAGGAGAAAGGGAGAAAGGGAGAAAGGGAGAAAGGGAGAATAAGAAATCTAATGTTTCTGAGGCATATGAAGATGCAGAATAATCAGACTGATGAACAGCAGTTCATGCAAAGTGACAACACTTCCAAAATTACTCTTCAAATACATTCCTGTACTTAAACTCTATTAAGATGGGGAATGGATTCCAAATTTCCACTCTAAGCTCATATTTAATCTATTTTTATATTTTTGCATAGGGAAAAAAAAATGCCCATTTAACTTGAAATTTCACCTAATTAACTTCATGTCAGAAGATATATATACATTAAAAAAAAAAAAAATTGAAAGTAGTTATTGAGCTTTTCAGTCTGCTCAAGACAAAAGTTTTGCTCACTGACTTCTGGCTAGGACTGAAAAACTTCAAAACCCTTGATACATTTCTTCCATGCAAGACTAGACTCACATTTTTGAGTCCCTAAATCTCAACAGGGTAAAGGTTAGCAGGTTAAATTCTTCCTTCAGTTACACTTAAGTAAGCTTATTGACTACAACTGTTGTCCCCCAAAAATACATACGTGTATATATAAACTTTATACATTTGGAGGAATGCTGTCATAGCATGATGAGAATATCTGAATACCTCGCAGAGAAGCAGTGCCCAGTACAGGAATTGAAGTCCCATCATATCCAAAGATTAAGTCTGAGGCAGGAATAGGATCTGGGTGGCTGCTGATATGGGTCTGAGCTTCCATTTTAGGGTCTCATCAGCATGCATTAGATTTCAGCAGACTTCAGTGAAGTTTGAATGAGGTGCATGAGCTCCTCAACATCCTGGTCCCACAAAGCACTCAATTTAACTCTTCCATATAGTTCTTGACAGCTCTGGGAGCAAATTCAGCCTCATTTTCAAGCAGATGACGGGCCTTAAGCATTACCTTCGTTCTAAAAAGTATGTATGCATGGCAAACTGAAAGAGAGGTCATCACCAGCTCCAGATCAGATTCCTACGTAATAAATACTATTTTTATAGTTTCGGGACAATTTTAGTAATATCTAACCTTCAAAACAAAACACATTTGTCTACAGAGTAGCTTCCTTCTATCTCTTGTTTTAAAAGCGCTATTTAAAAAGGAAACAAAAGCAAACACTGCAGTAAAGAAATTCATAGATAAAAATAATCCTTGGACAACTGTTTGAGAGGTATTTAAAGGACAATATCAACTTGCAAGGCGCAGCTTCAGAAACTGCCTCCTGCAACGACTAAACACTTCAGATTACTAGAACTGGACCAATTTAGCAAAACAAACCAACCCCCTTCCCGTTGCTGACTTTGTGTATTTTGCAGCCTTTTTCTCCCTATAATAAGACTATAAGGCCCTTGAAAATACCAGCAAGGGCACCCCCAAATAATCCCACTTTACTTAAAAAGAAGGGAAAAGCAGAAAAGGAAAAAAAGAAAAAACAAAACAACAACAACAAAAACTTTCTGCCCAGATCGGGCCCCCTCCAGGCTTCAACAGAGACCAGCAGCGTGCTTTGCTCTCTGCGCAAAAAGGGGAGGCCTGCTGCCTTTCCTCTCCCCCCCCACCTCCCGCCAAAAAAGTCGCCCTTTTTTCACTTTACATTAAACCCAACAGCCCAAGAGGCGGACAGGGCCAAGGTTTCACCCAGAGCTCCTCACACCTCCCTTCCCCGTTACCGCCCGACCCCTGCAGCCACCCGGCGGGCGGCAGCCCGAGCACCACTCCTCCCGGCCGCCCGCCCCGCCCTCAGGGGCCGCTTACCTCGGGGCGGCCGCCGCGGCGCCCTCCGGCGGGCTGCGGGCTGCGGGCAGCGCCACGCCTCGGCCGCGCCTCATGGCGGGGGCGGGGCGCCCCCCGGGACCGCCGTAGGGGCGCTCGGGCGGCGGGCGGGCGCCTGAGGAGATGGCGGCGGGCGCCTACCTGAGCGCGGCGCGGCTCGGCTCCGGCCGTGTATCCGCCCGCTGTCAGAATGTTAAATAAAACCCAGTGTTGAGAAAGGTGCCGGCGACGTGCCGCCAGGGCCGGGCACAGTGCTTTGACATCTCAGCGTGTCTCAGGTCGGCCTTTATCAAATTTCCACAGTGTACACCAAACCTGAAGTAAACCTTTTGGAAGTCAGGCACAGCCCGAGGTCTGTGCGCTCCCACAGTTAGTGGTAGTGCAGCGTTCCCGTGCAGGATTCCCATGGAGCTGACACAGTTCCCAAAAACTTCAGGTCGCTCCACGTTGATGCTCCTTTCCTTCCTAAGTGCACACCGGTGAAGGCCCTTGTGCCTTCTATAGGAATTGTTTCATTAATCTCTTTGCATATATTTAAGTGCGATGGGTTTGCATTTTAATAATACGTCGCTTTTGTGCTTTTAAACATCCAAGGTGCCGTGCAAGAATTGTAAACTGTGAAGTAACCACTATGGGAAAGATTAAGTAAAGCATTGGAGGCGGATGATTTTGACAATAAAGAGGGTGTATGTGGTGAGTGTTTAATATTTATTGCGTTTGATATTGCAAAGTACTATTTATTGTTTTCAGATTTAATGCTAAAAGCAAAGCCTGGAGAGCAAGCTCTGCTGTATTATGCACTCACAGGTACACCTGTGACAAAGGCTTTCTGTAATCGTCGCTTGATGTATATAACACCATTTTAGTAATGGCATGCCATTTTATTTAAAGCTTGTGTGTCAGCTGTGCCTACCTTGCAAATATTTTTTTTTTTTTTTTTTTTTTGCAATTAAATGATTTTGCAAAGAAACATGTACATTTCATCTCTTTACAAAGCATTTAAAATGTGCTCTTGGAATATATATACTTGAAATTATCTAAGTTTATGTCTTTTTTTTTTTTTTTCATTATAAAAGCATATGGATTGAAGGAATATTCTGAATGAATGAAGAACAAATACAGTACTGTTGAATAATCTTGTGGGGTAGATTAATCTATAGCCTCAATTTCTCTCAGGGTGGGTTGCTGTGGCAACCGCCCCAGCTCACTTTAAAATAATTTTGTAAGGCTCACTTCAAGCACTGCACCCAGCGTGGGCCAAGTTTAAAAGCAGCCAGACATGGGAAGAAGTGTTATACTGTGTTGCTCTCACAAGATAGGGAGGTGGTGGAGGAGAGCAAGGCGTGGAGTGGTGTGGGGTTGAGCAGAACTTTAAACAGAAAATAGAAACCAAACCACCCTGGGGTTAAGACGCAAAGGAGGTGGATCATTTCATAGTAACCTCACCACTTTTCACTTTAAACGTCATTAAAAGATGTTAGCCAGCAATCTCATTTCTCCTAAGGGAAAGATGTGTTCGGTGTCCACAAAAGAACAAAAATGGACTTTGATAATCATCTTCAAAGGGCTGTTTTCTAAGCCCACCTTGAGATAATCACATTTGTAAGGGGAAGAGATACTTGGACACACTTCACTCTTCGATAAAACTTTGGAGGTCTGATTTTATAATTACTGCATTTTGACTGATATGTCATTGCTTAAAACGCTGTATGTCTCAGGTACGTCGCTGAGAAAAAGAAAGTGTCAGCTGACCTATACATGGCCTGTCAACAGGAAAAATAAAAGGAAAAAAAAAAAAAAAAGGAAAAAAAAAGGAAAAAAAAGGGGGGGGGGGGGGAGGGAAGAGAGAAGAAAAAGAAGCAGCAGCATAGATTTGAGCTTTTTTGTCAGAAATTTGGAAAGGATGCATTTGGGGAGCATCAGTACAAGTACAGACACCAGAACAAAGGTTTTTCACTGTTTGAAATTATTCCAGGTTTTAAAATTAAGTACAGCAAAACAGAAAAGAAAAAATAATCATAATAACCCTAGATGCTTCACTTCAAAAGGTACTGCACAAATTCATGCCTTATCTAACCCTGATTTGAGTGAGAAAGCATGATCCATTTCCTCATATCTGTTTGTCCATCTAGCATCTGAACCCTGATGTAAAAACCGAGGTGTCCTTTACATGGATTTGATGAATTGTGCTCATGACAAAAACTTGGCACGGCTTTAAGGTACTTAAGTACGTGAAGGTCACAACTATTTAAAGATTAGGCCACCAGTGCCCACGCGGAGGTGTAGTAAATGTACTAAGCTGCTGTATATTTTACTTTCTGAAATGCTTGCCTGATAATTACTTTTAGGACAGGACAGTACTCAAGTTCTGTCTTGCTAATTGAATAGCTTTGTTATCAGCTAGCCAGAAAATTGGAAATGCACATATCCTGCACACAGTAAAGCAGATGACAGTCACTGCAATTAGCACAAAAGCATGAAGCGTTAGCATACTTTTGCAGTTTTGCCACTAATAAAATATGAGCACTAGTGGAAAGCTGGATGCCACCCTAGAAGGCCAAAATGGTCTGCAGAAATGGCATAACAAGTAGTCAGCCCACAAAACTCTTCCATGCTCTTTTCTCTTCCTGCTGCACACTTCATGCCAAACTTGTGGCTAAGAAAGTTTATCCTCCCCAATATTACCTGAACTCCACTGCTGATACTGCCAAGCTAATGTGCCTGTCACCACATAAAACGCACTTGGCTCGCATCTGGCTACCTGATGGTTTTAGACACATCAGTATGACTGTCAATGTGAGTGCATTTTATGATTTTTAACTGCCTGTCAGTTAAGAGATGTTCATTCTCTGTATCTAAATCTCATCAAGATAGTGAGTAAGGTATGGTGGAAACTTGTAGTCGGTAAAGGGTACTTACTCAGTAGGGATCTGAGCTGAGAGCAGGAGCTTTGTTTTGCCCTGACCATGCTTTGAACACCCGTATTTTAAGAAGTACAGAAGAATTTAGAAGACATTTATTCATTGCCAAATGTGGAACTTCCAAAGTAGGTCAGTGGCCCAATGACATGTTTGTAGGGGAAAAGTCTGCAAGACCAAGAACATGTATTAGAATAAAACATACAAGTATTTATCACTGTTATTTGAATTGAGTGTTTTGGTTTTATCACGCATGCTGATCCTTTTTCCAGTATCCTAATCTGTCATAAAAATAATGGTCTCTGCCTTAGCAAACTCCCCTGCTACTCAAAGGGTTGTAGAAGTTGGCTGTCTACAGGAAAATATCATCAAGTATCTTCAAAGTCCAGTTTTACTCACAAATTATTACAAATGCATAATTGGGATTCAAGCGCACATGCAGCACAGACTTTTCGGTCTGGCTTGAAAGCAACTGAACCTATAAAAAACTCCCTGTCTTTTTACACACAGTATTGGGAATACAGCTTTTTTGTGGATGAGAGTGACAAGAGCCTATCTCAGATATCCGGCTGAGATTTGAACCTAATTTGGCCAGTGCAATTAGGCAAACGGGGTTTTATCTGACCAGCGTTCCCGTTTGCTGAAGGCGGTGCTGCCCCAAACTTTGCCACCCGGTCCGCTTCTGCTCCGCGGTGAAGTCACCACCAACTGGACGCAAAGCCTAATGAGTTTGGGAAGTTGGGCGGCTTTGCAGAAGGGGGCCTCCGGAGACGGAGACCGGCAGAGGTGCGAGGAGAAGGGGCAGGAAACGCCGCGGGGGCCGAAGACCCCCAGCGCCCGCTGTCCGCCGCCGCTACGGCGGTGTCCCCAGGCGGAGCAGGAGCCGGCTAGCCCGGCGCTGCGGTGACGGCCCCTCGGTGCCGGCCCTCCGAGGGGTTCGCCGCCCTCCCTTGCGCCATCCGGCCGCCGGCCCGCCCGTCCCCTCCCCGCCGCGGGGTCGCGGGGGGTGCCACATGTCACGGCGCTCATCCCAACGCGCCTCCGCCCCGCGACTTCCTCACGCAGGCTGCCGCGCTCCCTGCTGCCGCCGCCGGGTACCGGGCGGCCCTTTCCTATCTCGCTAGCCGCAAACTCGGCGCTCTGCGTCTAAGCTGACCCGGGCTGTGTTTGTCTCCCGGTCCTTGCGGGAGCTGCGTCCGCAAGATACTGCACCCCGCCAGAAGGGGGAAAATACGCACCGGCTCGCCGTGTTCCCTCCGTTCGGTATAATAAAGGATTGTCATTAGGTTTGCGTGTGGCATATGCCATTACCCCCACCGTAAAACTAAAATTAGCAAAATGTCAGGAATGGAAAGATTGATTCACCCAAGATGCAATTATCATTTAAAAAGTGCTTGATTGAGGTGCTGATGTTCAGTGATTTATTCTGCATACCATATACATAATTAAAGTAGTGTAGTGGAGTGATTTATCAATCTAGTTTAGACTAGAGGGGCAAGGAAAGGAGCTGCTGCCGCTGCTGCTGCTCTATGTTTGTTTTATTAAAACGCTTTCGGGATCTGATCCCGCCCCCTTTTTGCAAGAGTGAAACTGATTATTTCTCCAGCTCGGGAGGAGAGAGTCATTCGTTTGGGATCGTGACAGAGAGAGAAATAGAGATACGGAGAAGGAGAAGAAAAGGCAGGAAGAGGGAGAGAAGCAGACAAGGACACCTCGCCAGGCGTGTAGTTTGAATCCCTTCCTTGCCTCCCCCTTCCCCTCCGCGATGTTACAAAGGCTGTGAGCTGCTCGGCTTTTCCCATTCGCCTGCTGTCACTTCCTTCCTGGACGCTCTCAGGACGAGTCCGGTTACTTTTAATCCGACCAGCAGCTCAGCCACTTTCTCCTCCTCCACGCTGCACACACGCAGACACGCGCGCACACACACACACACACACACACACCAGACGTCTTCTGTCTGCTTATTGGATTGACTTTGAAGGTTGTGTGTGTGATTCAAGGAGGCTGCATGTTGAACCGGGTGGTGAATATTTAAGGCTGGAAGAAGTAAAGGGATTTTTCTTTTTCCTGTGAAAGGAAAACATCTCAAGGACTAGTCTGATCATCCAAACAGCTAAATGTTTATAATGTAAGTACATGTGAAATTCAACATCGGAATAAAATATAGAGGGCATCGTGCAGAAGCCCTATGTACATTTTCTATTGCGGTAGCAGAATGTATCAGCCAGTGAATGTGGTGGGGGACTGAGGTTGCCTGCAGACTTTTAAGAGTATGGTTGTTCTGTCAATTGCTTGCAAGTAACTTTTAAGGCAAGTAAAATACTTAAATCACTGGCTATTCAAATTATTTCAGAATTGCTTCTGTCCATGTCACAACTTTGCTGAAGTTAGTTTATGCCTTTTGTATGGTTAATACTAAGAAGGTTTTGAAGCTTATTTAGTTTTAACACTTCACCAAATGCTGTGACCTTGTAGTGCTTACACCCTGATTTTTCAGCCTGAGGAAAGAATTCAGTTTGACTTGCTCTCAAACTTCATTGTATTATAGGCTCTTACAGTTTTTAAGTTTAGGTAATGCATGCCTGCAACTTTGTGCATCTTTCCTTTGAATACTTAAGTTTGAGATGGAAAGACCCCTCGCATCCCTGTGGGAATTAAAGTCATGGGCAGCATGGCTCTTTGTGAATAGTATGCATGGTCTCCACACAGTACTTTAAGTCATCCTTTTATCTTTTTGTACAAGGGAGCTACATAAGTGCCTATACTAGATGCACTACAGTTTTTTCCAGGCTGAGATAAAGTTTAATGTAAATGGGAGACTATAAGACTATCGGTGCATTATGTAACTGTAGTACTTAGTATTTTCCATAAAACTTATTGTGACCTCTGTCAGCTTGAGAAGGAAAACCATAAAGATAAACCAGTAGTTCCTTTTCTCAAAAATATTTTTAATTGTACAATTCCAAACAAAACTTAATGAATTATTGTGGGAACCTAAGCATTGACTTTTACAGAAGTTATTTTATTTATTGTTTATAATTATTATTATCAGTGATTACCTTAATCCTAAAATCAAATATGCATTACAATCCAAGACAGAAAACTAGAGAGAATTAAGCAGAGAAAGGCAGTTTGTCAGTATTTGACTTGTGATCAGAAAGGAACTGTCTTAACAGAGAATGCATTTTTCTTAGCACATATCTGATGATCAGATTAATGGCAAGTGTCCTAGTTTCGTATCTTTACTTTAAAAGATGGGTGATAAGCCAAGTCAAATGTGACTGGTTTTCTTTTTACCAGTGCTTTCCAGACTATTGTGGTTAAAAATTAAGGTTGTTGATATGGAGTATAATAATTCTAATCCCTAGAGGCTTGGCAGAGTATAGAAATAAAACCACCTGTGAACCAGTATAACATATGCATTATGTTCTGATTTCCAGTTCAGACACCCAGGTAATTAGGCTCTTTGGGGATTTGTTAACTTGTAAAGTATTTTTGTGACATGATTTTAGGAATCTAATACCAAGTTTAAAAAAAAAAAAAAAAAAAAAAAAAAAAAAAAAAAAAAGCCAGTGTTTCTGAGTTTGTCAGTAAAATAAACATGATGTTATTATTTCTACATTAATGAATACGTAATTCATATTGGGTCTAATAATGAGGTTTGTGCTAACACTTATGTCCCTTGGGAAGTAATAGAAATTTTCTTTGAGGATAAAGTTAAGAGAGCGTCCCTTAATTCAGCATGTCTATGTTGTTGTTATAGTACACATTCTTTTACCTTAAAAACTTGCTTCTTATCTATATTTTTGCTGCTACACCTTACATAGCTAGTATCAGAAGGTAAGTTAGGGACATGAATGTGATCATTCCTGCAAAAAGTACTTAACAAGTCTCCACTGACACTGTTGAGACAACTTGTGTGAAAATGGAGAAGTCACGTAAATAATGGTTTGTAGGATCAGGCCCCTAGAAGACCTCGCACTCCTGCCTGTCCCACAGGTCTCTTAGGATAGAGAATAAAAGAGCGTCCTTTCTGATGTCTTGTAATCCAGGAATCATATTTGTTTCTTCTTCAGACTGACTGAACAAGAAAAAAGAATCTTAGTCTTAAGAGTCCTGTAGAAAGTGGTACTAAAAGATGCATACTGTGTGTGAGATTAAATGTTTTACAGTTATGTTTCTTAGATGCTACTTTGGGAATTTAAAAAGAAAAATCACATGAATACCTACCTTCTGTGAATTTTCTTTAAGTTTTGGAGGTTTTTTTTAATAAACTCTCTCTGTACACTTGCAACATGTATGTTTAAAACAAAGAAGCAGACACCTATCTTAAATAGTTGTGCTTTTTAAGCCAACTAAAGCACTGTAGACAAAGAAAACTGAGTTTTCTTAAGCTTTTTCCAAAAGTTGAGCTGTGAAAGTTTTTGATAACTCACGATTTAGTAGATAAATATAATTATGATGCTAGATACCTTAAAAACTGAGCAGCATTTGGGAGCCGAATACTTTGGCTTTATTTTAATTTTACTTTTCTCTATAACAGCTTAACTTCTTTTTCAGCAAAACAGTTCAGTTCATCTTAAGAGAAAGCTAAGCAGTATTTCTGTATCCTGTTTAGCAAGAAGTTGTGAGCTGGTATTGAGTGCTGGAAGGAAAAAGCATTCATTTTTCATTATTTAAATTCCTTTTCTACCTGTTGGATGTTATTATTCTCAGTTGTACACATTATCCAAAAATTAAATGAGATGTAATGGCCTTTTGATAACATAGATTACAAAGGTTTAATTCTAAAGGTTATATAAATGCCATGTAGTTTTAAGAAGTTTATGGTCTCTGCTTCAGCATTTTGAAAAATAACTGAAGCAGTTATACTTGTGGTATATTTAAGCTTTTATATCTTGCTTTGTGATATTAATAGAATATTTTTTCTGTGTTCACGTTTAGCCTCTGTAACAACTTATTTGTATGTCATGCAAATTATTACATATGTAATATGTAGAAGACTTTTGCCTTAAGAGTAAGGATAGTATTCTGGTATTCTAAAGGGCTGAAAATAACATTTCTAACCTTACTTCAGAAGTAGAATGGGCTTAGAAAAACAGCTCTGGTCAGTCAGCACTACTGGTCAGTAAGCACTGCTAGACAACTGCTGATTAAAAAAAAAAAGAAAAAGAAATCCTAATTTTCTACTTTTTTTTAAAATAATCTGAATTGATTGGGCCCTGGGGCCAGCTTTAAGGTAATTTTCTCAGAACTGGCGCTCAGTGTTACATGTGGACAGGTGATTAAAAGCTGGTGTCTTAAGTCCTCCACCTTAATCTCACTCTCTCATTTACTGCAGTGCAGTAGAGCTTGTCTATTCACCAGGATCTGTCATCTTTAGGAAATCAGACCAGCTTATAGAGGCGATTCACAAAACCAACAGTGACAACAAAGTCTTATGTTCCTTACAAAGGAAGGATTAGGCAGTTCACATGTCATTTTGATTGGACAGAGATAAAAGCTGATTGCTGCAGCATGGCAAGACACACTTCAATTTCAATTGATTATTCTATAAGACAACTATAACTCTGTTGCTTAGTCATTGTTAAATGCAATTTGAAGGAAAATTCAGTTTTGACCTTACTGGTTTTGTATTACTTGATACTACAATGTGGACCCACTTGTAGCAGTGTTATACAGAATTATAAGGGCACTGTTTATTCACCTTCCTTGGGAAATATAATTAAAACGTAGGAGTTGATTGCACTTGAAAGTTCAGAAACATTTTTATCTACATAGTATCTCAAAGTATCAACTAAAACTTCTTAAAAGTGCCTGGGATGATACTAAATTCATAGCACTTGCTTTGTTAAGAGCTTATGTACAAAGGAGAATACTGTGTGGATTTATCAGGAAGTATAATATTGAGGAATAAACAAGTAAGTCATCTTACTTTCTGTCTATTCAGTTATTTTTAAATACATAATGTAAGGTAAAACTATACCTTGTGCTGCATGTGTAAAGTAGTAGTCTAGTTTGAAAACAGTTATGAAATGAAATGCTGTTCCTTTATGATTAAACTTTTCCTTTATCTGTGAGAAAGAGTTCAATCCATTTGCATAATTTAATTGTAATACCCAGCCTTTAATGTTTGGGTGTATGAAAATTCCAAGCTGATTACTTGTATGCTAATTTCTTGCCATTTTTCAAAAAAACTCTTTTTTTACCCAACTGATGCCTCCTAGTGTTCCACATAATAAAACACTAATGAGTCAACCATAAATGTAAACATTGTTTTTTCATTGCCTTCATCTTATGCGATACATAAAATTAATATTTATGTATTTAATTTTGTGCATGTTGTTATAATCAGACAGGAAACTCCTGTAAATTGAGATGTTTCATCTTCATGGACACTGAAAGCATATTTTGATTCCCTTTGATTCTTGCTTTGTCTAACTGTAGATTATGTCATACATAAGAGTACATGTTCCTTTTCTTCTATTGTTTCCCATGTACATCACAGTAAATTCTGAATAACTGCACTATGGGCCTCAGATAGAAATTTTTAAAGTTTTGAAAGGATTCTGGTTCCAAAAGTGGGCCCCTGTAACTGCAGCTTCAGAATTTTTTGAAGTGCCGCATAGCTATATAAAATTGAAAAGAAAAAAGATTAGTGTGAAACATGCCTGCTTAATACAATCCCTAAAGAACGGTTACATTGTCACGTTTTGAAATTGTTACTGGTTATTTCAGTACCGTGTTTGAAAGAAACTCTATTTGTACAGTTTTCAAATCCGTGAAACATTCACTTTGTGATTTTGTTTGTACAATACTGGAACAGCTTGGAATGGTAAAGACTGAAATATAGTGTCGTTTCCTTACAAGTTTAATCTGGCCACATATGACTTATGTGAATATCTGGAAAAAAAAAAAAAAAAAAAAAAAAAAAAAAAAAAAAAATTAGATTTATATCATAGAATGGTATAATATTTTATTTCTTTGACAGGAGGGTGTAATTTCCAAAATGTTACCCAGCATCAGTGTGATAAAATGTATGGGCCCCAGCTGTCTGTTTGAACTGTCAGGTACAATATTATAATGATAAAGAAGCAGCAAAGACTGAGAGTACTTCAGCTCATTTTAATGTTACACAGTTTTATGTAAAGTATGAGATCCATTTAATGAAGACATTGGAAATATAGCCTAGTACTCATGAATTTCAAGGAAAGAACTTGTGATATTCTTATTCTACTAAGCAAGCTTCAAAGACAAGGAAACAGATTTTGCAATCAAAAATCGTAAGTTCACCAGGTAACAAACATCTGTGTCTTCTTTATCACCACGTGGTAAATCTCCGTGCCTGCTTACATATAAAGTAGCTTTTCGCCAGTGAATACAGAGATTTACACATCTATGTGCAGATCTTGGTCATGAGAATCGCTATTCAGTTTTACAATATATGAAAATATAGTTTGTAGGATTGTGTACTGTCATCAACCTTGTTTGTGATACATTCTTCCCCCACTGATTTTAAACTGCTAAAAAGGAATTCTGGGACCTATCATTTGTGTAAGACTTTAAACTTCCTTGCATCTTGAAAGTATTTCAAAGTATGGAAAAAGTATCTGTTATTCAGCAAGGAAAGTTAAAATGCAAAAGTGACAAAATTTTCTCATTTTCTCTTGCAGCTACATTGCTTCTTCCCTCGCAAAGAGAAAGTAAATTTGAATGAGAAATAGAAGGAAGCATTAGGAAGAATCTTTGGAGCAATTCAAGTGTAGAAGTGTAGGATTATGACCTATTACTCTGAAACTCTAGAAGAACATTGCCCTATTTATTTTAAAACAAGCCTGGTGAAGATATTTTAGAATTGTCTTTAACATTTTATTGAATAAACTCATCTGAAAGGTTCAGTATTTACAGCAGCCAGGACTCTAGCCAGACCCTTTTTGCAGTTCACTAAACAGGTGACTTAGTAGTCACCTGCTTCAGCAGCATAGAGATACTTATCTCTGCTGTCTGCCACCTTCCCTGGACCTGGAGGGCTTCAAGAGTTTAAGCTTAAGACATCCTGGCAAATGCAGCAGGTCCTGGAAAGTCAGTATCTGCTGCCTTAAATTAACTATAAAACAGCCCACAGATTCAGGATGGAATTGAACAGATGGCATAGAATCCTGTGCCTCTTTTCCCAGGTTACAAAAACCTACTGATGCTGGACTTGGATTCCAAACTAACAGGTCTTTTTTCTAATCTTATTCCCCTGAATATGTAATGCATTCAGTGAAGTTTATCATAAAAGTTATTGTTAATCATGTGCCAGTGCAGGAATTTGCCTTAGATACTGCTGTCTTTCCTGTCTCATCCTGTTAATCAGGTGTGCACATAAATGAACTGAATTAGAAATAACATCATTTGTGTTTGGTTTTATAGATACAGGAATCATGTCATTTGTGGAGCCTACGCTCAGTTAAATTTTACTGTTTACTTTTAAGTAGTCAATCAATAGCTGCTAGCAAAATCTGTACAAAGGACATGAGGATTGTGAAATTGTTTATAAAACAAATCTACAAAAGCAAACATAATGTAGAATGTCTACCTGAACACTACTTTTATAAGTAAGAAGCAACGTAGTAACATGTGTTATACATTTGATTTCTAATAAATTCTTCCCCCTACTGACGAATGCATTACTGTATGACGTATTCAAAATGATAGTGTGTTGTTTTAATCCAAATGATTTAGTTACTGAAGGATCATTGTAGAAATTAAAATGTTCTCAAATGTACCCACCAGTGTAAGATGATAGAGGAGGGTGCTTTTCTTTTATAAAATCCATGTGGAGTCATCGGTGGAGATTATTTAAAATAATTTATTTTAGGTTTGGTTTGCTAAATATGACAGCGGGGTGAAGAGTGGGGGAGAGCTTTTAATGAAACAACAGGACATTGAGGTTCTGTAGCCTGTCCATAGAGCTGGCCCATGCTTTCCTTTCATTTGGGCATTTTATCTTTAAACATGCACTGCCAGGAGCTCCCCTCTGGTTGCAGTAATTTTCGGGAATACCTGTGTAGTAAAAGTAGGACAATTGGAAGATAATCTGTGAAACCAACAGGAGACACTATGTTCTATTCACTTTTGCTCGGGACTGTTTTATCTCTGTCCATCTGTGTCCTGAGAGTAGCTTCTGTCTGTACTGAATGTGAAAAGTGGGAGAAGCAGCATATAGGAGGAGGGCATTTGGGAAGATGAGGAAGGATGTGGCTATGGACTATTCAGAAAGGCTGCATGCAAATGGAGGAAGGTGGACAACCCATAGTAACTGTACTTAAAACCTTAATCTTGGAGACTTTTTTCAAACAAATTTCCTTTTGAAGTGTAAAGAATTTGGTTGGTTATGAGTAATCTTTCATCATTACACACAGGGCTACAGTCTTAACAAAATAATAAGAGTGCTTGTTTAAATGCATTTTACATGTAAAAGGAACCAGTCTGAATCAGTCTGTGATGAGAACCTTTCTGCTCTCAGAATACTGAAGTGTTCTGTATGTCCTAGGTATATGTCCTAGTGTCCTAGGTATATAGTTTGGAGATAAGGAACTGATGTAGCAGCAGAATGAGAAAAAACAGCTTATTATCCCCACTGCAATGTATAATAAATGTGAAACTGCATGCTTACTCAAAATTCTGCATGACACTTTTTTTTTTTTTTTTTTTTTTTTTTTTTTTTTTTTTTAAGGCTGGGAATATTGAGACAGGGAATGCATCCTTGCAGTGGCATACAAAATGTGTAGCTTTATCCAAAGCACATGTACATAAATTTTAGAGTTCAGAAATCTGGCCTTGGATGTATGTAAGATGTATGGACAGGTAGGCTTATTTGAAGCTTAATAGAATAAGCAGAATTTCACCGAATTTCTTCTGAGATGGTATTAAAAATCATAACCTAAGCTTGTTAGGCTACATGCAATCTTATTTATGTGTGATATGTTGGCAGCAATTGGAAATAATTTTAAATTATGCTCTAAAATATGTATTAATTGGAAAATAATACTCCATTTTTTTCTCAAAAGGAAACATGATGGAATGATTGACAAGCTACCTAATTAAAGCAGAACTGCCTGTGATTTCTTATGTAGAAATGGATAATGCCTACCCCTGTCCTTGGTAGGTAGAAATCTGCATATCTTCTCTGGAGTAACAATAATCTAATTCCATCTATGGATCTGGCACTTCTGCTTTATTGTTGATGCTGCAATTAATGCAATTACACATAGGATAGAAACAGCATTCTTTTACATTTTCTATTGGCATTCAAGTAAAAGATGCACTAATATTTTCATGATTTTTCCAAAGCTTGATTTTAATAAAGCAAAATGAAGTTCCATCCTCAGTGCAAGTTCCAGTACCTAAATCTCTACTGAGGTAATTACACTTAGTTCAGTTATGCTTTAAGTAGATATTTGTCACAATCCCAATGTTGTGTATATGTAGATAAGAAAAATAGTCCTCTTGGTGGCATCCTTTACTGATGTCTGTCTTTGTAATTTCATATTAAAAAAAAAAAAAAAAAAAAAAAGATTCGAGGATAAGACGTAGTGATTATAAGCATAAGTAAAAATCCATAGGTGCAAAGAAAATCATAGAAGTGGTATTTTTGCAGCGTGTTTTAAAAGTATGTGTTTGTTTGTTTGTTCGTTTTTTGCCATTAATTCTCTTGAAAAATACTTCAGTCATTGCGTCAGTATTTTTCAATGGCAGCGGCAGCAGAGTGTTCTTTTTTGACCTTTTTTTTTTTTTTTTTTTTTTTTTTTTCTGCCACTTAATATGAAGCAATATCTGATGTAGCAAACCATGACACGAGAGATGTTCTAGTCTGTTTTGAAGAGTAGCACTCGTCATGTATCTGGACAAGTGGTGATTTTCTGGTACTGACTTCTGTTACAAGTCACTTAATGTCATCTGCAAAGCAGTAGCACTACATTCTATCACATTTGTCTGTATGAGATTAAAGGGAGACCTGTCGTGAGACCATCACTTTTTCGACTACACCAAACAAAACATGAAATAGTACTTATCCAGTTATCTGATAAAAAGTAATTTTGAGGATGGACAGGAAACAAAAAAATTGTTCTCTCCTTTCACTCTACTGTTTTCCAGATGTGATCGGAAAGAGGAAGCTATTCTGCTAATGGATCAGAAGATTGCTCTGTAATTTAAACACCATACTAAAAATAGAGCTTCCATGTTTGATAGATATAATTTCAAAATACAAGGTAGATATTTCTAAAAGACCCCCTTAAAAACACAAGAGAGACTGTAGACATACGGTTTTGTGAGATTTCCATGCTGATACTTGGAAAAGAAAAGGATGGCCAGTAATCTATTTTTATATGTTATTTTAAATGTTTGTCTTAAATTCAGAAAAGTTAAATAAATGCCCTCTATTATCCCAGTTCACAGAGAAGTTTTCGAATATATGGTATTCTAAACAAGATATCTAAAAATATGAAGTGACCACAGTAAATTAAGCTCTCTAGAGTGGTCCAGATTTTAAATATGATTTTCAAATATGATAATCTACGCTGATACATGATACCCATCGGTGATGATTTTCAAGAAGACCAGTAAGTGGGATCATCCAATATTAATTACAGAATATTATAATTAAAGAAGATTTTTAAAATACATTGTATATCTTGAATATATAATTCACCAATGCTTGTCCATAACAGATGTGCGCACTTTATCTCAGGCAACAGTAGCAAAATTAAAAAGTCTACAAAGAAAGTGCAGAAGCTGCTCAACAGTTTGAAGTACACAATTTAAGAACAGAACTCCAAACCTTTAAATGTGATTTTAAACGCAGCTGTAAACTTTGAGCATGTCTGTTATGCAGTGTCTCAGTTCTCCAAGGGCAAGATGGTTGAAAATACTCATTGAGATGCTCTAAAATAGATGGAAGATACCAGGATGCATCTAAATAGATAGACCTAGAGCAACATGAAATAAAGGAATTTGTTTTTTACTTTGCTATTTGTCCCATGTACTTCCGGAGTTCACATCCCCAGATTAAGTCTGTAAGTTCTATTTAAATACTGATTTAACTTTTACATCACAAAGTCGGGATTTGGGAAACTTGATTTGAATTACGTCCTACCCTTAATTTGGAGCTGTTTGAAGAAAATACAGTTCTGTCTTTCTGTAAAGGTCCTTATCAGTTGGCTTTGGAGTACTCAGTGAGAATGTTACTCAGTTTCCCAATGTAAGGCCATCCCATTTTTGTACAGATAGTTAAATATTCATCAAATGAAGGGCTGTAATTGAGTTATATTTCACTGGAATGCCATAGTTCATTAGCTACTGTGTTGGTCTCTTGCACTCTTTTATATCTCACTCAAAAAGTCCTTCTGTTTTTCTGGCCTGTAATAGTGCTTAAAACTAGCTTAAAAAACTAATTCCCATGCAGTGTTTCCAGTTGCTTTATCTGAAGTTTATTTTTACTTTGCAAAATACAATATAAGAAGAAAATATCTTATATTTTTACATTTTTAAATGTAATCACCTAAATATATGACACTATTCTTATCAATACTTAACTTTTAGTATTTCATACCTTTTAGCATTCTTTTGTTTTCATTTCAGTTCATTTCTTGGGTGGAGATATACAGCATCTGGCAGAACTCTGAAATTTCAGATAGAAACATGAAAAGATTGTTAAATATGAGGACAATGAGCCTTGTTTAAATAGCTAATTGACTGATTACAGGTTGTTTTAGACAGGAAGTACAGCTTCAGAGTGAAATAAATTACACGGGGTATGTCAGAATGCTGTAATAAACCATTATGAGGAAAAGAAAGAAAAAGAATTAACAGTCAAAAGTAACCATTATGTGCCTGTTCTCAGTCATCTTCTGTGGAGTTTGGGTGGTCCTTTAGGAAAGACCTTGTGGCCTAGAACACATGCCTCTTCAGCCAGTTTCTTGAACAGTTAATGTGACTGTTGAATATGTGGGTGTGAATCCAAACCTGACTTCCTGACCGCATTATTATGTTTGAGTAAATGAAGAAGAATAATAGCTCTGGTTAAAAGGTTGTGCGGGTAATCATTCTTGACTAGTATTTATCCAAGAGCTTGAAACAGCTTATGAATTGTAAAAGTGTACTGATGTTTTGTTTTGTTTTGTTTTGTTTTCCTTTTCTTTACACTATAATTAGGAAATTCTGAATTCGTAAATGCAAAGGTATTAATGTTTAATTAGCAGTAATATGGATGTAACAATATATGAAAGTATGTTCTTAGTTTGTGTATTATAGTGTGATTCCTCCGACTTGTTGACCCTCTAAAACTGGTATATATAAAGAATTATTCACGCTGTTAATTAACATCCACCTCTTTTTCTCAGTTCAAGTTTGTCTTTTTTTGACAAACTCATTAGAAACAAAAGAAACATCTGAATAGAACATTTCAAAAGATATTTTCTTTTCTAGGCAAAACTTAGGAGAATATGTAGAAATTGGCCACTTCTTGGAGCAAGAACATTACAAGCAGTCAGCCAGTTTTCAAAGTCTCCTTTGTGGATTAAAGATTGTACATGTGTGGCAGGCATTCATATATTTTGAAATGAGATGGAACATTAAGGTGCACTGTAAACTGTTCTAGGTCTTCTCTGTGGCTTGACAAGTTTATGTCAGCTTCCTTCAGCTAGGTGCTAGATGTACAGTATAATGATCTATATAAGTTTTATAAATACCAAATTATTCCATTTCAGTAATGTGATTCTGTAATACCATCAGAGTATTAAGCAGTCACTGACTATGAAATATATAATAGACTGAGACTGTTAGCCTCATGAGGCTTCCAGATGGTCTAAGCAGATAAGTTGAGCTGCTTGGACTATTAGGTTCTACACTAATCTTTACTCAGCCAGTAGTCACATCTTATTCCTGATATCTAAAGTAAAACAGAGTGTAAAACATCAGTGTAAATTCAGAGTCATTTTTATTTCTTTGTAATTGGAATGCTGTTTTATTTATGTTTTTTTATGGTTAAAAAATAATAATAATAAATCTTCTTTGATTCATCAATTGATAAAGGAAAAGGGAAATTACGTAGCTTACTTGACACCTGAAATAAAACATTTTTTTAAAGACTCCTGAAAAACTCCTAATTATAAGCATGCAGTTCTACTGTCATGATTAATCAATATCTGAGAGTGTTTTTCATCTATTAGTCAAGATCAGATTCTCTTCTTACATGAGAATATACAGTTACCATTTGTGGTAGGTGTTCTACATTGAAGTTCATAACACGTTGATCCTCTTTAGAAACATCTTGGGCTCCTGGTCCATATCATAGTACCACCGAATTTTATGTATTGGAAGAGATCTGTGATCATCGAGTCCAAGCCCCTACTAAAGCAGGCTCCCTACAGTACGTTACACAGGAAAGTGTCCAGTTGGGTTTTGAGTATCTGCAGAGAAGGAGACTCCACAACCTCTCTGAGCAGCCTGTTCCAGTGCTGTTACCTTCACAGTAAAGAAATTGTTCCTCACATTCAGATGCAACTTCCCGCTTTTCAGTTCATGCCTGTTGCCCTTTGTTCAGTTGCTGGCATCCTTCCTGTGTTTAGCTCTGCTTTCGAACAAAAGTACTGTTATACCTAAAATTAACAATAAACTCTTGCCTTGCTAGTACTTTAACATTAGGGTGCCTGACAAGTTACATCAGAAATCTCAGCTGCGCAATTGATGCTTGTAGCATCCAGTGTAACCCCCTTATGCTTTAGCAGGGGGTTGGGCTCAGTGATCTCTAGAGGTCCCTTCCAACCCCTGTGATTCTGTGATGTTCTAATCTTTAGGATGGCAGCATGGATTTAGGCAGTGCAGATTTAACTTCTTCTTCTAGAAGCTATCTTAAATGGCTATAAGGGTTTCACTTTACTGGTTTGTCAACTCAGTGCCTGACGAACGCGGATGGTATTACTCTGAGGCAAATTATGTGAAACCCAGATACTGTGGGAATGGTGGCTGTATGAATACTATGGGGAATAAACAAGATAATGCATGGTGTAAATATGTAGTTGTTTTTAGAAAGTTGTAGTCTAAAGGAAGGCATATAGTATGCAGCAGATTTATAGATAACTTCACTTTTGCTAGAGAGACTATTTTAATTAAAGTTTAAGACTTTCTGTTTCTTTCTGTCCATTTTTCTTCTACTTCTTTAGTTGTTGTGCCAAGGTATCCATGTGTGTTTCTTCCACTGTCATCTGGCCCATTCCCAGCAGATGCACACAATCTGTTTTGCTGTCACTGACAGGGCTCAGTTTATGGAAAGAATGTGACAGAACATGCTGCTGTAGTTGCTTATACAGGATTCTCTTTTCTAAAAAGTAACTGAGAATAAATTCCTTTTCTTTTTTTTCTTTTCTTTTCAACACATATTGTTCAGTCATAGGGTTTTATCCAGGCTACTCTGCATCAAGTAGGGTATTTGTTTAATATATTAGCTTCTTTTTAATTCTTAGTTTGTAAAATGCAGTTTTACCAATAGTGTATATGGAATGTCATTGCAATAAATCACCAGACACATCTGTGTTTTAAGTGGTGGAAGTTAGTCCTGCTTCTTCTAGAACCAATCTTTTACTAAGAAAGCATTTTGATTTTTCTTTTAAATTTTGCATTCCAATTTATACATACTGTTCAATGCCCAAAAACAAGGAGACTGAAATATAAACATGCATGTAAAGAATATAAATGGATATTGTATAAGGAGGTATATTTTCTTTCTTGTGTAAAGTCTGCACAAGGAACAGGTTGAGTAGCAGTTGGGACATTGTAGTGCCTGAGTTGTGCAAATACATCTTAGTGAACAGCTTCTTCCTCAAAGAATTAACAGTGAACAAACCAGGGTAAGCAGAGAAGATGGAAGGAAAAGAAGTGCAGGTCTTTTTGCTTTTAGGAATGTCTTGCTGCTCTTCTCACTGTTCAGTAGGATGAGTCAGTGTGTTTATTAAACTTTATGGAAGGTGTCTGACCCACGTGATACTGTTTGTGATGTGATGGGTTGTTCCGTTTCTTTCTTTGTCAGCGGGTAATGAATCAACACCTCAAATTTAGTAAACATAACTTTGCCTTACCAATTTGCATTCTACCTCCATTTGTCTAAGGGCAGGGATTACAGTAAATTCCACACTGGGCAACTAACATTACAGCCTGAGCTGAGAAAAAACTGTTAACATTGAATATGTATGGGCACGCTAGATGCTTATTGGAGAAAATAATTTGTTCTACAAGATACTGTTGCCTGTAATCCTATTATTTTCATTCTTAATGATCTGACTCCTGTCTTCAAATCGTACTTTTTTTAGAGAGGATGATCTTGTTCATCTTTTTTTTTTTTTTTTTTTTTTTTTTTCCCAGAAGATAAAAAATGAAAAGATTATTCTTCAGCACTAGAAATCTCCATTAATTCCTAAAATCTAAGATGTGTTTAGTGCTTAGTGACATCACTGCCTTTTATATAGCTGTGTATATACACTAACATAAATTTAAAATATTTAGAGAAATTTTATCTGTATTTTCAGGATGTACTTTTAAGCACTATTTAGGCATGGTTTTATATACTTAAAGTTCTGAAGTTGGAGTATCATTTCTTTGGTTTTGATTGATTTCATGATTTTGATAGGGTATATATGTTAAAAAGGCAGTGTTCAGTGGGAGGCTGCCATGTTAGCTAGGCTTGTGGTTTCTATAAAATGACTTCCTGTGATCATGTACATATACTTATGTATATGCACATGTGTAGATATGTATATGTATATATATATACACGCACACGCATATGTATGTGTATAATATATATATGTATATATGTGTATGTATGTGTATATATATATACATGCATGTGTGCTTTATATACAAATAATATATGATTTTTAAACCATACGTGCATGCTTCTGGGTATGCCTCAGAAAGTAAATAAAACTGTCAGAATATCTCTTCACAGTTAGACCTCATAAAAATAATCAGCCTGTAAACACGTGGTGCTATTTTTTCTCATGTATAAAATGAAACTCTTCTGCTGTTGTTCTAGACTTACACTCCTTCCATATTACAGTTTAGAAATTTGGGGGTTTTTTAGTGTTTTATTTTCCTTTGTATGTAATTTTATATTCATTTGTGTATCTCAGTGTGGAAACCGTATACATATATAAATACTCCAAATATTTTTTACAGGTTAGGTTTGAAGATGAATGTAATTTCCAGTTTCTATTATGCTTAATATTATTTTTTGCTACATGCTAAGTCTTTCTAGAGTTTCTACAAACAGTAATGAGTTTTTAAATGAGTACTAAAATTTGAAGTAAAAGGAATCATTAATAAATTTACTTCCACCTGATAAACATTTTTGATTGCTAGTTATCATATATAATGTCACAAGTAGGCTAAGAGGAGTTAGGGTCCTCAGATGATTTCTCATGCTAGATTTCTAGGCTGCTAATTCAACTCCAGAAAACTCATTCATACTACACAGCTATTAAACTCTTAAGACCAGGATTACAGTGGGGCAGTGGAAAGTGGAAAGAAAACTTAATATATTTCTAAAAAATATTTTTTATCCTGATATGTTACTAGAGTCTGCACTTCCATGAAGTAGCAGAAAAAAAGGCTAAAAACCAAACTAAAAAATACAACATCCTCCCATTATGCCCATATGCATTTGTCTTGTGTTTTTTAAAGCGTATTTTTAAAAGCATACTCTTTATACTTTTCTAAAACAAACAAAAATCATTATAAACTGAAATACATTTCAGCATTGCAGTACATTCTTTTTTGATCCGAACGCTAAGTCCAGGAATTTCAAAACTGTTTACTTGGACCTTCTTGATTTCTTGATCCTACTTGGAAACTGATACAGTAAATAAATAAATAAATAAATAAATAAATAAATAAAATCCACATCTAGATTAGACAAATCAGATGCTAAGTTCTAAATCAAGAAGACTTACTACAGAGAGCTCTCTTCCATCAGTTTCAGATCATTTCAGACATCACTGCTGATCTTAGATGGAGATATATGTAGACACATCATGAGTGAGAAGATACAAAGACCTTACTGTTTCTTTCTCATTTTATACATAGCTGGCAACTTCCATCTTTAATAAAACATCTGCAAGAAAAACTGATCAGGTGATTAGTAGAAAAAAAAAAGGTGGCTAAGATCTCATTTCCATATTAGAATAGAGTAGAGCACTTAGCTTTATATTTCCCTTGCTTTTATCTATATTGAGCATGGAATAATATTTTCACTCTCCCCGTGACATTTAGGGAATAAAAATTGATAGGCACTTAATTGGTAAGGTGAGGATATCTGTATAAACAGCTGTATACTGTAAGTCAGTAAGTCCTGTACATTTAAAATTATTTTTTCTAAGACTTAACAGTAGCATATAAGGAACTCAAAAATAGCCTGAATGGGATTAGTTTGTTGTATGATTATACACTGGAGAATTTAGGTAAAATAAACAGTGGGAAAAAAAAAAATAAATAAAAAAAAATTACATTTTCTTGCTATTAACAAAGTGTGAACGATATGGGCTTTCTGACTTGGAAATAGTTTCCCATGCTATGACAGTAGTAGCCTGTTTCCAATGAGGGAACCACCATCTGAATTAGCATGGTGCAATTTTTTTATTTTTTATTTTTTACTACAACAGCCTATATATAAATCTTTCATGAGCAGAATTTTTTAGCCTATTTTTGTGACGTGAGCTGGTGCCATCAATGTATTTCATGTATGTTGCACATGCTTAAATGTATGTAATAATAGATTGGATAACTTGGACCGGTGCTGCCCCTAGTGAAGTCTCGGTTTGTTTAGGAAACTTACTCTTTTTGAAAAGAATTGTATCCTTTCTTTTTTCCTTTTTTTTTTTTTTTTTTTTTTTTTTAATCTGTCTGCTCAAGGATAAGGGACCAGCACATTACTCAAGAGTAGGTTACATTTATCCATAATGTAACAGAGACAGAGAATTTCTATTTTCTATTTAGGGTCAGAGTTGACCACTCACTTCTAACTGCTCTCAGACTTGGAAGCTGTGTGCCATCTATGCTCCGCTTGCCTAAATCTTCTAAGTAGAAGTTGAACATGTTTATGGAGTACAGTATACCTCACAGTGTTTCATTTTGAATCTGATCAATACATTTAACAAACAAAACTGTTAATAACCAGTTACATGGATATTTGTATTGTGGTTTTCCATTTATCTAACAATTCCTTCTTTGCAAAAATGCAGACACTATTTTGATTATAAACATGTTTTTGGAATAAAAATGTATTTTGTAATGCACTGTACACAGTATTCAGAAAAAAATTAACCCTTCAGCATTAATATGGCTACAGAAAAAGCAGCCCTTTTGTAGTAACACAAGTTATCTTGAAAGAAGTTTGATTAGAGTCGTCTAATACTATGTTAACAGTTTTTGAAATTGGCAACGTTATTAAGCTTTCAAATACGCCATCTCAATAACTGTTCCAATTTTTTGTTTGTTAACTAAAAAAATGTGAAAATAGGAACAGACAGATAGCTATGTTGTTTCCAAAGTCTTATAATTCTGTTTAAGTTTGTTTGAAAACTCAACAGTTAAAAGATGAAATGTAAGCAGCAAAGACATAACATGCATTACAGCTCTCTATGCAGTTTCCTGCTGCACAGAAAGTATCCATATGATGGAACAAAATGGAAGCTCTCTAGTATTTTGCATTAGAATTAGCAAAATAAATTGCAGTTCACCATGTAAATTTACCATGTGTTTTTGTGACCAGGTATTGATACAAGACATCATTCTAGTTCTGAAAAAATTTAAGTGCACAAAAACTGTTACTCTGAAAGTCATTTCAATAGCTACCATCCCGACTGAAGTGATGCTTACGCATGCCACTGCAAGCAGCATAGGATCTTGCTATTATATTGAACAAGGGCATTCAGTGTATCTCTGGAGTTGAAAAGAGTTAATTCAGGGAGGTAAAGCAGATGTTAAAGAAACTTCTCAGCTTATCTCTTGGCAGCAAGATAACTTTCAAATCTTCAATATTTGCTCAATTTTGATGTTGCTGGGACAGGCAAGGCAGAAAGAGTTTTTCCTCTCTTGCATTTAGAGCATACTTCCTATGAGCAGAATCTGCCTCATGGGCAGAAAGATTATGCACTATTTATGTTAAAAGCAAAAAAAAAATTACAAAGCAGCAACCTGATATTTCAGACTGTGTCATCAGAAAGATTTTGTCTGCAAATGTTTTCAGTTAGAACTGCTGCACGCAGTAGCTTCTCAGTAAATCAGGAAACAGTTATGTGTTTAGCTATTTCAGCATTATATTAAGCTAATGTTTTCCTTCCTTAAATATCCACTGTTACATAATGCTACTGGAGAATCTGTTCACAGAATTGAAAAAGGCTCAGACTGTTTAAACTCACTTATCTAAGAGACCTATTCTGTAATGCAGCAACTCCTAGTGACTGTGGAAGGTCACTATCTGAGTGATTAGATATTGCCTAGCATTGGTTTCTTTGCCTGACTTCTTAATAATTATGTATGTATAAATAGATTCTTATAATCAATATTTTGAATTGTTGGAGCCTTAGAAGCCATCATGTGAGGGTTATTTCTCCTCCTAAGCTGAATCGATGGTACTGATAGTTGCATTGTCATCAATGAAATTATCTCCTAAAGCTTTTATGTCCTTTTACGGAAGCTGTGTTAGCACAAGAGAAACTGTTCCATGTCAGAATATTCACCAAATATGTACAGTGAATTCCCTGACATCATGAAGTGCCAAATGAATAGCATGAAGAAGAGAACATTAAGGAAAAGGTCTAATTCGGCGCTACAGCCTCAGAGCAGAAAGTTTCTTCCTGTTTGTGTCAAGTCAATATAAAGATCTTTTTTATGAGTGTAAATTTGTGAGTTCTGCACACAAAGCTGCTAAGTGAGAGTTGTGAGTTTCAGGGGACACTAAAACTAAAAGTTTTAGGGTAATCTGGGTGAATTGTGTGTTACGTTAAAGTAAACCACCCAAGCTTCAGTTGAAGTACTTTTCTCCAGGACTTCTGTAGACCTGCTACATAACTTACACAATTCCTTCTTTTGCTGAAAAATTTCACTAGTTTCTGTGAGTCAAAAGCAAGAAGTGAAAAAAGGGGAGCAAAAACATTGATTTATTATATATGTTATCTTATAATCAGTACACTATTTTCAGACGTTCTGAAGAAAATAACACTTGTCACTTGAGAGCTGCAGCTGTTAGTCTGTTGAGACATAGAGGGAATGGGGCATATATTGAATTATTCATGAAGGCTACTGCTATAGTTGACAGAAGTTCATCAGCTAATTCCCCCACTCCATTCTGAACTTTCTTTTAAACCCAGTCAGGCTGTGGGGGTACAAGCTGTTACTTTTAATAATCATGCTACTAGAAATTTCCTATATTGTGTATATCACATAAGATCTCCCCTTTAAAAAAATTATTTATTGCTCACTGAGGGGCCAAGAAATGCTGGATTTTGAATACTTTAATTTCCAGATAATGTAAATAATTGTATATGTTTTCACAATGTAGCTGCTTAATAAACATATAAGAAATTTTAAGTAGTGATGTTTTGTAACGATGAACTGAAAAAAATGTTAACAAACATATAAATACATTTATGGTTTAAGATCACAAGCTACTACTTCCATCACATATTTTTTTTCATTCGTAGGCCAAGTCCAAGTGCACAAATGCAAAGGACTCTGTACATATGTGAGGAAATCAAATACTTTGTTTTCCAAATGCTAAGCCTGCATTAGCCGACTATTTTGTTGTACAGAATATCAGATTAGTGATAGCGTTTTATGGCTCTCCAGTGCAGCGCTGAACTTCAAGGTTAGCTAGCTGAGACCAGTACAAGCTTGTGGTGAGTATTGTAGGAATGCTAAAAGTCGAAGTCTCCGGCCCACTTCTAGTGACTTATCTCTCACAACAGGAGCTCTGCAAGGGTAGCTCTGTTTTCTTGCAGGCAGGATTGCCAGCTACCTCTGTTCTATCCACTGTGAAAGTACAATTCTTACCAGAATGTGTTTGTTGTCTTTAGGAGGCTGCTCTCTGTTTTTACATGTTGTTGCAAACTGAGGCAGTTTGAATGTGGTAGGAAATTGTAAACTTTCTGATGTCCACTTCATTCCCCTCTCCTGTGGAGATTTCTACAGTGATTAAGATTGAAAAATGTCTTTTTACTGGTGTGCTTGGTACAGACAGTGCCCTCATTTATCCTGTGAAGACCTTATGGCAGCAGCACATACCCACTTGATGGAGAGGATTATCGTAATTCCCTCCTAGAATGGTTTCTAGCAGCTCAGCTCTGTCACTTCCAGCCTGCTCAGAATGCAGTGACACACTCCCATACTGTCTTGAGCAAATGTCCCGGTTTCAGCTGGGACAGAGTTGATTTTCTTTATAGTGTCTGGTATGATGCTATGTTTTGGCTTTAGGAGAAAAACAGTGTTGATAAAATACTAACGTTTCAGTTGTTACTGAGCAGTGATGCATAGAGCGAAGGATGCTTCATCTTCTTGTACTGCCCTGACAGCAAGGGGGATGGGGGCACAAGGAGATGTGAGTGGAAATGAGTGGAAACAACCAAGACAGTTGACCTAAACTGGCCAATACTATATGAAAACATGTGTGTGTGTTTTGGGGGGGGAACAAAAAAAAAAAAAAACATTAAAAACTGAGCAAAGTTGGCTGGGGGGCAGCTGCTGCTTGGGGATTGGTTGGTATCGGTCAGCGAACGGTGAGCAACTGTGCTGTGCATCACTTGTTTTGTAAATATATTGTTATCATTGCAATTCTTCTTTTCTTTTTCTGTTTTAGGAAATAGTTTTTAATTCAATTCACAAATTCTATTTTGTCTGGTTGTTTTCAGTTCTCTCTCCAGCCCAAGTGTGTTACTGAGCTGCTGCCATCTTAAACTGCAGCAAATACAATCATCCTCTTGTACCTCAACTCATCTGCTTTGTCTGCTGTGAAGCAGTAGTTTGATTCTAAAGTTTGCACTCTTAGTTTTGAAATTCTTGATGGTTTAGATCTTGGCTATTTTCAAGAACTCCTCCACAAATATCATCTTGACAGATATCACCACCCCCATAGCACATTTTAGGAATCTCAGCATCACAACTTAGGTTGGCAAGTTATGTCCTTTGCTGTGATAGGCCTTCAGTAAAGGAACTCCCCCAGGAAATCTGTCTTGAACCACATATCGTTATTACAAAAATAAAATAAAATAAAATAAAATAAAATAAAATAAAATAAAATAAAATAAAATAAAATAAAATAAAATAAAATAAAATAAAATAAAATAAAATAAAATAAAATAAAATAAAATATAAAATTTGGCTATTTATTTTTTCTCTACTTATATTATTCTTCAGCATAATTTCTATTAGAACCATATTTACTATGATCACTCTCAGTAATTCATGCTAGAGCTCTAAATTAAACTCCTTGTTTCCTTATTTGAAGAGTAACCTCAGCATGTTAGTGATTTAGTGTAGGAAGAATTAAAAAGAAATGAGAATGTACATTATTGATAGTGACTTTGTAATGATGAGTTCAGTATTGCATAATAAGGGTACAAGTTTTTCATCATTAATACAAGATGTGTCAATACAGTTGCTAACTAAAGTGAAAATGTGAGCCATTTATGAATTTAATAACCAACCAAACAAATAATAAATAAATAAATAAAATTTTAAAAGTACACAGTATTTACTCCTTTTCCTTAAAAGGAATTATTCCTTTCTTCTCTTTACTATGCAGTCTGATGTACTAGGATCCAGCTCTAGCTTCAGATCGAAATCAACCCTCTTCTTTGTCTTGCTACTTCTGTTATAATCGCTGTAATTTTGGTGAGATGGCTATGACTATATTTATAAGGTAATGAAGAAAGTCTGTGTTTAGAGAAAGTAAGACTATATGCCAAAAGGTGATGGCTTCAATGAGGTCAGACAGATCCTACATTTGTGGGCAGTATAAAGTATTTTGTGCAATGTGAATGGCTTTTTTTCTGATGTACTCAATGATTTCAGATTAACCACTACACGTTTACTTAATTTTAGATATAGGAACAGTTCTGCAGTCTTCAGTGAACTA
The DNA here is from genome assembly GCF_039878825.1 of Excalfactoria chinensis. Lineage (NCBI taxonomy): Eukaryota > Metazoa > Chordata > Aves > Galliformes > Phasianidae > Excalfactoria > Excalfactoria chinensis. The sequence continues at coordinate 56,306,118 of NC_092857.1, read as the reverse complement.
TTCAAGTGTTTCAAATTAGGCATATATGTTCATGCTTGTGGGTTTGGGGCTAGAAGCCATAATACTGCAGAGACTTACACATTTGTTCATGTTTACTATTTTTGGAAGTTGCACCAGTGTCACAATTACTTTCATCACATAAAACACAACTTTTTCAGCTTTCAAATGATTATATGATGTGCTTATAAACTGTAGAAGATGCTTTGAATTTCAAAGTATTCAGTGGATGGAAGTTACTTTAACAGTTTGATTACAAGATCAGAATTCAAAACATTTTCTATAACAATATAAAGTATATATTATTACAAACGGATAGCTATTCTTAAGAAAAGAGAAAATAAAATTTGGAGTGCTTTATTCATTTACTTTCTCTGTTTGTTTGTTTGTTTTTTAATCAAGCTTTACAAATGAGTTATTTCCAGAAAAAAGGAAATGGTGGAAGTTGACATGCATATCTGAATGCTCACTTGATGTTATGTAGATCTTTCAAAATTTATCTTTAGTGCAACCGCTGCATTCTTTAAAGTCAGCTAAAGAGATGATTTTTCTACTTTCATTTTCCATATAATTTTTTGTAGTTTTCTATTGGGTTGTAGCCAGTGAGAATTCTAAGGAACATTTTTATCCTAATAGTTCTTACAATAATCTGAAAGTATTGAACTTTGTCAGATGTTGAATTTCCAAATCATCATTACTAATTAGTCTTTAGAGTAATTTAGCCTTAATCATGAGGTCTTGAACCAGAATTCCTGCACACGGTAATATTTGTTTTTTTCAATAGCACAGACCCTATGAGTAAATATGATTGTGGCATTATGGAATGCTGTCTGTTGTTTTGCTTTATGATTTACTCTCCCTAGATACAAAACTGTAAAAGAGATGTGTTAATCCATTTTTATTCAAAGTACAGAGATAGATCTGTTACAGTTTAGACATTAAATATCTAATATAACGCACTACTTGTGCAGTGCTATTGCTGATGCAATACCTGGAACAGTAAAGATATTGATCAGCTACAGGTACAGACATGTTGCACATTTTACAAAGCATTACTAAATAATGCATTGTTGTGTTTCAGACTTTTTCCTGTGATAAATCAAAACCATAGGATTGCTACATTGAATAATAGATAACATGCTTCAGTGCTGTTTGCAAATACATACTAGAAATATGCTCACAGTGAGCTGACTTAGAATTACCATTAAAGAATGACATTATTTCATACTATTTTCCCTCTTGATTGAATGCTTAGGACACTATTCTTGAGGGATTTATGCCCTACATATGTCTGAATTTATACGGCTAAGAAAGAAATGTGTCAGAATGCAACTTTTCTATCTAAATTGAGAGAAAATGTTATTCACCTGTATTTCTAGGCCTGCAATTAGAAACTAGTTGTTGTGCAGTACAGAACAGAGAATGAAGGCAGCTTAGCTTGCTTGTCTAGTACTTACAGTGCTAGACATGGCTGATAACCTAGACTGACCCTTAGCTTGGCATTTGCACAGGTAATCACTGTGTAAGGATAAACAGTTCTTCAACAATCTGTCTAGTATATTTGGAAAAGAAGAAAAAGAAAAATGGAAAAAAAAAAAAAAAAAAGTTTTCCTTAAGCAGAGGAACACATATTTTCTTTTCTGTCTTTCTTCTCATCTTGAATAAATGTATTTAAACAAGCTTCTGTTCAGGACCTTCAATTCCCTGTTTTTCAGTTTTTTGTGTTTTCCCTGTCTCAGTTCTTTGTGTAGTACACTGAGGCTTGATGGGGTGAATAAGTCAAGGTAACTTCTGAAGTCTTTTTCTATCATTAATTTTGACAGTTCATTTAGTGTTTTTTTGTAATCTAAAGCTGAAATATTACACATGAATGAATAGGTCTGGAGAAGGGGAGTTTATTTTTTTGGACTATTGACAAGAACTAAAATGATGAACTTCACTCAGTCATTAAAGGAGATACTCTACTGCAAACAGACAAGGTATAAGCAAAAAGGGAGATGCCAAGGGCATTACCAGATATATTCAGGTATTGAGACAGGACACTAGATAAGTGAGATGGCTGACCAAATCTGAGCTATTCTCTATTTCTTGAATTCTGGCATTGTCAAATTCTAATGGAAGCTTTATCTGTCTCCTTAGCATATTGTGTGTAACATTCATTTACAATGCAGTTTTTCTCAAAATTGTATACAAAAATTGGGAAATCATTATGCATTTAGAGGGTTTTCCTGTTCCATTCAATTTCAAGCATCTAAAGCATTTAACTTCTATGGATGGTGAAAGGGAAACAAGGTGCATGTATGAGGATGCAAGAAGCTATAATTCAATTGAGGGAAGCTGATTTATAATTTCAGATTTAATCGCTCATGTGCAGTGTAACAAAAGTTAACTGAAGTTGTATAATTGATTTTCTGAAGGACTGTTCTACGGCACAGATCTTTGAAAATCAGCTTAGATTTATTGAAGGGTGAGAGGACAAAATTTTATACCACGGCATTACCCAGATCTTCAATTACAGGGAATACACTGTCATTCTTAAAAAAACTATCTAGGATTTCTTTCATTATTATCTAGAGAAGAAGAATGTAGAGCCAGATTACTTACTGTTAGTGATCACTGTTGTCTGAACAGAAAAGAATTAAAGGAAGTCCAAGGTGTATAACATTACTGAGACTGGACACTGTTTCTACGCAATGCACATATTAAGCTTTTGCATTTCTTGGTTTCACAATGCACATGACCTATAAGACTACCACCTAGAATATAAGCCCCACAGCCATGACAGTGGGCCCATTTTCTGCAGTAAAAAGTAAAAATCTATGTTGTTGGTCAAAAACAGTGTCACAGTTTATTTTAATATTCATCCCGGCAAAGGATTAAATGTATCATGGTTATTAAAAAATAATAAAAAATAAATAAATAAATAAATCAGTAGGTATTATATGTGTAATAATAATTATCTTAGTGTATCAAGTGTGTAGTATCATATTTTTTATAGTGTCCTTTTGTTAATGAAAGCAGGCCCCAGTTATATGCTGCTTACACCTAAATTTCAGTCCTTCAGTATCCTACATTGACTTTCACCATCAGGTGATAAATTCCCTGCATATCAGTTGAAATATGGCCAAAATTAGGGGAAAAACTCCTTGAAAATGTAAGTAAAAATATCTTCATGTTACTCTCTGCAATTTAGCAGCAAAATGAAATATAAAGTAAACTAATTAAATTTAATTATAAATTATTTTATATAAATGATTCTTGAGACTGTACTTTGGAAAACGTGCAATTATTATTTTTTTTACTATAGTCACTAAGTTCATGTTTAATAACACCTTATTAGTGGTAGCAAACATAAAGCAGTCTACTCCAAGTCATCGTTGGCATTTGACAAAATAGGTTGAGATTCAGCCTTGGAAACAGGGTTTGCCCTTGGAACTGTTCTAAGCAGAGTTTTGAGTAACTCAAGCTTGTGCCACAGTACCATTTTTATCTTGACAACTATTTTTTTTTTTTTAATTAATGCATTTGAAAGTCATTTCAATCTGATCAGCCAGAGAAGGTGATTCAGTAGAACACATTCCATTTTAAAATTTGAAGGCTGAGGGTTTTTATTTTAATGTTGCTCAGTAGAAACTAAATCAGTGCATTTTTCTCAAATTACTCTCAGATAATCTCAACTTCTCTTCCCACTGGAAGTTTTTATTTCTGACCGATGTGTCTGATCCAGAATTAACCTAGGGCATTTTGGGGTACATTCTATCTTGCACTTCAATTACAAATAGAACTTTACCTCATCCAAAGCTGATGGTCTCACGTTTTTTTATTCAGACATTTAAACACAGAGGAAGATTCTGATGTCTTGTTCATGTTCAGAGTTGTTCTTTACATTATAGCTATCACCAAAGAATTGTTCTTTGGCCTGACTTTAGGCTAAAGCATTGTTAGGTCAACTGTTCAGTTACTGATGGCTAAAATTCTCTCTCATTTAAACTTAATTTCCTATATGTAATTGAATCAAATAATTGAGTTTGCTCTTTATTGTTAGAGCCCAAATTCAATAAGAATATAAACTATTATTTCATGCACTTCTTGGTTTAACCTCTTCTCAGGTAGACTACTGAACTGTACCTCACATCTGATTTATTTCCTTATGTGTGTAACATACAGTAACCATTTTATGTTTTTGAAATTGCAGTATGACTGGGAGAATAGGTAAGCAAATGTCATACGCACTGAAGTTTGCCTCACTTCAGTAAGAAGCTATTCATACCTAGAATAAATTTTGTTTTAAACATTTTTGAAATGGAAAAAAAAAAAAAAAAAAAAAAAAAATTCTAGTTTTTAGAAATACGAATTTTTCAACCTGTAAATGCATAGACGATGCCTAAATCATCTCATCCCCGTTCAGTGGCAAGAGAATAAAATCTCTACACCAAGAATAGATGTAATGTACATGGAAAATTACTGCTAGGAATAAGTACTTACAAATAACAATTTTAGAAGTGCCTTCAACTCTATCATATAATAGCATATTATCGTACAGCTATCTCACAGTAACTGGATTCGTTGCTCTACGATTTCTGATCCATTACAATATGAAATCTGCTCAAATTTCTTGAAGGAAAAATTGATAATGGTTTCTTACTTAGCATATATATTTGGTCTCTGTTTGGTGTCTCCATCTCAAAAGAGTACAGAGAAATTGGATTTCACCTATGAAGATGTAATAAGTTGGTAGATTTTATTTAAATGGTATACAATACAGAAACCTCCATCTGTGTCAAACTGTAAGCATATTTGAGAAGAAGAAGTCTTGTTCCTGTCTGCTTCCATAGTAGTTTTTTTGTGCGCGGAAAACTTTCTGTTCTGTTTTTTTTTCTCACTGTTTCAGGTCAGCACTACTCAGTGTGTTTCTCTTGTTAACACAGTCTTATATTAGTATATTAATACAAATCTGTTTTCACTGAATCCGTCAGTCCCTGTTTCTCAGAAATGGATCTGGAATTCTAGTAAAAAATATATATATTCTCTGGTAAATCTCAATGATCTATTCACTGGTCTTGCAATCAAGCCCCCTCTTGCTGCAATTGAAATTTTGCTATTATAATCATTTCCTAAAAAAAACAGTGAGATTTGACATTACCGGGTTGGCAGGAAACTGTGGCTTTGATTTGTAAAGAAATAAGTAAAATTTTTGCCATAAAAAGTAATCATTGTCCTAACCCTACTAAAAAATTAGATTAATTAGATGCTGCAGAAAAAAATAGCAAGTACAAGTCTGGTTCAAAATGTCACCAGTAAGACCATTTTTCATAAGACATTTATTTTCATCAAAATGGTTAAGAAAGAGCTTTTAAAAACATTATACGGTAAAACAGGTTTCCAGTCAGTAAATCGATCTTATAACAACAACAACAAAAAACAAACAAACAAAAAAAACTGTATAACAAGGATCTCCCCACTCTGGGGATATTGTTATGATTTTCATCTTGGACTGAGTTGTGACTGAATTGTGCCCACCAGTTTGACCTATATTACTCCGTATGCAAACTAACGCATTGAAGCATATTGCCTGTATCAGCTTATATAAGAAAATTTGTTTCTGCTATGACGATAAGAGCTGACTTTAATGAAATGAAGCTGTACTTATCTGTTTGCTGTGTCCATATAAACACATGATTTTTAGGAGAAGATTAACAGTTAAGTTGGGTTTATTGTGTGCCGCTGGTGGCACATGGTGTTAGAACCGCTGCTTGCAACACTGGAGGGCCCTGGTTCAAATCCCCCCTGTGGCGCAAGTGGTAGAACTGCCACTCTGCTACACTAGAGGGCTCGAATCCCGGGAGTTGGACTCGATGATCTCTAAGGTCCCTTCCAACTCGCACGATACTATGATACTATGATACTATGATTCAGACAGCATTCAAGAATTTCAAGTTCAAAGGCCATACCAAAAGTAATGCAATATCATAGGCTAATGTTGGTGGGATGGCAGTAGAGGTTGAACCTTCCTGAAGGTATCCACAGTTGCCATGTGACACATGGTTGTCTGACAGAGGGGGAGTCTGACAGAATGGCATGTGACATGGGTATACATATGAAGCAAAGAAGTAGCTTTGAATTTCTCCATGCATAAAAAATGGCACATATTGATATTCATTGATGCTTGTTGAACATTTATGGAGATGAAATGGGATGTCAGCGCAGTGAGGCAGTGGGTGGTGTGTTTCAGCAGTGTGAAACAGTGGGTCCACTGGCATAGACTATTATAAGCAGGGCATGCAGGCTCTTGTTCATAGCTGGTGAAATGCACAGCTAATGGTGGTGACTGTGTTGAAAAAGAATGTCTTGTAGTAGTTGAGAATGTGATCTATCACATAGTGTTATTGTAATCTTTGTTGCAGTTTCTATGGAAATAAATAGGAGGCATTATTTCATAGCAACATATATACTGTCCTTTAGGTTTTCATTGTTTTCATTCGTGGTATTGTTGTAGTAATGCACAAAATGCTATTTCCAAAAGTTGCATTTTACAATGAACTGTTCATGAAAAGAAGAAATGCAGATATTAATTTCACTGTAAAATTGTCATGTGCTAATTAATCCCAATTGGTGTAAAAGGATGTTCTTGTAAGCATTTTTCTTCTTTATTTTTCCAGAAAAGGAGGTAAGAAAGAAAAACTTTTCTCATTTCAGGCTAGACAATGCTCCTATTAATAAAAATATTTTCTATTTGTGTAGTACAAAAGGGGCTTTATTGCAGCTCTTGAAGGCAAAGTACAAGCAACCAACATGGTCAGTGTACCTGAATCTGAAACCAAAGCCAGAAATAATTAATACTGCTTGTCAAAGGAGAAAAACATTACCAAATATGTCTAAACCAAAAAGATAAAAATTGTTTTGTATTTGTGCATTATAATTTATGTTAGTAGAATAATAATAATAATAATAACAATAATTCCATCAGAGACTGGATTTGGTCAGGACATTAGGCATAATTCATAATTCATTTTATCATGAAATCTTTAATTTTCTTAGTGATCAAATTCTTTGTTTTGCAGTTAACTTGGAATGCTCTCTTTTTAGCCTTTTTTTTTAGCCTTCAAAGCTTCTAAGCTTTATAGTGGTGATCTTTCGTTTAGGTACAGTTAAATATGTGACAGAACTGACTAATCACCTGATGTTCTGTTTACGACTGGAGGCCCATTATTTTTCCTGTTATCTTCTTTACTTTAGAAACTTGTAAGTAAAGACTTCACCTATCCTAAAGAGCACGCATTACATAAATCTGACCCAGCTTGACACTGTTTTGCTTGTGAGAATCAACAGGATCACAGCACATGCTAGTTTGACTGCTGGGACTCAGGAAAGTGTCTTTTTCATTAACCAGGGTGACCATATGTCACACAGGTTAAGAGCAGTTGACACCTGTTTAATTGAGGGTGACAGGTCTTTAAAAAGATGAACATCTAATCTCACCTTCTTAGGTGGCGCAAGAGCATGACACTGATTTACAGGCTGAGAAAATAGGGGCAAATATTACTTTTCTTCTGTATGCAGACCTGTCTTGATGCAGAATGCACTTTGTCTGTGGCAGACAAAAAGCCTGCTCCATTTCTGACAGTCCTTTTTGGTCTGCTCTAGGTAGTGTTGAACTCCCTACTCATGTTTCTCATCACCTTTTTGTCAGCTTAAGCAGAATGGCCTGTGGTCCTAGAGGCCTGCACTTGAAATCCTTCTAACCTGTCCAAATCCTTCTAATCACACCTACTCTGGTTATGATGCCAGTTGTCATGATCATCATATTTCTTCACTGATTAAGGGAAATGAGTGATGCACAGACTTATCTGAAGTAGGAGAAGAACATAGGATCTCATGTGTTTTTTCATCTTGGAAGGACTGTCAAATAGCAGACTGTACACACCTGAATCCAGACCACAGTTTCTTGTATGTGTCTTGTCATTGGCTATTTCTGCAGAACCAATCAGCAGTGACATTTCCAGAAACAAGCTCATGTGGATTTGCAACAGGCTCTATTTATCCCTGCAAGACGTTTCAGCAGGAGTTACAGACTTACTAACGCATGGTGCTCATCTGAAGAAACTGCTCTGGGAACTGGAACAAATTATCTGGGAATCTAGCATCAACAGATCGACAGACAACAAAATAAATATAAAAATAAAGATTTTGGCCTAAAAAGCAGCCCCTAAGCCACACTAAACTTAAAACGCAGCAAGAGATTTGCTTCCATCTACTGGAGCCAAGAAAAAAATGACAACTGAGCAGCAAGCTTCTCTAACATGGGCTATAAATCAGATTGTTCTTGTCTCAGGCTGCCAGTGTTGAAAAGTAAATCCATGAGTTGGTATGGGAAATGCTGGAGGATTAAAATGTCTTTAAAGTATCCCTCTAAGTTTTCAGTAACTTCAAAATTTTAACAGACAAAATTGTAGTTGCTTCCAAGGTTCCTATTTATACTTAGATATTGGCAGAGTCCTGTGGTCGTTCCATGCAAAACTCTAGAACAGAGCTTTCAATCCCCCACTGCTGATCTCTAGCTAGTGAACAGGTCTGACACTTGTGTATTAAAAGGGCTGTATAGAACTCTCTCTCTCTCTTTCTTTCCTTCTTCCTTTCCTTATTTCCTTCTTTCTTTCTTTCTTTCTTTCTTTCTTTCTTTCTTTCTTTCTTTCTTTCTTTCTTTCTTTCTTTCTTTCTTTCTTTCTTTCTTTCTTTCTTTCTTTCTTTCTTTCTTTCTTTCTTTCTTTCTTTCTTTCTTTCTTCCTTCCTTCCTTCCTTCCTTCCTTCCTTCCTTCCTTCCTTCCTTCCTTCCTTCCTTCCTTCCTTCCTTCCTTCCTTCCTTCCTTCCTTCCTTCCTTCCTTCCTTCCTTCCTTCCTTCCTTCCTTCCTTCCTTCCTTCCTTCCTTCCTTCCTTCCTTCCTTCCTTCCTTCCTTCCTTCCTTCCTTCCTTCCTTCCTTCCTTCCTTCCTTCCTTCCTTCTCTCTTTCTCTCCTTCTCTCTTTCTCTCTCTCTTTCTCTCTTTCTTTCCTGCTTTCTTTCCTGCTTTCTTTCTCTCTTTCTTTCCTGCTTTCTCTCTTTCCTTCTCTCTTTCTTTCTGTCTTTCCCTCTTTCTTTTGCTTTTGTTTTCTTTTAATTGTGAGACATACTTTGAAGGTTTTATGCTTCACTGTTACTTTACTGTATTGCTGTAGCCTAAAAGAATTTTGAGTGTTCCACATTATAGTAACTCATCTCACCAAAACCACCCAGTAAATGTACCTAAAAGGCTGAGATCCTTTAGAATACTTTTCCTTTACTTAAACATAATTATGCTATAGAGATGTGTGGGTAAGAATGCATAGTCCACAGCTTTGAATGTAAAGGGGTCTTGGAAATTAACTATAACACTCTAATTTTATTCATCATCCAAAGTCGCAGTGTTAACATTAAAGTTGGTAGAACACAACACACTGAAAGAATAATAGTCTGTACTGGAACTCTCTTTCCAGGCTCTACAGTATCTTTCTTAAAAAAAAAAAAAAAAAAAAAAAAAAAAAAAAAAAAAAAAAAAAAACTGAAGAGAAACAAACAAACAATCAAACAAATAATAATAAAAAAGGAACATCTTACATTTTGAGTTAGGTTATGGCATGGCATCAGTAATTCCTGTTAGTAGAAATTGTTACTGACTTGCGTGGTTCCCCCTGAATATCCTGCAGAAAAACCTGGTGAATAGGAGGATGAATATTTACAAGTATTTCATCATAAAGAATTCCTAAATCTCAATCTTTTAATATATATATATACATATACATATTTGAGATGCTATGCCTAGCAGTATTATACCAAATAAACAGTATTAGCTATTAACTCGTAGCTACTATTTATACTTGATCCACTTCTAGAATTACCTGATTTTACCTATGAAGAGAAAGTTTAGATTTACAGAATTGGAAATCTCTGATACAACTTTTCTTTATCATGTAAAACTCATTTTTTACTATTCTGCTGTTACACTTGGCATCAGTTTTGCAAATCAGATTTATCATCAGGAACAAATACTAAGTTTGATTTCTCCTTAACATGTAATCTTGCTCTATAAATGAAAGTATGGGAAAAAAAAAAAAATGCAGCTTTTGTCTAGCTCTTGTTATTCTATCATTTATGAACAACTATTGTATTTCTACCTTTAATTTTATTATTTCCATCTTTGGTCCATCATGCCAATGGTGTATTTTCTTAAGTAGAAGACGTAATTGATATTAAAATGGATTTTGACCACTCTTTTTGTCTATTCATTGCAAAATGGAAATTAATCTCTTTAGCTTGAGGCTGCATAGTTTACTGTCATTAGTAGGGGATAGTCAAAGACATGGGAACTTTCAATAGAAGAAAAGCCTTGGGATTTTCAGCTATTTCTGAGATCTTAATCAAAACTTTTAGTGATTGCTTGGGAATCAATGAACACACTCTTGAGGGAAAAAAAAAAGGCAGCATAACCTTAACATTATTCACAGTGTTTTGTTAAAACAGTACAGTGATTCATGATTAATATTTTTTATCTTAAGGTACTGTAGTGAAGAACATTAAACAATATTTGGATATTTTGTACCTTTCAAGTGAATCAGAAATGTGGAGTGCTTCTGGTCTTAGCCCTTGGTTTAATGAAAATAGTTTTCCTGAATTGATACAGCAATTTTAAGTGGAGAAAAAACATCACACTCTACTTACAGAAGATTCAGTCGCCATTATAGTATTCCTTGTTAGCACTGATTAAAATTTATTCTTCCTTTTATCCAACAAGAAAACACTTGGATTTGATTCAGTACAAGTTAAAACAATATTAAAAGTATGTTGACTGATGTCCAGTCATACCACTGGACATCAAAACTTTGTTTTTCTTGGGTTTCTTTCAAATAGAACAGAGGAAGCACTTCCTTTTACAACATGATGTCTAGAGAAGAACACACACTCAGACATGCACACATGTACAAATGTAGAGCTATTCAAATAATTTCAGAGTTCACTGACTACCACATAGTAAACTAAATGATATCATGAAAAATAGATATTTATTTTTTTTAAATAGCAGATTAATTATTCAGACTTTCAGAGTTTAAATTATTACTCTGCAAAAGACAAGGAATAAAAATTATTGTGCAGAATAGGCAACAGTCAGCATCACAGTCAAGGTTCTGTATAAGTGAAGAAACAGGCTTCGCTTTCCATGCACTTATATGTGAAAAATATTTTTTAATCCACATATTTATTTAAAGGATGGTTGCAGACTACATTCAAATCTCATTCACCAGTGTAAATCTGAAATAATGGAACTGGCTGCAGTGCAGATTTACTTGTGGCTGTGTAATAGCTAGGATCATAGTGCTGGCCCTGGGGCTATCCTACACAGTTTTACAGTACTGTATTTTTTGTAGCAAAAAGGACATACTGTGTTTTCAGAGGAATGTCTTGAAAACAAAGTGCATCAATGAAGTTCACCTCACTCACAATGAAGTTCTGTCTCCTAAAATAGCACTAAAACAAAATAACTGTTGTATCTTGGCAAGGGCCTTAACTATTTACAGCAGAACAGTCATAACAGAAAATAGTGCTTTAGTATCCAGATCCCCCCAAGTTGTAACTCCAGACCTGGAAGAAATACTATATTTAGGTTTGTGTTTTTTCTGTACTACTATTTTTTTTTTTTCTTTTAATATGGTATCCATTATCAGTGTAAACAAAAATTCAGAAACCCCAACTGATATTTCTTTTTTAAATGCAAAATTTTTATTTGTGACAGCTGCATTGGATCTTTAATCATATATTATCTTTACAGGAGCTTTTTTCTAACATATGTTAATTGGCTGTTTTCTGTGACAAATTATGAGCTCTTACTTTGATGAGGTTCAATTGCAATCATGTTGGAGTTGAGTATGTAGTTTCCAGCCCCCGCTGGCTCTTTTAACCACTAAAAACATCTGCACGTCACTGGAGTGCTGAGTAATGGCAGGATTTGGGTTGATCTGATTTCTGTACAGATTTTTTTCCACTCAGTTTTTTGTTTGTTTGTTTGTTTTTCCCCCAGTTCTTTGCACTAAATCTGTTTCAGGGTTTGCTGTTTTTAGCAAAAGAATGATCTAAAATTAACATCTTATCTGAGATTATTAGAACACAGTGAGATACCATTTGTGACACAGTATAGTCAAATTGTTTTTAACATTATGAAATCTCAGTGAGCTACATCAGAAATCCTATGTCAGCTGTTGTTGCTTGTTGCAGTTCAAATTTGCTGGGGCCACATAGCATTTGTGGGAGTAAACCTAATGGCTGCCTTTCAGAGTCAATATTTTTTAAATTTCATAAAGGTAACATTTGCAGTTACTTAGAAATACATTTATTTTACTTTTTGAAGAGTGTTTCCATGCTTTTTAAAATTTGTACAGAGAAGAGCATGTTTCCAAGCTGGATAGTAAATATGTCTACCTGTAAACTTACACATGTTCCTGCTAGTAAAGGAAATATTGTATTGAAATTTGTGTTTAAAGCACATTGTGATTGCATTTGTTCAGTGTGTAAATTAAAGAAATATAGAAAACTTTGGAAGTGGTATTGCTTTGGGACACTTTTTTTTTTTTTTTTTTTTTTTTTGCCTTTGACGTATTCCTTGATGTTGGCTGTTCCAATCATCTGTTTTGTAAGGCAGTTCATGAAAATACTGAGATAGAAAATGTGTGCTGTGTTCTAATAAGTTATTACTCAAAGCCGTACTTAGGGTGAATGTGCAGAAATACAAGATGTACAATATTTTAAATCAGAGAAAGCATCCTGGTCACGAAATGGATGGAGCATCATCTTTTCAGAAACTGTGTCAAATATCAATTACATTGCAATTAATTTAGCAGAACATCACACAGCTCAGCTTTGACCTAAACCAAATGGCAGTAGATAAATCTGTCCCATTTGTTCATCAGAGAAAATATAGGGGTTAAATTTCCAGGCAGGTGTTAGAGTTTAGAATAAGAAGAGCCAGATGTGTATGGAAGCTACTTTGGTCTCAGGAGGCTGGCTTTAATTCAGCTATTTCCCCGGAGTACCACACAATCAATGAGTTCCAAAACCTGGGGCTACCTGCCTTTATGTAAAATCATGGGAATGATTTTTCATAGCATACTACTGAACAAGTGTGAAAAAATTAGAGCAGAAATTAAAGGTAAAAAAAGCTTAACCTCAGAAGTTACATGTGTCACATTTCTTCGAGGCTTCTGAAATGAGGAGATGATCACCACATGGAAACTCTTTCAGAAGAGACCTATTACTGTAAGCAAAATTGTAAGCAATGTAAAACTCATAGTAAGGATATTTTATGTGTTTCTCTAATCACTGCTCATTGTAGGCCGTGTTTTAGAAGTAAGCATATATAGGTCATGTGCTGCGCAGTGAAAGACATTAAAGCATTTCTCTTCCCTTAGAAGCTAGGTGAACTGAATCAGGGATGAGTTTCAAAAAAGATTACTTTGAGCATGTTGTCCTTACTTCAGTATGTCTGTAAAAATAAATTGATGCATTGTGTCTTGAATTAGCCTACAGAATGGCATTCAGTTTCACTTGATAAGATGAGCTTAATTGGCTTTCAGAAAATAAAGCAAGGTAAAGGAAGATGTACAAGTGAAAGAGAGGGCTTGGCACTTTATTGGATTTTGAGGCCTGTGAGCCATGTGTCTTAATTGGGGCCAGTTGGGATCATTTAATAATTGCTGTCAGAAGATCAAATTTAATTCTCTTTATAAAAAGACCACAGTGGGATAGAGTTAAACAAATTGTCATCTGAGGTTTCAAATGAACTAAGCTTTAATTAGGTTGATTAGGATGCTGTAAGAGAAGGAGGGTAAGAAATGGAAAACTGATGAATCTGCTGTGTACCATGTTGTACTTTATGACAGAATTGTCAAATATCTTTATTTCAAGAAGAGCTATAGTGCTAGAAAAATGTATGTATAAATATTTTAGATATATAGGATAATAGAATGTATGAAAATATTGCTTTTAAATGGAGATATTTATATTTTTATGGTCAAAATCTTTCCCTTTTCTTTCATAATTTTAAAGTCTACCAAATTTTCTCTGTCTTGTTTATTTATTCACCATGACAGAAAAGAACTATAGCATATTTACTAAAAGCACTCAGAGTTTCGTTGTTGTTTAGTATATCTTCACCTTACTTCTCAGAACCTTTGCAAGCAAAAATCCTGAGGATTTTTTATCCCCAAGTTTACAGCAGAAAAACCAAGTGCCAAGTGGAGGTGACAGGAAATATGAGGAAAAATGAGCAGCTATCAGTTATGCCTGCATCCCAACCTTAGATAAATTCTTCGTGCTTTACTTCATGATAATTTCTCTGTTGCTTTCTAAGTGTCATTTCTGGGAAAGCATAATGTACGTTCAAGGCCACAAGAAGATTTAGCTAATGTATCTTTGTATTGATTATGTTTTGGTTTGTGTTTTTTTCATCATGCTTATAGGACAGTTATAATAGAAGCAATGTTGGCAATGATCTGTTCAGAAAAAAAAATGTTCATTCAAGCTATAAGAGACTGTCAAGCAAATTGTACTGTATTTTCCTCAGTAAATTAAGCACATTTTACGTATGTCACTCTGAATGTAATGCCTCCTATTACTTTTCATGGAAACTGCAAAAGCTACAAATAGCACAGTAACACTACTTGATAGAGCACATTCTTAGCTGCCAAACACTCTTTTCAACACAGCCACCACTATGAGCTGCTCATTTCACCAACTATGAACAAGAGCCTGCATGCCCTGTTTGTAACAATCTGAACCAGTGGAGGTGACCCACTGTTTCACAATATTTCACCAGCCACAACCTCACGGTGTTCATGCCCACTGTTTGGTTTCCGTAAACACTGATGTTTTTGCAGCCATCAACGAATGTTGGTGGGTGCCATTTTTTCCACATGGAGGACTTCACTGATGCACCTTTCCTTCATACACACTTCCATGTCAGACATCATCCCATCAGACTGGCCCTCTGCTGCCATCTGCCACACAGAAACAACATGTAGTGGAATATCAGCGAGAAGGTTCAATGCCTGCTACTATACCACTAACATTCACCTCTGATGTTGTGAGCCAATATCATAAAATAGGAGTCATTACTTTTGAAGCAGCCCTTGTATATATATCTCTTTACTACTAATACTTGTATGGGATGTCATGTTTTGTATCAACTGCCTCCAAATGTTATGTAATTTTTGCTTCTACCTAAACTTTTTGTATTTTGTGTGTTTAAAAGCAGCAACCTGTCCTAATTTATGATCTTTTTCACTAGAAAAAGATGTGTATTTCACAGAGGCACTTCCTCACCCCTACTCAGTGAAATACAGATGTGTTCATTTTTTTTCGTTAGCCTTATTATGCATCTGACATACATTTAATCTCCTTTTGTCCTTGGGAGAAAAAAATATCTTAGTGGGATTGGAATTGGAAGCACTAATGTAGACTTTTCAGCTTTTCAGCTGTCAAAGTGATGGGGAATATTGCTATATATTGATATATTTCCCTTCCCTTGACTACCTTTTTTTTTCTTTTTACTTTTTTTTTTTTTTTTTTTTTTTTTTCCTTCATTTCTAGCTCATAACTATCTCTGGGCAAGTTTTTTGAGTTTGAGGAGCACCAGAGTTTTTATACTCATCTTTTTCATATTAAATTTACACAGAATTAATGAACAGTTAGCAGTTCAGCAGCTTTCCACCATGTTGTTCTATTTCACGTTTTAGAAGAATAGTATTTAATTCTTCACAGTTCTGGGAAGATCTGGAATTAATAGGGAAAGTGTGTGGTTCTAGAACTGAGTATACAAGAAAGTGAAGTAGGACATCTTTGTATGTGATCATTCCTGTCTTAAGAAGTGGATTGCCAGCTGAAGCACCCTAGGGTTCCTTAGAAAGCCGTGAGAGGTATTTATTTGCACAGATTATGCATTTGTTCCTATTTTGAAAGAAAATTCTGTGGTAATATAGTTCTGTAGTTGATAGTTTAACACCATAAATGAGAGCAGATTTATCTACAGAGTGAATATAGATGGAAGTAAAGATGAGCTTTTGGGTACCATGAGTATCCAAAGAAGGGTTTGGACAGCCAAGACTATTGTGTTTTGCTACAATTAACTTAACCAGTACTGTTCTATCTACAAAGCTTGTCAAACCTTCAGTTCTCTCCACATGTTTTCATTAATATAAAGGAGTAACTCCACAGAAAAGCATGGAATTATCTGGATTTAAAATTATCTCTACTTAAGAAGGTGTCTATTTTGGCATGTCAGTGATTGCTATAAATAATTGGTTGCATCTTTTAAAATAGTGTACATTTGGGCAAAAAGAAAACAATTAAATAAATCAGTAAAAGTTTAACTCACTAAGAATAGTCAATCCATGCAGAACAAAAATGTCAGGCTTGAATAAGCTAACAGCGAACTAGCAGTAATGTACACGATTGATCACAATTTGAGAGTTGTCTGCAGCTCTCAGACACCTACCTGAAGTCTTTCATCTTTGATTGCTCCAGTTCCTCAGCATGATGCTGATCTGTGTGCAGCATCATTCTCACCTAACCCATGTTAGGGTACATCCTTAAGAGAGACAGCCCATTTTTGGCTTCAATAGCTAGCCAAATTCAGAGTTACCAGTTGCTGCCATTTGGACAGGGAAACCTGCAGGGAGATGAAACATTTCCTTGATACTGTTTGCAAGCATTTCTTATAGCTCTAAAATTAGCATGTCTTTAGAATTAATATGCAGTATCAAGTACAAATGTGCAGCTCACAGTATGAGATTTCCTTTCTGACACCGATACCTGCAGAACTGTTTTTTATGTCACTTAATGGCTCTACTCCTTGTATATTCTATAGCTGAGCTCTCCCTCAGTATCTCTTAATTTTAAGCTTCTCTTTCATGATCACAAATGAATTGGCCATAAAAATTAGTACCTAACAAAGTTTTTTTTCTGTCCTTTATTGAAGCATCAGGGTGTATAAAATCAGAGAGGTTATGGTTGCCAGTAGTAAACCTTCTTGCTCCACCTGTCTTCAAAGAATTATTAAAATAGTAAAATGACAACACTGTGAGCAACACTTTCCAGTCAAAAATAAATTAATTAATTAAAGTTATACAACCATGGCACTTCTAAACAGATTTAATGACAAGATATTTTCCATCACTAACCCATAACCATTTTTCTTGTATCCAAGCTTCAGCTTGACAATTTCTGTCACTTGCCCAGGTCATGTTGTAGTGGGTTCCTTTTGTCAACTCTTCCACAATATTGACATAGAATCTGTTGTCTGGCACAGGCCCATGTCTTCATTTAATGAAAAAATTTACTCATATTTCAGTTTTTCTGCTCTTCATTTCTGCACTTACATCCCTAATTTTAACATATTTTCATTCTCTTTTGTGTTGCTCCTTGTATGACTCTGATTTTCAGCGTAGCCCTTGAACCAAATACTTAGTTGCTTGACTTAATGATTTAAAGAGATTTTTGATTCTTACTACGCTTCTTTCTGTTTAACCATACCACAGAATTCCTGTTTTTAAAGCTTGTGAAAGCTTTTCATTTTGTCTCAAATGTTCCTGAAAATATACATTTGAGAAATTGTAAGATATCCTTTCTGTAATTCAAATCTTTGTTCCTCCTCACAGAGGTGACGTTGTTGTATGGCACAAACATGGAATAGCAGAATCCGGTTGGTTTTGGTTTTTTTTGCAAATAAATTGGATTAAGGTGGTCCGTGTAGAGCTGAAAAAGTCCTCTTGTTTTCCCGGAACTCCAGTTGTCTTCCCCATGTATTCTGTCTGTTCCTTCTAGACTGATCATTGATCAGCTTGATGAGTTCAGTCAGCTGTCTCCAGTTCTCTCATCAAACTGAATGTACCAAGTTTGCCTGCAATTCTGCAGTTCAGGAAATTATTAAGTACTCAAACATGTTTTCTAACAATGAAGGGCCATTCTGGAAATCAATCATTACTTTCTTTAGAGGAGGAATATCTAAAATTTTTTGCCATCTGTATCAACACTACCAAATAGCAAGGTTCAGAATGTGACTTGAAATTGCAGTACATGCTTTTTCCAGTAATGCCTGGAAGTTTCCCTTGATTCTTAAAAGCCATTGTGGGTGTAATGTTTCTCACCACAGACTTCCTCACATACAAATGCTAGTAAAAAATCTGTAAATCAGAACATAACCACAACTAGAGGCTGCTTACAGGTGAGACTACAACTTAGTTCTAGAAATCTTAGAATTTTCTTGTAATAATCAGCACTATCCAAAACACCCTGTGCTGTGTGACAGCACCCAAACTGTAAGAACGAATATTTAACTTGGTATGAAAGATTTCTTTAAATATATGTGGACCAAGACCAGAGTAGTTCCAAGAGAGCTTTCAACACAAAATGTACTAAATCTTAATCTGGTGACCACTCACCCTGGCAACCCCTTCAGTGCTTCCCTTATTCCTCTGGGATGAATTTGTTAAACTGCTTTCCTGATATTTATTACACACCTATTAGCTATAAAGCCATCTAATCAAGCTGTTAGCTCAAAACTATTCAGACTCCTACATGAAATTCCATCGGTCCAGTTTCCCTGCTACATCTGCAGACAGGTTTACTTTCCTAGTCAGTGTATCCATTGGAGACCAATTAGGTGATTCAGTTTTCAGTCCTTTATTCGCTTGTATTACTAGCTTGTTTGATTCAATAAACTTGCACCAGTCTCTCAAGCACTTTAAGGATTCTATTCCATACTTATCAGTCTGACTCCCATTATGTCTGTCTAGCTGCCATAGGTACATCATGAGGTTAATCATGAACCTGTAAACTTTTCCTTCAAACTACTTTCTTCCCTTTTTTTGAGCTCTGTGGTGAACAGACACTGAAATATCATCTACAAGTCAATGTAGTTTTAAAGTATTTTTTTCCTGGATGTGTTTTTCAGAATTTTAGCATTTCACTTAGTTGCTTTCCTTACAACATGTTATTGTCTACATTCTTTGTTCTACAAATTAAATGTTCTTCATCTGTCTTAGAAAAAATGTTGCAAACTAGATAAGTCTTCCTTTCTTCATCAAGCATAGTAGGCACATCTCGCTTTTTACTGGGCTGTGAGCAATCAGTTTTCATTTAGATTACTGGTGTTCACTTCCTTTTTTGGTGCACCGCTGCATGGAATGAATCATTATCTGTGGCAAATCCCACAATCCCTTAGAAGGTCTTTGGCCTTTTCATGGATCTCTATCTGCGTGGTTGCTATTACATGTACTTGCAGTTCAGAAAACCCTCCTCCATCATGCCTGATGGACAACTCTCAGCATATCATCAGGAAGGTAAGCTGAAGTCATTCCTTTTCGTTCATGTAGGTGTGGATCAATTGAAATTTGCAGTTGCCTACAGACTCCATTTTCAGAGTCTGGTTAGCATTCTTTTCAGAAGCAGCATCTGCGGTGTGGTGAAATAGGATTGCTATTAGGTAGTAAAGTTTTTCTGCCATTGTGGCAGTGACACTAGGTTTGCTCAGACACCTCCAAGAGAACTTCACAAAACCATAGCATCTGAAACTCTTCTACCTGTACTGCATGAATTGTTGCTCTGTGAGATAACTTTACCGTATTTGAATTACAGTCTACAGTGACCACAGCTGTCAGGCTCAAGGGAGATGAAGTATTCTTATAACTCATTTTCAGAAAACTCATGTTTAAAAAAATTTTATATGCCAGATATTCTCATATCTTTTCCTTATAGGAACTAATGGTATGGATTTTAGAACAGCAAATTGCATGAAAGAGGAATTTTCTGAAATTCATTTCTACATTTTCAGTGTGATAGGAAAAAGTCTATATTATAAGTGAACATAAATATAAAGAAATTACAAGTCTAAGTGACAAAGACATATAGAATGCAGAGTCAAGATTTAAGTAGGTTCTTCACTGTTTTAAGCATAAATAAATGTGGGGAGCATCTATAAAAGGAGAACCTTATAAATTCAGCAGATTGTTTCAAAATCAATTATCAATTAAGCAAAATTAGTGAAATGTGGATTCAGTTTAAACTGTTCAACTTTTCTGTAAAACTTAAATTGGAAAACTTAAATGCAGAGATTGACTTCGCAGTTTGCAAGCTGTTGGCCATTTTAGTCCTGGCTTTATGCAGAATGTCATTGTCCTTGATTTGTTCTCTGTTATAAATTAAATTCACACCATAAATTAAGAAGCAGACAGTGTTAGTTTTCCAAGGCTCCTTTTTGTTTCAGATTAGGTAAATGAAAAAATGAATGAACTTTGGTACAGAGAGATTACAAATGCATCCTCTATGTACAGCCTTTCTAGTTTGACATGGTCTGTGTCCAGTATTCTGTAGTATTTAATCTGTTACATTATGACCATTCTGGCTAAAATATTTGCCCTATACTTCCCATAGTAAAATGCTTGATCTCTTGGGAATTGAATTTAGTAGATTAAAATGAACGCTCCCTTCCATATCTTTTAATATGCCTATCTGGCAATAAGATCATGCTTAAATTCTAAATCAGAGTGCTGTGTGCGGATGTTTGAAAACTTGAGGCAGTGGAGACTCATTTGCTGCTTGGCCTTCTGCTCGCATTACCATACTGTGTATTGTGCAATTTCTGCTTTGCTGATGTATTGCTGTGGTGATGACATGTATAATTTTATCAGAGCATTTTACTTAATGGGTCAAATTGTGTCCTCAGTAATGACTATGCAAACCACATTAAATGTGAAGGACTACTTCTATCCTGGATGTAACACCAGCTGCATTCTGTGGGATAATACAAAAAATGAATGCTACTTTCACTCTTTTTTGTATTAACTGAAACTTTATTTGCCTCAGGATGACAGAACCAAGGTGATTTTCATTTGATGCATCATGCCCAATTGTTTCTTTACTTTTTTTCTGCACTTGGGACTTGGTCTGGTGGCTCTTTAATAGATAACATTTCAGTGACTGATTATGTATCCCCTGCTGTGTATTTTAGTAGATATGTTGCCCTTTCTACAGTGAATTTTTCATCAGACAAGCAGCTGATGTATTATTAATGCATTTAGATTTTTGTTTATAATCTGATTCAAAATTCTTTTGACTCAACAGGAAGGTTTGAATAGAAAGATTTGATAGGTCTTTGAAGTGACTTATTTCTATGAAGTAAGTTAGGTAAGAGAATGGGGAAAGCATGTTGTTGTTGTTTTTGTTTACTTCCTTATATTATTATAATAAGATTTGGTTTTCATCTAGTTAATCCACTCAAAATACAAACTGTTTCATGGAACAGGTACATCTATATAGCAAGACTGACTATTTTGTGAAGCAACCACAAAAATACTAAACCCTAGCACTTAGTGCTTTTCTCTGACCATTTTTTCTTGTTTTAAAAATAAATATTTTGAGGCTCCTGTTTTGATAATCCTTATTGCCCCCGATGGGAGTTGTTCAAAGAACTATGTCTGGGGTGCTGCAGCAAAGCAGATTCAGACAGTTGTGCTCAGAGAAGGAAGTGGAGAGTTTTGGTTCCCATTTTGCACTTCTGGAACAGTTTAGGGAAGGAAGCACCTTTACACCTTTTATTGTTCGTGGTTGCTGACATCATATCCTTCCCTGACCACTCTGTGCGTGTTTCCTGCCATTCTACCAAGATTCTTCTGAGTTGCAGAGAAGGGATAGTGAGTGTGCATGTGTGTGTGCATTCATGTCTGTGCACTGAATGTCCGAAAGAGGGACAGGAGAAGTCAAATAAATGATCTGCTGCATTTCTCCATTAGTTCTTTCCCATTCTCAAGGCTCAGATCAATCTTCTGAGAACTATCACTGCCTCTGCCAAATCATATAGTGAACAGAAGCCCGCCAAAAATGAAGTTCCTCTTTTTGTAAGCAGACTGATTTTTCTTCTTTTCTTTTCTTTTCTTTTCTTTTCTTTTCTTTTCTTTTCTTTTCTTTTCTTTTCTTTTCTTTTCTTTTCTTTTCTTTTCTTTTCTTTTCTTTTCTTTTCTTTTCTTTTCTTTTCTTTTCTTTTCTTTTCTTTTCTTTTTTCTTTTTTCTCTTTTCTTTTTTTTTTTTTTTTTTTTCCCATGTTTGGGTTTGCAAAAAGAAAAAAAATGCTGAACTGTGACACCATAGCATGTAACTATGTGATTCTTTAAGTGCAGACTTATTGCATGTAACTATGTCATTAAGTTGTAAGTTGTTTTATTTTATGTGGAGTGTTGCTTCAACGATGTTACTGGAATTATTTTAAGTTCCTTTTTTGATTGTCTTGGTTTAATGAAAGCCTGAAAGTACTATTTCAGTTTTGCAGTACCGTCATCTTTTCTAGATGTGTGTTTGTTAGAGAAATGCAAATTAGCAGCTAATGGAAAATCTGAATACTTAGTACTGTAATGCTTAATCCTGCAGGAACTTACACAAAATGTTAGGAGCACTGTTGAAGTCCTAAGACAGCCATGGAGATTTGTTGATCTCCAGAGTTCTTTACATTCTGTGAGACTCGGAAGTCACCAGCCTTTGAGGGTTATAACCCTTGAATTAGACATGATGATTCACACTTCTGAAACCAATTGATTTGGAATCAGTCCAGCTATCTGCTCTATGTATGCATGCATGCAAATATATTCACTAATGATGGGAACAGAATTATAGGCAAACACATATATATGTATAGCATGTGAAGTAGTGTGTGTTGGTATGTATATGTGTTTATAAATAATAAAAATGGATATGCAGAAAACTACTTCCCATACTGTTTCTAGTAGGAGGAAAAATAGCAGAGATTTTCAAATGTTAAAAAAAGTAAATAGATTTTCTAGACAAATGGAATACCATTTTAAATAAATACTTTTTAATGAAAAAAAAACAAAAACAAGTAGAGATACGTATTTAAGTAAAATTGATTTTATTATTATTATTATTTTAGCAAATTATATGTTGAACACAGACAATCAAACACATTATTCCTTCTTCACTGTCTCTCAGATTGTATGGTTATATTTAATAACTAAACCATTTCTGCTCTCCTCTGTTTTTGTTTTTTTGCATACCCTTGTTTCCAATTAAAATAAAGCTAGCACAGTTAGTAGATTACTCCAGATAGTGAAAACAGAATTAAGATCATCAGGTTCAGAAAGCAGTTATTCTAACTGCTTTGACTTCAAGTTCTCTCCATATGCTTTTTCTGCTGTTTGAAGACATGGAACTGATAAGTGTGTGGTGAGGACACTAGACATTTCTTCTTCACTAGGATTTGTCCTTCATGGTCAATGTTTGCAACATTCAGTGATTTTTTTCCAAACTCATGCAGCATCTTGATCTGCAGAGCATCTCTCATCCTTGCTAACCCTGTCACCACTGCTTCATTATGTCCATCCTGACCTTCCACCTTGAAGTGAATAGGAGTTTCGTCAAGCGTAGTTCTGTAAGCCGATAGTGTCACTGGCTTCAGCTGAATGAAAGGAAAGGAAATTGTTCAGTATGCATTTGCTGTGGAATAGTGTATTGTCTTACCATGACAAGAAAGCCTGTTAGACACCTTTGAGTCCTGCATGTTCATGGGAAACACCATTCTAATTTGCTCTTTGTATCAGAGGTAAGACTACAGGAAAAACAGGAAAGAAACCCAGTCTGAGGAAACTTAAGGCTGTTTCTGAAAATAGACTCTGTTTGTCAACACTAAGTATCAGATAAAACTGTCTTCTAGCTTTGTTTAGAAGAAAAGTTTAAGAAATGCTTGTGATCAGAGTATTTCAAAGCATTGGACTTGCATTTATCTGTTGTAAATATGATCAAGTACCATGATGTCTTTTTAAACAATTGACCTGTTTTTAAATGTTTAAAAGCAGCCTTTACATTTTATAAAATTGGCAATATAAAGTTTTCCATGTCACACAGCCATATTCTTCATTATGGTACAGAATTAGGCATGCATAAATATATGACACAAAGTTATATATTTGAAAATCCATCTTGCCTAGCAAATTAGTTATATTACAACAGCTAGTTAGAAAACTGAGGTTGACCACTTGCTTGTTAACTTATTTTTTTCCTGGAGTGATAAAACATAAAGCAGCTTAAAGTTTAATGTATGCAAAGAGAGAACTGAAGATCAGAATGAGTGAGGTCTAGCTTTTCTACTTCAATAGCTTTGTGTCTGAGCCAAATAGTGTATTAAATGCCCAGGACAATGGCTTAATGTTACACAACATATTGAGATTATTTATCTGGTTGGCTACAAGACCAAAAACTTCATAAATAAGGAGACAACAGCCTGTGTTTTTAATTTACTGAATTTTGATTCCCAACACAATATTTTTTAATACACAAAAGAAAACAGAAACCATAAAAAGTCATTTTAAATGAATCTTATTTAATTTTTTCTGTATTATAAAGAACTCTATGCTCTTCAGAATCTGTAATCTAAAAGTATCTCAAATAATGATTAAAAAACAAAAAACAAAAACAAATTAAAAAAAAAAAAGAAGAAGAAGAAGAGGCACCTTTTACTTTAGAACTATCCTGAACATCACTTCTGTAATTATTTTCTCTTTTTTTTAATCAAGTTGAGGTATTTTTTTGCTAAAAATATTTTATACTCAGCAGATATGTGACTTAATGACATTTCAAGAAACGAGTGCTTACTGCATCATGTATTTTTATATATCATATCTAACAGTCCTCACTTGCGACAATACCAGTATTGTAAAGTTCAGGGAGCTAATATCAGTTCCTTACTGAAACTGTGAAAGTCTTCTTCCAAACATTCTTAATTTATCATCTGTCCTCACTATCTGTGCTTCATAGCTTGGCTTCTGGTGCAAGAATTTTCATAAGGAGAGATGAACATATTTGCTGCTAATAAATCATTTGTCAGTACCCTTTGGAATTTATGTTGAAATGAAATGAGCGAAAACACACTCACAGTTTCTCAAGTATGTTGAGTAATACTTGCAGTAATCTACATTCTTGAAGAATAAAGTTTAAAGTGTTGGATTAAACTATCTGACATCGCTCATGTATCAAATAACACTGTAATAAAGGTCCATCCTATTTGCATAATGAGGGACATTATCACCTCTGCTGTCAAAACACAAGATTGTTTTCCCTTCAGAAATGAATTAGCTGGCCTACTTAGCATACATAGGTGTAGAAAGGTTCATTAACTCTCTGATTTAGGTAATTTTTCATATTACTGTAGTGAGTGATATTTAAAACAAGAGATATTTAATTCTGTTAAAGTTTTGGTAACGTGAATTTTAATCCTTTTCATTTCTTGATGTATTGATGGGTTTTTTCATAAGCAGAAAACTTTGAATCATATTTTTATGTCTCTTTGAGGTACTTACTTTCTAGAGGCAGTGAAAATGTATTAAAATTTACTTGTGCAATAAATTATAATTAGGACATGTTGTTGGCTCCATAGAACAACTTTCATCTAGTTATCAATTTGTAGTAACATTCTATTTCCTTTCTGTGTTTAGCAGGAACGGATGCAGGGGACTCTGAACTGAATAGTGCAAGTGCTGAAGAAGGAGGCTTGTTTTGAGGAAACAGGAAAGAAGAAGAAAAGAGAAGGGAAAAATACATAATTTTAAGGAAGAAGGAGAGAAAAAAAAACGGGGACTATGGGGAGAAAAAAGATTCAGATTACAAGGATTATGGATGAGCGTAACAGACAGGTGAGTGACAAAAATACTGGTGTTGAGATTAATACTGTATTTACAGGGTGTCTTACCATTGTACGTGATCAAAAAGGTGATAGCTTTCTACAGATGCATATACCTGTGTATATGTATACATATACTTAATGTATGGAAGATCAGCAAAGAAAAAGTACTTTTTGGAAACAACCAGAAACCTCACGCAGTTTTTTCAGGTTTACAGATATGCATAGGTAGGAATTTATTATTTATTACTCAAGGCCCTGACTCTACAAAAGCTGATGTGCATATTTTACTTTAGACCCCCTCTGCAGTCGCTTTGACTTCAGCGTATAATACATATAGTTAAACACATCTGCAAGTTGATTCAGGATTCAGGCTTACAGTACTTCATTTGTGATCTATTATACTGTGAATTTATTTTCAGTATGACTTTCTTTTAAATCCATACATTCAAATTATTCCTTTCTACATCTTCTCAGTGTTTTTACTTCTACATCCTGCATGAAATAATGACTACTTCATTAAAAAATAAAAAAAATTAAAAAATATTTTAAAAATTAAAAAGTCTTATTAGAATATGAATTTTAAAAACATTTGGTAAGCCCAACACTCTCTAAAAGCAATACACAATAACACTGGAATGTTGTAGTTATGAAATAACATCTTCCTAATTAATACTATGTATAAACAGATCAAGCAGAGTAAGTTAATTGATTAATACCAGTATTTTAGATGATATGGCTAAATAGCCATCATGTATTATCAGCACTATCTCTACTAGTTAAAATACAGTCATAAATTAAAGAAAATTGTTTTCTGTTTTCAGAAAAATAAAATTAAACAATTGGCATTTTAAATATTGTCTGTGAGAAGCTGGTGCTGTTTGCATTTGGTGTAAATAAATGAATGTATATTTTGTTGAACTGGAGATTCACAAGTGTGAGAAGATCTCCATAAGACTATTTAACCCTGTGATTAGCATTCTTCATACATGTGCCTGCAATTTGGCAGTCATATTCAATAGTTTTCTTTCAAAAACTTGATAGTGAATTAGTATCGATGTCTTAATTCTATTCATTTGTACTTTTAATTTCTTCATATTTACAAGTTGCTTTTAAAAAGTGATTATTTTATCCACAGATTAATGATTTTATTACTAAAACTTAAAATTCAAACCATAACAATAAATCATATATTTTTAAGTATTTTTTCCTCAAATGTTTAAAGCCTATAGACTAAGTAGTCACTTGTGCTTGCAGCATAAAATCAGATTTAAAATCAAACACAATATTTATGATGAGTATATTCTGTGTTTTCCCTAAAGGCTGCCTACTAAAGAGGGCGAAGCCGCAAAGCAATAACTTTATCAACATAAATCTACCACTGTATTTGTTTTAATTGGTTTATAGCATGGAATTGGAATTAGATTTTAAATATTGAACTGCATTTATCATTAAACATTAAGACACTAGTTGTTTGGAACTTCCCACGCTGCCAGGTTTTCTTCTTGAAGTGAATATGAATTATCGTTTTGTAAATGATTCTACAGACTTTTGCCATTATTAATGTTATGGCAATATGTTTACTCAAATACAGAATTTATGAAGAACTTAATCCCCAGTTTTGAAAACATAAAAAATAAAAAGTCATTCAAGAAGCCAGATTTGCTTTTAAAATGCATACTGATAGTGTTTCAAGTCATTCAGAGTAAAGCTTCAAGGCTTCTTTCACCCACATTCAGTACTAATTATTATCAATAATACTAAAACAGCAGAATGCTAAAAAATAAAAAAAAATAAAAAATACTGTATTGCAGAAAGTGTTTATCTTATTAGCTTTATAGCAGTCATCATTTAGTCAGATATGCTGTCTGGCTGAAGACCTAGATTTACATTACTTTACCCTGCACATGAGATAATTGGCTTGATTCTGTTTCTTATTTTTATTAATGTATTGAAAGATAGTTTAGAAAGTGTTTCTACAGGTTTTATCCTCTTTGCGTTTCTTCCCCTACTTCAAAGTTCTGTTAAACCAGTGAAAAAATTTCCACTAATTCTGGAGACTCAGGCTTTTCAGTTTTAGCAATATATTTGTGGTTAAACACAATTGCACTTTCATTAATAGCTTTTATCCTTTTTTATATCTTTTAGTGTTTCACAAACCTAACTTTGCACAAAATAGATGACAGGTTGCACAGAAAATATATATATACATTTATTAGAAGATCTTGATTAAGACTCCACACTAAACACAGTTCTTCGAGCCTGATTTGTAATGTCAATTACATGAGCAAGGATGAAGAACTATTCTGCTTATGAGACTGTGGGTTTTGCCTTCTTATTACCTGTTCCTAACATGTTTGCAGGATCAGCAGCAAATCTGTTGACTTGCAAAGGCCTTATAGTTTCTTAAGTTCAAACTCTGTGGTTTCACAGTATGAGGCATGTTAGATGGGAATATGATATACGCAGACTGTGCATCCTCAGCAAGTGAATTCAATTCAGAACAGCAGAGAAAGATAAGGAGCATTTACCAAACCAGAGGATGCACCAAAAGTTTAATTTTTCTGTCCTCTACACTCCAGCGTTGAATCTTTTTGGATAACACAGTTTTTATCAAAGAACTTAAGCTGCTTAAGTCCTGTGGAAGATGATTTCTGTATTCACATTTCTACTTATCATCAGCCCATTGTCCTAACTAGTTCTTTATGCTAACCATTGAAAGGGGTGCATGTTTTCTCAGTAAAACCACTGTTTTCTTCCATGCTACTGACTGTTGTGGTAAGACACTTACTGTACAAAATACTTGTTGGAGTGGACTGGGGAGGACAAAAGCAGTGATGAACTCCTTTGAAGAGTACTTTTAGAGCCAGTCGAGTTGACCAGATTTGTGTTCTTTACTGGCCGTACTGATAACAAATGTAAGTTGAAACTGTTCAAAAGAGTAATGTGTCACTGGCTGCAAATCTCATAGAAACATGCAACACAGGGTGTAGACTGCAGTTTTCTGGAATCTATTTCAAGCTTCAGAATGCTGGTGTTTGTTAAACTACTGCAACCTAAACATTAGAGGTTCAGTCCTGTTGCTCTGGACTTCATGAGCACTCTGTCATTGACTTTGATAAGCATGGAAATCAATCTTTTAACTACTAGCAGTTTTTAATGTAATGTTGCTTCATGTGGACTGGCTGTACTTTCTTGGCACTACATGACAGAAGCAGCAAGGATGTTTGAATATCCTGTAACTGACCCCAAATTCTCTTCAGTTCATAGTTTTTCAGAAATGGCCTTCTAAAACTTTCCTTTTTGCTGTACTTCTTGCTAGATGGAGAAGGGGTATTTATAAGTCCTAGGGCTAAATTATATAGTTATTGTGTATTTTTGTTACCATAATAGTTTTAAATGTAAATGAAATATTTTTTTTCCTATTATGACACTGGATAATATAGTTTTGTAAATATGTTGCTTGAGCTTATGAAGTTACAGTAGCTTTGCAAACAGACCATCAGGATGCATGTTATTCATGCCTACATGTGTAATATAATTCCACCAGTGATAGAACTGATAATCAAAAGCATTGGCACTGATAAGGGATATTGGAAGTTCCACAAGTTCACTGTGCAGAAATTGCTACTAGGCACATTGGAGGAGGCTGCTGTTAAGAATTCTGGGTTGCTTGAGGGAAAATAATAACAATAATAATAATAAATCAATGATTTCTGGAAAGAAAAGAAAAAAAGTGAACTTTATTTTTGGGTGATCTCTTAGCTGAAAAAAAGAAAAAATCAAGTAGCTCTATCATGAACATATGAAGGAGAATTTGCACTGCACTCAGAAAAGTCCGTTTTTCTTTCTATTTGTTAAAAAATATTTTGTTACTTTTTAGAAGGGCATTTTGTGATTTGCTGTGGAGAAGGATCATTAGAGACTTCTTCACAATTGTTCAGCCAGGGCTTAAAATAAGTAGGTGTAATGAAATTCTGATGCTGTATTATTGTTATCATACAAGGTCACTTACAAATTGTTAAATCCACAGTCTGTGAGCTAAATACAGAGGTACATTGACCCAGGAAAGAGGGCTTATTGACCTAATGACGTTCTGGTATCAGGTCAGGAACACCCTCTGACTTTAATATGCTCATTTTTCCAGTTTGCATTGAGAAATATCTGTTCTTATGCAGCAGTCCCTCTGATCATCTTGCCATTAGTTCTGCCTTTCTTTTTCCTGCTTGTGAAGCATGCTGTTGACAGTGTCATAGTTAAAATTGCGTTGAGCTTAGCTCACTGTTTAAAACTGAGCACTGAAAGTTTTAAAACTTTGAATGTGTAATCTTTCTATTTGTAAGCTGGGGGGCTGAAGTGCTATTAAACACCATAGGGAATGTATACTTCAGTGTTAAGGCATTTGAATATTAAAGAAGCTCCTCTTAAAGTATCGAGTCTATGTAATTCTGTGCAATATTTCAGAATTGCTTAATATTTTCCTGAATATAATTTTCAATCATTTTTTGGTTCCAACAAACCTGTAAGATTATGAAAAAGCACTTGCTACAGACATCAAGCTCAAAAGAGAACAAATGAAAGCTGATAAGTATAGAGAGTTTATGGGACAGAGGAAGAATATCCTGGAGGGAAATGACCGTTTGCAGGAAGACCTAGATTTGTTCTACTGACTTCGATACCTAATGCAGCTAGCTTCAAAACTAATTTCAGCCTCATGCATCTATTTTTATCTGTGCTTCAGGTCTATTTAAAAGGAAAGAGAAAGAGACTATCGGCTGAATCAGAATCTTCCCCGTAGAAACAGAGCAGAGCTTTGCATACTAGTGCTAACATGAACACAGGCTACACAGGAAACTTCTGTACACTAATTTCCTGATATTTTCAATCTTCTTATTATTTAGGATCTGTGATTGTGCAATTTTTTTTCCCCCAGGGAATGTTTCCATATAAAAGCATAAATGTTTAACTATGCAACTAAACATCATTCTGCTCAGTGATCTTTTGTCTAAAATATGAGATGCTCTTTATCTTTTACATATTTTAATCACCTCTCATGTTTGCATTAAATTGCACACAATAAAATTTATTCTTCATATTTTAGGACTATATTTACGGTTAGGCTTCCATAAATGAGGAATACACTCTACATTTCCATCACTTCAAAACTATAGTTATCTGTACAAGCCTGAAACAGCCTATTTCACATTACCTGAGACTGCTCAAGAAGGAATGTTAGAAGGGAGTTGTTGATCTGAATCACGAATTTCTAGAGTGTATTATATCTAAGGCTAAGTGTGCTTGTATTACAAATTTACTTCTGAATATAATTTTGAGTAAATTAGCATGAGGTAAATATTTAGGTCAAATTATTTTCAATCTGAAGTGTGAGCAAGAAACCTAAGTAAAGAGACTGCAGTACTGAATGAAGTATCTGCCAGCACAGCAGAGTCGAAAAGAGTACAGACAGGCACAGCTTTACTGTCTTGCAGGGAATGGTTTGGAAAGCCCTAAGGGAGAAAGACCTGGAGGTGGGAAGCAGAACTGAAGCCATTGTGGAAAGGAAGAAGTTACACTCTTCCTGTTATGACAGGAAATGCAGACAAATGTGCTTCCTGACCATTTGCTCAGCAGGGAAAGAAATATTCTTTGACCTTTACCTTATGAACATTTTAGCAGCACAGAGCTAGTAAACATGTTTTTTTACTCTAAACATCTATTTGTACCTGCCAAAACCGGTGATAGCACATCAAAAAAAAAAAAAAAAAAGAAGTTCGCTTTCTTCTGTATTTTATCAGCTATCATGTTTTTAATGGAGATCTTTTTTCATTAATATAATGTCTTTCCCTATTATGCATACATTTGTATGTATCTGTATGTAACTTTATCTTATCTCTCAGATTCAATAAAAGGAATTGATGTATCAGAGGTTAACCTCTGATTTTAGACCTTAACTTGTAATTTAAAGCAGGAAGCATACTAATAATGCATAGCCTACTAATTTATGAGTAGCCGTATCGTCCATTAATTAACACAC
Source organism: Excalfactoria chinensis (assembly GCF_039878825.1). NCBI lineage: Eukaryota > Metazoa > Chordata > Aves > Galliformes > Phasianidae > Excalfactoria > Excalfactoria chinensis. The sequence continues at coordinate 56,274,352 of NC_092857.1, read as the reverse complement.
TTCACAGTTATCCCTCCTCTCTTGATTTACAAAGGAAAAATTCATTTGAGATCCACCATCATGTGTAGAACTTGAGTAGACTGAGTAATATCACTATTTTATGTTTTTGATATGATAAAAATAGGGAGTAACAAAGTGGTACAAAACCTTCTTTTTTATACAGATCATGAACACTTTATTTGTTGCAACCATAATTTAAGGGCATCCTGTTTAGAACTCCTCTTTAACTGGACTATTCAGCAAGGCACAGCTCAATATGCTTGAGGCTTTCCAGAACAATAGCTCTTTTACCAGCATAAATCACTGCTGTCTTATCCCTGCTCGTTATGGTAGAGGGTTACAAGAAAGTGGAAGCAGGCTGCTGAAGGGTTCTTCAATATTCTTTAAAGGGCCTTTCATTTAATAGGATTTGCCAGGCACTGCATAAAGGAAGATTTGTCTAGAGTGAATCTTACACTGGTGCTGCTTCCCAGTCCCACTCAGGGCTGCTGTTGAGATTGTTGCAGATGAGTCTTGCCATACGACAAACAATTCTAAACAAAAACCAAGTATGAGAGAATTACAAAGAGCTCTCGCCTCTCAACTATTTATTTCCTTAACGTCCTCTTCAACCTAAGCCAGTCTATGATTCTATGATTCTGTTTGGGTTTTCAGCATATGAAGATCTGCCTGGTGGTTCATTTTAGTCAGTAGGCTCTTGATTTATACATGGCTATCTTCATTTTACTGTGTTTAAGGTTAGGCAGGCTTATATAGTACCACCTACTTGTCACCTATGTTTTATCTATGGTTACTGATCTAGCTCCTGTGTAGAAAATTTAGATATTCTGGGTTTAGTGAGGATGAAAAGAATCATGTTTCTTCTTGACCCAACAGTATCCATATCTGATACTTCTATGCATCGATTGTCCCTGTTTTTCACTAATTACTCATATGTTTAATGGCAGGAAATGTATATGAGAAGCATTATGTGCTAATTCCCTGTACCTCTCATTTTCCTATGTCAGCAGCTATCTATCAGTATAATTGAAATAGTAAGGAGAACACTGATACTTTGCCACTGACTGGGAAGAATGGCTGGAAAGATCATGGGGCTGGTACTTTCAAAACAGAAAAAAATATCACATATGCTATGGTTGTTAGTAACAAATGTAGAGAACTCATAATGACATCGGTCTAACAACTCAGTCATCCAAAAATCAGCCTTTCAAAGTGTCTGAGATATCAGAAGAAGAACTAGAAGGATTTGAATTAAAATAAATATATTAATATAGTGTCCTGAAGACTAATTATCAAATGAAAGTGCTCATGGCTGGTTCTTTTCTTCCACTGATGCATTAGCATCTATAGCATCTTTTCTTGCCAAAGGTTTAGATAAAGACTATAGCACATGTCCACTACAACCTGTTAGTCTTAAAGTATCTGGACTGAAAAATGAGATGGACTTGTCCACACATAAACATGTGGACACACATCTAAATTTATATTTCAGAATATTAGTGAATTAATACTCATGATTTAAAATATACATATATATATATATCTTCCAGTGCATATAGTTTTGAAAAAATTCTGACTCTGGGCCAAATTACCAACAAAATGGAACATATCACAGTGTGTGCTCATGTAGCTATGGATTCAGGCTATCTGCAGATCCGTTCACAGACACACAGACACTGCAGTGACTAGTCTGTGAAACATCCATCAGAAGACTCTTGCAGCTTTATGCTTGAAGAGCTAGTTGAGAGGTGTTTCCATGGTACTGAAGAAGAGCCAGAGTTGAAGTGGAAAAATGTCCTTTTAACAATCCTCTTTTGTCAATGCCTATCTTTTAGCACATACTGTAGTTCTCATCATTAGCCAGAATTTAATCCAAAAGCTTACATTGATTTATATCAAGGAAGTTCAAAGTTTGGTTCTTCACTTTTTTTTTTTTTCAATTTTTCCAATACTTAAAATCAGTATCTGATTTAGTCACAGCGTTTAAAGTCACCAGCGTTTATTTTCCTTTGCCCACAAAAATGCTGCAGAATTTAGCAACCCTACTTCTGCTTTGAGGACAGTTTTAATTATTTTTTTAAATGATCCTTAAATAAGAAAGTAAAGTATAGTATGAAGATGACTAGTAGTAGAAAACTAGTGGGTTTTGTTTTGTTTTGTTTTGTTTTTCCAAGGGTTGGAAAGGTTGTTTTGTGCAGGGTTGGAACTCGTGGGTTTTTTTGTTATGTTGCAGAGGAAAATGTGGTACACCCTACCCCTTGCTGTTTCTACAACACATTTATGATTATTCTTTAAAAGGCCTCATAAAAGTACTTAAAAATGGTGTCACGGTTTCAAATCTTCTGTTTAAAATATACATACTAAAAAAAGGTTTAAAGAAAAAGATTTAAGTTGAATGCTGTCCTCTTATCTGTTCCACTTCCTCCCTCCACTCTATATTCATTCCTATTTGTTCTTATACTACCATTATAAAATATAGTAGTCCAGAAAGAGAGGACTTCATACATAGCCTATTATTCTCCTATAAAGCAGAAAAAGTGTAAACTGAAAAAGACATACAGGCTATCAGTTGTTCAGACAGCGAGCGTAATTAACCATATCTTAACTAAAATTTGTGGGAAAGAATACTAAAGTGATTAGATTCTTTCCACTGGGAAAAACAAATAAATAAATAAATAGATAAATAATAAGTTAAATATTGAACCAATACTGGTAACATACATGTTGTTTGGTTTTTATTATTATTATTATTATTATTGTTGTTAATGTGCTTTTTCAAAATATGTTGAAAGATTTCCTTACTGGATGTGTGTTTACTTTCAGTGTCACTTAATGTCAAATGACAAAATGACACTGAGGAGATATGATACTGTCGTGCCTGTGAATTTTGAGTGCAGCATAGAATAGTAAAGTGACTGTGTGACCAACTGGGTTCTTGATACTGTAGCTGCAGTGAGTCAGAAGCTTATGTCATGTGAATTGTGTCTGTCTTATTCATTCTCAGCGCTGAGTCAGTTAAAGTAAATTTCGTAAATGCAGGCAGACCATCTTAGGAGCAGATTTCACACTACCTATTACCAAGACCAATAAATAAATAAATAAATAAATAAATAAATAAAATCTAGTTTTACTATTCTTTACCATTTTGCAAATTTTCTGCGGTACCAAAAATTTATCTGTTTCTTCTCTTGTACAGTGTTCATTTGATACTATTAGTTTAGATGAGTACGGTTAACATAACTGATGGTTAACAAACTGAGACCAAAAGACCAGCATTAAGTAATAAGGAAACTGTCGGCTTCTACTCCTCTGTAGACACTGTAGAGTATGGGAGAGAAGTATTTTCATCTTCCTTGTGTAGCTGCACAGAAAAGAGTGTGCAAAAAATCATTTGTTTCTAAACAGCTTGAAGAGTATTCTTAATCTTCCCCAAGGTTACTGACCTTCCATTATACATTTAAATACAAGCTGACTCACACCAGAAACTATTTCAATAGCTTGGTAATTTCACATAAATACATTTGCTACATATATTTATATATATGTATGTATAGATGTGCAACAGTAATTGCAGATTGCTGTAGAAAAATTGCTGGAGATGCTGTTGGTTTTTAACAGTTGAGTAGCAGTTGCATAAATTATTCTCTAATAGATTTAGAAAATGTCAGAAAGATCAAGGAGCTAATAGCAAATCAAATTCAGAGAAACTGAAATTATGTTTTAAAAAAAAATGAAGAAAAAGAAAAAAAGTAGTATCTAGGTAATCTCTTGTTCTTTCTTCAATTTCCAGAAAAAGGAACTCAAGCCAGAATCAGTCTGGTGATAAGTATTATGAAATAAGTATGTGCTGTACAGTACAGCTGTGTGGTTGCTCTAAATGTTCAGGAGGACCTAACAGTAAACACTAACAGTGGCTTTAAAGACATTTGCTGGCGTGTTCTTTGATGGTGAGAAGCTGTAACATGCTAAATTCTGAGGTTTACGTGCAACAGAAACCATACTGTATAGAGACACTCCACCTACAGCACTGTGGTCAAAAAGTTGATTGAAAGGCATTTTAGTTGCTGAAAAATATGTTCAGTTAGTCCATTTTACTTTCTGTATGTTAGGCTTCTTCAAAAATATTAAGTATATTAAGTATATGTTTTTCAACAAATACATTGCAATTTTCCATAATCAGAGAAAATATTAAAAGAGTGTTTGAAAGATCAGGGCTTTTTTTCAGGATTTGAATATAGTTTTGTTACCTATCACATTATTCATTCCCAAACTCAAAAGCCATTGAGACAGATGAGACAGAACTTAAAATCAATTACACATACTTGAGAAGAGGGCTGCGTAAAGTGTGTTTATAAAATGATTGAATAATTGTACTTAATGGGAATGTATTATTCTTAGTGGTTCTTTGACAGAGGCTAGAGAAATTGAAGTGACAATAAGAGGAGAGACATTCAGTATACATTTGGAAGAATAACTGTTCATGGTGTTGGCACACAGCCCCCTCTTTTTGAGATGGACAGCAAATAGGGATTAGAAATACTTACAGGTGACGTTTTCCATGGCATGACCTAGTGGGATTTAAAGGTAGGCTGGGGTTACAGTTAGCATTAACCTGCATTAGGAGTTTGATGAGATAAAACAGAAGTCTTATGAACCATGTATAGAGGAATCTTCTTTCCACAGCATTAAAGTGCAGAGGTACGACTGCTTGTGGTCATTAAGCAACAAGTATGGAATGAGGCAGACATAAACTGTTGAGTGCCTGTCCTTATCAGATTATCAAATACCTTGCCTACGTGTTAAATTTGATTACTAATAGGTTTAAAAACATATTTTACTTGAAAAAAAAAAAAAAAGAAAAAAAACTGAAAATTACAAAAAAGGGGAAAATTATTAGGGAAAGGAAAGGGAAGCATTCGAGCATACAATTAGCTTCAACACTATTGGACATTTCTTATTGGAATTTGTAAGCTAAGTGCAAAGAAGAAAGGAAGAAAAACATTTACGTATTTATTGTGCAGAGTCTTTCTTAATCAAAACAGTCTCTGTGTAAAAATTAGTTAAGTACAAGTACAAATGCTTTTCTTACTACCTCGTCTTGCATGGGGTGTCAGTGCACAAGCTGACATACTGGGAACAGTAAGTCTATCCTTTCATAATGTGACCCACAGTCCTTTATATTTAAAAAAAAAAAAAAAAAAAAAAAAAAAAAAAAAAAAAAAAGACAATTCATATTCCTTAAAATCTGAGTTGAAAGGAGATAAAATATACTACATCTGTGTATAGAAAGAGGCCATATTTCAGAGATATTTGTTGCTGGACAACTAGTGTTTTTTATGTTTAATTTATCATTCTCATTTTTCACATGAAAATGTAAGCACTAAGTAAGATGTCCTTAATTTTTTTATGTTATGTCAGATATTTCTCCAGAAGTATTTTGTATTGTCTGAACAACATATCTTTCTTATACAGCTTAAATTCTATATGAAATAATTCCTTCTGCTGAAAAACTGGGAGGTGGCTGGAACTGATTTAAGTGAATCGCTATCAACAATAGGAGTTTAGTGCATGCATTCAAACTATTTGCTTTCTCAAATCTAAGCTGCAGTTTTAAGAAGTTGATGGGAAACGCAGACACAGCACAGGGTGTTCAAGGCATAACTATGTGAGTTAAAAATTTACAGGGAAAGATGTAGCGCCAACGCTATATAGTGCTACTTGAAAATGTCCCATGCCTTTTATCTGTACCTTGAGGATTGTGCAGTGAGAATAAAATATCTTTCCTCACTTACATAACAAACATATTCTATTTTTAAACTCTATGTTTCTATGTATGCACTTTCTTTCTGAACTCGCTCAGTTCAAAGACTACGACAGGTATATTTAAAAACAAAAACAAAAAAACTGCAAAGACCAACTTGGGCATTTTTCTTTTTTTTTTTTCTTTTTTTTTTTCTTTTTTTTTTCTTTTCTCCAGGTGACATTTACGAAGAGGAAATTTGGGTTAATGAAGAAGGCTTATGAGCTGAGTGTTCTGTGTGACTGTGAGATTGCTCTAATAATCTTCAACAGCACCAACAAACTGTTCCAGTACGCCAGCACGGATATGGACAAAGTGCTGCTGAAGTATACTGAGTATAATGAGCCGCATGAGAGTCGAACGAATTCAGATATTGTTGAGGTAAGATTTTGTGTTCTTGAAGTCAGACACACCCAATCACACTTTCAAAAGGGTCATAAAATGGTCCTGGGTGATGATCTAGCAGCAAGTTAGCAGAACACGGATGGAGGCATGTTGTTGGAGGAGCTGAAGACAGTGTGTGAAGTGCAGGAGAGCAGCAGAGACTTGAGAGATAGTGTTTATTTTGTTATCTGTGTTACCCTGCTGAGTCTGATACACTCAGCAGATGCTCCTGTGATGGTGTCACCAGCCCTCAAATGCCCAGCTTTCTATCCTGCTTTGTCCATGAATCCCTTCCATGCCCTTAATACCACCTCCCTGCTGAAACTCCATGTCTCATAGCTGCTCCCAGTTGTATGTTCCACGAAAAGCATTGCATGCACTGTCTCCTCACTCCAAAACTTAGAATGTCCTCCAGTCAGGAGCTGAAAATATACACTCTAAAAGACACATGAGAAAGATTCAGAACTAGTGCTGTAAGGTATTCAGGTGACATTTTTAGAAGTTTTCTGTTTATCTACAGAATTGGGAGAATCTACAGAATGCAAGAAAAGTTTACTTGTGAGTTATACTGCTTCAGCTCTCTCTCATACAGAATGCTATCACCATAATATAATGATAACAGTATCAAAGAAATACTATCAGAATGATCGAGACACCCTATAATTACATTTAAAAAATTGAACTACACAGGGCAAGTTGTATCTACCTTTACTGGTAATTATTCATTAAAATTGAAGTTGTCCAATGTTAAGCACTAATATTTACAGAAAAATCTGCTTAATATCTAATTACATTAAGATTCAAACCATCCAACATAACTGTAGCTTTCAATGATTTTTTTTTTGTAATAGCAAAACATTCAGAGTAACTGCTTATGTGCCTTATACAAGTCCTTTTATCAGGGCACCTAAGCAACAATTGGAAGGATGTGGTCTTGACTTGAAAATCAATAAAACTTTGATCGTGATATTGACTACCTTAGTCTGCACACTTAAATTACTTCAAGTGATTTAAAAGGTGTTAGTTTCCAATTTTTTAATAATCTTGATGCTGTTGAAAATGTGACTTGCAGAACTGGCACCCGCATTATTCATTACTTGTGATTAATAATGGAAGAAACAATGTGTATAGGCTACATACAAACTGTTTAAACTGAGATGGTATACCAGCACAATAGGCATTATTCCACTTGTTGCAAGATGTTACAGTCCGGCCATAAGTCAGCAAATATTACAGTAATCTACATCACTTTTCAGCCTATCCTTAAGCCAACATATAGGATTGTACTGTTCTGCTTCTTCTGTGACCCCCCAGAGATTTTCTCCTCTGTTAGGGGAAGATCAGGTTCTGACAGCAGAAAATATGTATATATATTTGAGTTAGGATGAAGAAGAAATTATATAATTTCTTCCTCCTTTCCATCGTCTCTTTTCCTCTCTTGCTTCAAACCTCTTACGTAGACATGAAGCCTTTCCTGTCACCCAGCACTGTTTTGGCCCACGTCCTGTTCAGCAGAATTCAGAATCTGTCCCCAAAATAATTCCCTGTCCTCTTTTAGTGGCAGAAAGCCAGATTATTCTTAGCAGGAAAAGTTTCCTGTGATATCTTTACTTCTTCCTGCAGGATTTCTGATGGGAATGGGAGAGTAAGCCAGTAAGCTAGAGACTTATTACTTGTTTGCAATGAATGAAAACTTCTGGCCACGAGGGCTTTTGTTTTTCTTTTCAAGGAACTTGGGTGGAAATATAAAATTTAAGGTAATGTTTATTTTATTATAGCTTAGAACTTTTCAGAAGGAACACTGTCTGCACCTACCAAATTCCTTCCCTTCACAAATAGTGATCCAATTCGTATTGGTTTGCAGGCACTTTTGCATACCAATGCATAATTTTCTGACAATATTCAAAATTGTTAGTATCCTTTTTCACTGCTCTGAAAGCAGTGGCCAAATGAAAATAGGTATCTGAAATAAACATTCTTTTCTTTCATTAGTCTAGCAAAGAAGTGCTTTTTTATGGTCTTTTTTCCATTTGTTTTGTCAGCTCTGAATTAAATTATTTGACTGCTGTGCTTTTATGGTTTTCGGTGTTCTATCTGCAATGAAAAATACATAAGCCATGCAAAGGCAAGGATCAAAGGAGTTCTTGTGCAGAATAAAGTCCCGTATTACCATGCCTTGATAATTAACAATATCAATTAACAATAATGCAATGAAAGACCAAGGCCCTCAGGAATATGCAGTTTGAGAAATTTCTTGACTTGGTGTAGCTTGGATATTTTTAGATACAGGATATAAATCTGCCACATATTTAAATATATAAATTGAACAGTCAAAGTGTCTACATTACACATACTTTCCTTGTAAGTAGTCCATTTTTTTAACTTTGTGACAGCTAGATTTTGCACTTACAATTTTTTAATCTTGTCCTTCTGGAGCAATAAGAAACTTCTGAGAGTCAGACAGTATTATTAAATCTCATCATTTTTAATTAAATGACTGTTTGATAAGTTCATTTCAATGGAAAAATAAAGGGCATAACTGTGCTCTTAGATTTCTGCGTAGATTTAATGAAAACTTTTTTAAAAATTTGAAATATAACTTATACTGTAAAAACTCTTTAGTCCAATTTCTATTCGCTTTTGGCATAATTAACCATTTAGCTAATTTTCTACTTGCAGCATAACTATGCTATCATTAATTAGAATATGGTATCTTTTAATACTTGTGATACTGCAAATGGAGCAATTTGGTCCTACTCAACGTACAGCTATATAATCTGATAATTGGTGTGACGTAAAATGGAGGGAGAGGGAAGAGAGTATTCTACAGCTCACTGAGTTCTGTGTAATTTTTTTTTAACTTTTGGTCTAATATTTCTTTTCTTAAAGTTTTTACTTTCTCTACACATGTAACAATTACATTTTTATGCAATATATACATAACTGAGATTGTCTTTTGCAGTTCCCTCATTCAAAATGGAATTTATTAATGTGCAATTTGGCGTATCTGAGTTCTACACCTCCTACAAATTATCTACAGGCTGAATGTGTTTCAGTTATTACCCAGTAAATACACTTACAATTTCCACTGGTTACTAAAAATTAATTCGCACTCTTGAAGGAGAAAAGATTTGCATTCAGAATGCAAGTTTGTCCATTTTAAGAAACAGCGGCAACTACTGCAAGTCTCACTGAAATTTGTGTGGCAGTTTTATGATGCATATTAGTTCTGAAAAAAAAAAAAAAAAAAAAAAAAAAAAAAAAAAAAAAAAGGATTCATTTTGAGACTTCTGTTTAGTGTTAACTGGATTCCTAAAACTGAAACTTTTATGTCCTCACCCACCAAACCACTCACGCCACAGACTTTCATTCAATTTTCCTTCAGTTAAAAGCTGTGTGCTGGTGGCTGGATTTAGTAACTTTAAGAAACAGCAGAGTCTGTGTTGAGTTGTTGTACCTGTGTATGCTGAGAAGGAAAGAAGATTTTCATCTTTATGTTAACTTACCAGTCTTGTATGTAACAAACACTAAAAATAATGCATTCAGCAGCTCTCATTTAAAATCCTGCCATGCAAGTACTAGAAGATCTGTAATTCTTTATTTAAAACTGAATCCTGAGGCACTTATCACACTTTTTCTGTGTGCAGTAGTTTTCTTCACAAATAGTTACAGTCTTTCCTTAGAAGTCTGTCAATATGTGCTTTAACAGATAAAAAATTACCTTTTAGGTCTGTCATTTAATGGCAGCACAATTGCATAGAAGAGGACTTCTTTTTAGAAGTGAAGAAATGGAGAACAAGTGTGTCAAATTTACAACTAAGAAGTACCTGCATTATGGAGTTTTTGTGCTTGTTTAACATAAGGCCCTATCCTCTCCATGCTTCCGTTAATAATATAGCACAACTTATTTCAGTGACATTTCTTTGTCACTCATCAATAAGTCTGAATAGAATGTGATGCCAAAGCACTGTAAGCCCACCACTTAGGAGCTCAGAAAGGACATCCCTCTTTGATCAGGCGAGCATATTTTAGAGAATAAATACAGAGAAGTGTTTTGAATATTGGCAGCAATATAATTACAGAGTTAACCATGCTGCAGAAATCTACTGTGGCTCTTCATCTAAGCCACCAATCTTCTGATTTAAGGTGAAATTTCCTGCCTGTTTTCTCTCAGTGTCCCTGCTTCCTTGTCACTTCTTTCACATCAGACTGCCAGCTCGGTTTTAGCAGATCTCTAGTGAGTTTTCACTAAACCTTCTTTTTGATTCTGTTTTTCAGACACCAATTCTAACACTCTGATCCTTACCCGGCATGCACATAAATCATCCCTCCACAATTCACTAACCACTCCACCTTTCAACCCTTTTTAGGCCCCTGGTACATCGGTTTCTTTGACCCTCCTGCTCTTATTGTCCCATTTCTCCAGCTGGCTTCCACTCCCCTGCTGATTCAGTGGTCACAGCATTTAATTCAAGTTCTCCTACTAGGTCAGCCCTTTCAAATTCATCCTATTAACCATATCTTCCATTTTCTGGCACAAGTACATCCACCTCCTCACTTCCCCTCTGCTTTACCACTGATCACTGGTAAAAAGCAAAGAGGAACAACACAAACTTCTTCAGTTTTTCTCTTTTCTGTCTCACCTTCATTTATCAGTTCTGATTAACCCATCAGATCATCTCCGAATTCTGTAAAGATCATTCTTTAAAACTCTCCTACTTTCTGCCTTTATCTCTTTCCTCCAAATATCTATTTTCAACTAATCCTTTCTTTCTACTTTTCTTCTTTCTAAATCATTTTTACACACAGAAGGAATACAAGCTCCTTTGCAAACACTTACAAATAGTAAGAACTCAACTCCTACAATATGATGCTGTATCTTTCTTCAATAAAACCTTACAATAATTTGGTTTCTCAGCTATGCATTATCCTACGTTTGTTTTGGTTTGGGTTCTTTGGTGCTACTTGTTTCTTTTGTGTGTCTGTGTGAGTGTGTGTGATTTCTGTTGTGTGGGGTTTTTTCCTACTGAATACTTAGAAGCATAGCATGCCCTTTCAGCCTCTTTCTCACTCTCACAAAATTTACAGCCCTACTTCAAACATGTCACAGTAAGAACAGACACCAAATAAGTTCATGATTATACCATAACAAGATTCTCCATGTAAAATATATTAATCCTGCTTCAGTCGAAAAATGAGCACCTTTGGATGGATTCTGGGGCTCTCCTCACCTTGCTTTCATCTTTCTTAACTTCTTGCCAGTTGCGGTGCCATGCATATTTTTTTTTTTCTGTTGCCCTCTGCCTTCTAGTGTAGAGAAGTCCTTCTGTCCTCTTTCTGTTCTCTCAGCAGCTGTTCCTTCAGTATGCATGATAGGAATCACATTACACTTAATGCCCCACCATCTTTTTCTCACTGTAATTGGGTACATTTGGATAAACTTGCTTAGGATGAACTCCTAGTGATAATGAAGACTGTCAGGAACTAGCCTGAGCTGCCATAGAGGACTTTAATTAGCCTATGACTGTTGTGCTGGTGTTGGTAGTTGTCTGTGAGGTAGTTGTAATTCACAAGCAAAAGTCACAATTTTAAATAATTCCAGAAATATAAATCCTTTCTTAAGGAATCTAGCATTGTCCTTTCAGTGTGATTTCCATATGGTGATGCATCTTCATTGCTCTACTGCCTGCTGCTAAATTGACTTATTGCAGAAAGGTCTGAAAGCTCTCTTCCAACACAAATCATTCTATTATATGATTCTGTGTAGAGTGGTGGAACTCATATTATTGCTTGTGTCTGTGTGTTTATTACTGCTTACCAAGAAAACACTGCTCTAAAAAATGCTTAATGAAAACACACAACTAACGACAGAATCACTGAATCATAGAATAGGATCTTAGAATCACGTAGGTTAGGAGAGACCTCTAAGATCATCTAGTCCACATACCACTAATACTGCCCACTAAACCATGTCCTTTAGTACTGCAGCTAAATTCATTTCCAGAGCTTTGTAGGAGAACTAGTTTAAACTGAGAATCTGATAGACATTTAGCAGGACCAAGAGCAGAGTGGTAAGATGCATGAAATAGTGTTAAATTTCCAATGGCTCTCCTTGAGGCTTAGAACTCAGTACATCTTTAGCACATCAGAAGGCTAGAATGAATGAAGTTGGCATTCAGGCAGCAGAAGTTGGGTGTATGAGACAGGCTGCATGGGCAGTATATTGTGCATGAAAGGAATGCCACAGTCCTTTTTTGCTGTTGGGTTTAATGCATGTTAACCCACCAATTCTTACAGGTGTTCTGTGGGTTCTGCAGCACATGTAGAATTAGTCACTTGGTGGGGAAGTTCTGAATGAAATGAAGGGGAAAAAAATCATTCTGTCAATTATTTCTAAAGGTCACAGAGCTAATGAGTAGCTGGGAGGTTAATTAGATTCTGAAAGCCTCTTCATATCAATTAAGACTCTTATCTTTATATTTGTAGTAAATAAGCCCATATAGCACTCTAAGTGTGCTCCTTTGAGGACAAGCAAGGCAACTGCTGGATTTTGTTTAATGTAATAAGAGTATTTGCTTCTCCAGGCATCATAACATAAAACTGCATATAAACAAGCTGTGAAATATGCATCAAGTCAGTTCTTCAGTTGTTGAAATCGGTGGAATTATTTCAGCTACCATGGGCTGAAGATCTGGGGCATTATAGAAAGTAAACTTGTATGTAAGAAAGGTTATTCAGGGTGATCTAAAGACAGTGCAGTCTATTGGATACTGCCCTGGACCAGGACTCATGAGACTTACATTTTATTAATAGCTTTGCCAAGTACTGTTGTGTGACCTTGGACGAGTCACATTTCCTCATAAAGCTTCAGTTTCCCTATCTGTAAAATGGGAATAGCATTATTGATTTCCTTTGTAAATTGGTTGAAGACCAGCTTGCTAAAAAAACAGCTACTATTACCAGTTTCCACAGGCCAGGAGATGATTGGACAGGGTCAACTGGCCAAAGAATTTCATTTAAATGATGATTTAGGGTTTTTAAATATTTGCTTTTCTTTTCATTTTTAGTAAACGTGAGCCAAACCATTATTGCTAACCAGATGTATGACAAAATCATGGGATGTGCTTTAAGATTTTTTTTTTCCTTTTTTTCTTTCTTTTTTAATATTCCTTTAGTCTTTCACTGCTTGCCTTTTCAATTTCAAGCTTTTGGAAAATGTGTTTGTAATCTACAGTTCTTACATGAGTTTATTTCTATATTTTTGCTATTCAAGATAAGTACAAAAAGGTCATGGAGAGGAAAATATACTGTTTTCAAAAATGTTTAAAAATGTTCTCTCCACTTTATCAATCTTAATTTCTTTTTTTTCAAGCAAATAATTAAGAAATGAATCTTTTAAAATCTGATAATCTTACCTAAGCTCATTACTCCATTAATTTGGACTTTATATTAGCTACTACAACATCACAAGAAAAAATTCACATCAGGAAAATTGTTAAAGTTAGTTATTTTCCATCCAAATTAGTCCCTCTACTACATTCAATAAATAGAACTTTTTTCTTCTCACTTATACATGAGGTTTTTAATCTTTCTGTCCACAAACCATTATACCTGTTACAAAATAAAAGGTCAAGTGTAGATATTGCTTTTTATTTTATTTTGAATATACATCATATTAATCCAGTAAGTGAAATATGCAGCTAAGAGAATGAGTTGTTTTCTTTTTTTCTTTGTTTTTCTCTCTTTATCTCTATTTTTCTCAAAAAGGCCAGCTTTCCACTATGATTTATTTGCAACAAGGTTTTGGTTGGCATGAAACATATTTTTTAATCCTAATAGATGTCAAATGAAAGAGAAGTAGCTCACTTGATTAACTTTTCCATAATTAGAAGTAGAGCGCAGGGATAGAGAGAAGAGAAATGGATGCAAATGGAGGAGCCTCCTGGTTTTTACTTACTGAGGATCAGTCCTTATCACTGGTCAGATCCTCCTTCTGTTATTTTTCTTTTATACTTATGTTCTTAATGGTCACTTTAAAAATATTTCAATGTTTTAGGAAATTATTTGGCTTGTATTTTGTAAAAAATGGTGGGATAGCAAAGATGAAAATTATAGGTAGAATATACATGTGTTTCAAATCTTTTTCATGATTCCTTTCTTTGTCAAACTGGGAACATAAATCTGTATGTCTGAGAGCTCAGATGACTGTTCCTTTCTCCAAAACATGATATATTTGGCCGAGAAACTGGAAAAATCTTACATGTCTGTGTAACATTCTTATAACTTAATAGCTCCAAAGTTTTATCCCAATCTAGTCATTGGAGAACGTTCTTTGTTTTTGTAGTCACTGTTTCACATAGTAACATCTTGTTGTATTTTGGTCTGTTTGCCAGAGGGTAGGTTTATTTTTAAATCCCTGAACTCCGAATTTTCTTTATTTTTCCAAGATTGGAAGCAGCTGAAACGCCTGGAGTTACAGGTTGAAGGGCTTGCTTCACAATGTGAGATGGGAAGCCTCATCCCCTCCCCCCTTTGTGTTTTTCTTTTTTCAGATTTTCCTGACAAATGTCTCTCAACTGATATTCATCTAAAAATAGAAAACTGCCTAACTAAAAATAGCTTGGCTCTCAGTCTTGCCAAGGAAAATGGAGAGGAATATGCGTGGAATAGAAGGCTGAGTAATCCAGCTCTATTCATTCACAGATCCCTTTGAGAATGCAGGCGATGATAAAGTGCCCTCAAAAAACCACAGGCCTGACTTGCTCTCTTCAGACTCTTAGGTGCCAATAAACATTTTAGCCCAGGGATATATATATTTTATTTTATTTTATTTTATTTTTTTCTCATAGATCGTAAATACTTTCTAAAAGACAAGGCTTTGTTTCACAGAAGCTGACTTACTGTCAAAAATAGCTGACTTTCCTAAGGTCCCCCCCACCCCCCCTTTTTCTTTTTTTTTAACTTTCCACATGTTTTTTAATTTATTTTCAGATGAGCAATGGCTGCAATGTTCTGTCAAAAAGTACCATGAAATGTCACATATCCAGTCCAAATGAATGAAAAAATAGATACTTTTCATTGATTTCATACTTTGGATCATACCCTCAGAAGTTCGCTTATTGCTAAAGATAAGTTTATTACTCTGATTCTGAGCAGTAAAGGCAAGTGAGTAGACAGATGGCTAATTTCACTCAGAAATTTTGCTTGGTGGCCTGGTAATTCTTGTAATACCCAGGTCAATGTTGTTGTTTATAATTTTTCATGTATCCAAAACTTGGATTTATGCAGGAGGATATAGGAGATATAAATGGCAAGGGGGAGAATCTAATTAACTTAATAATAAGCCTGTTGAGAACTCTGCAAAGCAGACCGTTTTCATTTGGTAGTTGTCACATTAGAGAAAGCCAATGTCATTTTGGGCTGCAAAGGTATTTGTACCACCACTGTGAGGTATCACATGAGGTATCAGCTATAACGACAGCAGAAAAGACACCAGGAAAGGCAGAACATGTTATTTAAAACAGGAATGTTTGTTGTTAGTCTGTATGGAGTTTTTGTTGTGGGTTTTTTTAGTTTTGTGTTGTATTTTTATTATTTTTTTTTAATCTGAGTAACCTGGTCAAACACAGCAACAGGGTGTGGAAATGTCAGTACAGTTCACAGGGCTATTTGGGCCTGAGTATTGTTTTGTTCAGTTCCTGTAATGCTGCTTGTGATAAGACTCTGGAGACAAAGGACGATAATTGATGGAAGGGGACTTAAATCACTCCAAAAAGAATCAAGGTCCTTGTATTTGGGTACATCGACTCTTCTGGTCTCCTTCCTCCTCCTAAAGCGTTTTTGTCTTCTTGCATGTTGGCCCCCTACTGCTCTTTGTAATGGAAGCAGACCACAAGTGATTCCTTTATGCAGTACACAGGGTGTAATTGTGTCTGTGTGGTGTATTAGTAATTATCAAGGCTGAATTCCTGTATTGTATCTTCACTGCAAGTTTGGAAAAATAGGGCACACTACCCTACATTACCATTTTCAACCTAGATAGTGAGCTACTTATTGCTGTGTTCCAGAGACAAAAGCTTTTGTGAGCAAGCCCATTTTTCATTTTCAAGACATCCCTGCTTTGAAAGGTAAATACAAAATGAGGTTATTTACCTGGATTCTGCACAGTAAAATAATCAGAAGTGTAGTAATACCATGTCTTCTGTTTCCTCACAACTGTCTTGAGCACAGACAACTGGACTTGCCCTCCTGTTCTGGACAGACTTTTTGTTTTATTGGACTCCCACAAGCTGTCAGCTGTTCCCATCAAACCACACTTGAAGACTGTGGATGCTGAGATTCCTGCAAAATCAGCAAGTGGTGCACAGTTTTTCACATGCTTACAATGAGTTCTTTAGTTTACAGATGTTCCCAGATGCTGTCCCTTAGCTTCTGCTCACAACTCCTTTTATTAGATAAAAGGAGTCCAACATTATCAAAAAATGAGGAATGTAAATTTCACTGATCGGGTATGTTTACACCCCCAACTTAAAGTCTGGAGTGGTCAATGGGAACCTTCAAAATCATCTGGTTACAATTTCACAGACAGCAATTTGGGCACATTCTATCACCTTTTGTAGTAAGTAATAGTATAATAGCTCTTCTTTCTACAAACATTTATAGAGGTCCTGTTTCAGACTGTGGAACACTTTGCACAGAAAAGGCTGAATGCTCCAGTAAGAGTACGCAGTGTTGTAGCTTTATTTTTGAAGCAGTTTTAAAAGTAGCAGAATTGAGACCTAAATTGTTCATACACTGAGTAGCATTCATGCATCTATATGGAGAAATAAATGTGCAGTAAATATGCTTCCATGCCACAAACTTAGCAATAGGCAAGCCCCTTCTTGAGTAGCAGAGGAACTGTGCAGGAGGTGTTTCCTGAAGACACACCAGACAGGATGGGGATACAAAAAATCCAGCTTCATGCCTACTCTACCTCACCCTCAAGAGAGCTGCTTACCTCACCCTTCCACACTGCATGAAGCAAAATTCTTCCATGTTTCTTCCCAAGGCTGCACGCAGGTAACTCTATCTGTTCTTGAGATACCTTCCCACTGTTTTCACAGTTCTGGCAAATGTTCTGTTAAACTTCAAAATATGCTGACTTTTCTCCCTTTGTTACAGTAAGAACATCAAAATTAATTATTTATTTGTGTACTATAAAATTTGCATTTATCCTTATGTATTATGTAGCTAATATTGATTAGGCTCCACTTGCCCTGAATCCAAGGAGTCCTTATGCGTTTGTGTATATAAAAGACAATTGAAATTAATGTAAATTATCAAATTTGCAGGGCTATAAAACCTCAAACACCTACCCTTTATTCTGCATTTTTAATACTCACAAGTCTAGTGGTCATCTGTGAATTAATGTCCACAGGTCAGAACGGCTAATCTCTCTGTGGTAGTTAAATCTTAAACAGACATTGTTCCTTGAACAACAACAACAACAACAAAGACATTTAAAACAGGGTTTCAATCAACATCTTCTATGTGCTGTAGTTTATAAATGCACAACTTTACATTATTGTGTCTTCCTTACTTAATATTGCTGTGGGCACTTTTGCGTACAGCTACCTGTTAATGAGAGAGTAAATACACTATTAAAAGAAGTTGCATTATCTGTGATCTAAACTTTAATTAACTGCTTTAATGCATTTGTGTTAAAGGGAGCAGTGTTAAAGAGGAAAAAAGTGTGATATACTGAATAGGCTTGCATTAGAAAAAAAAATCTCAAACCCATTATTTATATCATCATGTGTGATCTATAGACAACTACAATTACATTTTATAGTGCACTGTTATAGAAATGTGCATGCACTTTACTTTGGGTTGTTAAATATACGTTTATTTCTTTGATCAAATGTTACAGCACACAGGCTGTTCAAAGAAAGCAAATTATAGAAGAGTCAATAAGAGTATTTTAAACAACTCACAGCTGCTATAGATTGATTCAAAAGAGATCAAAATCTTGACAAAGAAGCAATTCCTAATGGAGCATATGTTGTTTAAAGTATATTTAGCTTACTACAAAAGAATCATAGCTATAACATGACCAAACATAAAAACACGTAATTTATTCTTTCATAGTTATAATCCAAGGCTTGGTTATTACATACTTCTAGCATGTTCAAACAATTATCAATAAAATAGGAGCTTTACACTTTTGTCTCCAGCAGCTGTAAATGTGCACTTTAGCATTTAATCTGTATTTTTGTAACCTACTGAAAAGAAGCTTTTCTTCTTAAAAGTAAATTTTCCTACAATCCGTATTCATTGTTTAACTCAAGGATAAAAAATTATAATTATGCTTCATTCTTTCCATCCCATATCTTAAAGTGTTTCACAGAAGTCACTAAACACAAGCTTTAAAATATGGCAACTAAGATCATTATCACAAAGAGTAACTTGAGTCATATGAACTTTGTGAGAGATATTGTTATTTGGTATTGAAGGTACCTAGGGGCCTGTACTATGCTCCTTTTGGATAAACCCAGTCTGGACCCAAATGGAAGGCTTTTTTCCCCCAGAAGATCCAGAAACTCTTAGTCCTCTACAAAGGAAACATCCCTGGCAAGCATTAATTGAATGTCTGAATGCCCGTAGGTCTTCATGGGTGGAGGTGTCTACAGCCCTCGGAAAGCAGCGTTGACTTCTGATGAGGGGTAGGATTACTGAAACTCTGTTTGCTTGGTCTGGATCTGTCACACACATCCTAGCCACCTGCTACCAGGCTTGTATCCTGTTGTGCAGTTAACAAGCTTTTACTGTGCCCTGTATAGGAAGCCTCATATCCTAACAGTTGAAGTGCCACTTTGGAAGTTAGGTGCCTAAGTATCAACTATTGCCAAATTGAGTTTTCTGTGTGCCTGAATCCTTTACTGGACCTGTTCCATAGCCTTTTCCTGTCACAAGGCCATTTCTTGCAGCAAGGGAATTACAGCAGGGTGTGGACTGCTTTTCATGGCTTCAATGCAAACTCTTGGGTGCACATCAAAGCAGTGTGGCTAAAAGAGAAGACTCATTGTCAACTAGTTTTCTATCCTGTCCCTTTAAAAAATACTGACTTCCCAAATGAGCCTTAAGAAGGTGTGCTCTTATTTCTCTGCCCCTAGTTGTCTTCGTTTATAGCTTTCAAATACTGGCAGGTATAGGAGATTCTGTCTAATTGGCTTCTTTAGCCAAATAGTTGAACTAGTTGGACCCTTGTATATATCTACATTTGACCATTCTGAGTGGAGCTGCATAGAATCACAGAATCATAGAATCATAAAATTGATAGATAGTAAGGAGTTTGTTTTCTGGAGTAAAACTCTTGATGGCAATGCTCATGAGGGTTTCACAGCTGAAGCTGAGCAGGCTGTTTATGCTGTTGATTGAACTTAGGTGAATCACTGAGTCCTCAAAACTTACAGAAACCTCCCTCTCATGTGGAATAAATTTTTAATTCCTATCCCATTAAGGAGTCTGAGAGTTCCTCTGTACAGTCATTCCTATAGAAAAAAAATGTTGTTTCTACCTCTTCTCTCACTTGTCAGTGATGGAGCAAAAGAGCTGACCGAACATTCTGCAGTTAAGTTCATCTTCTCCATGATCTCTGTGACCAATTTGGTAGCACAAATAAAAAACCCACTACTGCTATTTTATTGCAGGGTTTTGTGATCTGGTATACCCCAGGCAGAAACAAGAATCCTGCCAAGCTTTGGAAACACTGTAAGAAGGCTTTGGTGTAGTTTATTTCAAAGTCTCATGTTGTTGAGAAACTACATACAACCCTCAGGACTGTGGAAGTGCGGACACTAAGAATAAAATAGTTCACTTCCGCAACAGAGGATTTCTTATATGCCTGTTACTTTCACACCAACTGGCCTCTTCCTGGAAAGGATCCTATAGAAGTCCTGATTTTCATTGAATTTTTGTCCCTTTTGGATACCTTTTTGTCCTTTTTGCTGCTGTAAGAGCTATGTAAAAGTCTGGGCTTGTTGAAATCCGTCAGGATCTGCCTGCAGATTTTTGATTTTGGTATCTCTATAGTATCAAAAAGCCACACATATTTTGAGGTAAGTTCATCTTCATTCTTGCCACAGTCTGATTTCTTTGGTGCAATCAGCATCTGGTTGATTTTAAAATTCAAATATGAAGCAAATTTTAGAGACACTGTGGTATTCCTGTATCATTCCGTGTGGAACTTTTTAACTCTCATCTAAATCATTTTGTTGCATTGTGACTGCCCTGTAGAACTTAGAGAGGAGCTCTGGATGCTGTGACAGCAAGCTAACAGCAGCAGATGGCTTAGAAAATAGCTAAAATAATGGAATAGGTTAATAAGCTTGTGTTTCTTGCTGCAGTACTGTCGATAGGAAATACTACTGCTCCATCTGTCAGGACAGTGGGTTCAGCCTAAAGACGCAGGGAGATATTACAGGTCTGTAATTGGTCCAGACATCCAGCATTCCTAAACTTGTGGACAAGTTGATGTGAAGTTCATTCTGTGTGCAGAATAGAAATGCAGAGAGATGAAACCTGTATTCTTTAGTATGTAGAGTTCTTCCTTGTATGCAAGCTAAGAATGCTAGAAGAAAATAAAAAAAAAAAAAAAAAAAGTTCAAAATGTTATTCACTTCTCAACATTTTTCTCAGTTTGCCTGAAATTGACGAAGATTAATTTTTTTTCTCAGGAAAACAGTCTCCAAAACACCACCTGTGTGTATGTAGCAAAATAGTGTGAAATGATAAAACACAAAGCAAATCAGTTCTTTAAAACAAATGTGTCCCTTAAGACTGCTGTGGGGTTTTGATTACCAAAAAAAAAATAAAAATTCAATTCCCAATGGGAAAAGCTTTCTTTCTTACATGTAATGTGTTTTTTTGAGACGCTGACGGAATCTGTCTGTGGAAACAGCTGTGACTGTGTTAGTACCGCTCAGTCATTCACTGTCTTTCCCCACTGGAGGTTACCAGCTCCTCAGCAGACTCAGAGGAGGGGAATGCATGCCGACCCCTCAGCTGCTACACCTCCATCACTCTAGTGTGGGGTGAGCAATCTCTGGTTGCAGGACAGCTCTGCAAGAGAACTGATCTTGCAGTGGTGGCAGCCAATCAAAGCTGGTGCGCTGAAGCCCTCAGAAGAGGCCTCACTGACACAGTACCAGGCACGCACACGGCAGTGCTCTCCATTCCTACCTCTGTCAAGCTGTGGAAGAAAGGAAACAGTCTGACATCTTGCTCTGTTTGTCCTGCAAAATGAATGGACTCCAGTGGAAGCATCCTTTGTAGTCCACAGAATTCTCTTTGTGGGAATGTGATACAATTAAAGGTTTGAAGATTTCAGGCAGTAGTGCTTAGGCTAGCCGACATACCAATTCTTCCTTACAAAACTATAATTTTGTCCAAAAAAAGAAATCCAATTTTACAATGAAAAGACTTAACAGTTAAGATATATTTAAGCTGCTTCTAGAGAAAGCTAAAATTTTCACAAAGATGCTCAGTTTCTGAATGAAGGTTTTTTTGTGTTGGTTTTGGGTTTGAGTCCTTGGTGTTCTTTTCTTCTTTGTCTATTTTACCCCCTCGGCCATGCTTTCTCTAGTACGTCTGCAAACTTTGCTCCCATATCCACATTTCTGGTCAAAATTTTCTGACTTGGCTGTTTCTCTGCCTCTCCTGCTTTCTCAAGCAATGATAATACTGGAAAGTACTGTATTTCTCAAGTCTTTTTCCTTCACAGTGAGCTGAAAACCACTGTTGTAGTGTTAGTTTAACTCAGACCAGAGTCAAACAACAAACTCTCAACAAAGCTGCAGAAGGTTTGTGAGGGCTGTCTGACTGCAGTAAATTCAGAGTTCTTTGTGAACGTATTGCAGTTAGCTTGTTTTTTTAAATGAAATTGTTCTTACAGCACCTCAGTTATGTTACAATCACGCTTCTTATTGTAGAATGGAAAAAAAAAAAAAAATAGTGAAGTAATAAACTCCATCCAGGAAGATAGCAACAGAAATGGGAGCTAAGCTTTAGACCCTTGAGATAGATGCGAGCAGCTTAACTGTTGGTAATCCTGTGTAAAGACACTTTGCTTCTTTTGCCTTCATGACGGCACAATTTGCAGTAATGGAAATTTGGAACTCACTTGCCTTGAAAGCTTCCTGAATTCTCCAGAATCAATCTAAAACCTGACCACTTTTTACTAAGTCTGTCATTTATGATTCTCTTATCTTGAGAGAAGTGTTTACTCCTCTCAAGGGAAAAGCAGAGAGATAAGAGCAGTATGATTACACTACCAAGAAACAAGGAGTTGCTAGAAGGACCAGCTTTCTGGGATACTCGTGCAGTCTTGAAGTTTTATCCAGCCCCTCCATACAGCTGCTGGCTGTACTCTCTCAATCCTTCTTTGTTATTGTGTAGATATCTTCAGCTTTCAACTTGAAAAATTGCTATTCCTGTAAGAATTTCCATTGGAAAACAGGACCTCTTTCTTTCCTTACTAGCAGATGATATTTTGCTAAATAGAACAAGTATATCATAGTGTAGATTTTAGCAACTGTTTAATGATAAATACAAGTTGCACAAATGTTTTTTGGTAAATAAGATATAGTTTCTTGGTCTAACAGGGAAAAAAAAAAAAAAAAAAAAAAAAAGACATCTTAAATCAAATACAAAATTCTGCATCATTTGAATCATCTGTTTTCACAGTTAAAATCATGAGCCAATTTTTCCTCTGAAATGTACTCACTCTAAGCTTAGTGGAGGGACTTTCTTCCCCTTCTCCTTAGTGAAAACTTGACTTTATCAGCAGAACACTGAGTTGATGGTTATTGCTTTGTTGCTATTTAAGACCTCCATCCTGCAAAGGAACAGAAGTCTAGAATTTCAGAGATCTAACTTCTATTATAATTCACCATTAAAAAAAAATATATATATATATATTGATTTAGGCATTTTTACCAATGGATAAAACAATTATGGTACTATAAAAATATAAGAGGTTGTTCTTTTGCCTTTAAAAGGAACAGCTAGTCAGCAATGTTTGCTCATTGTCATACTGGTAGGGTTTTTGGTAATACCCTGTAATTTGATCTGCCATAAAATAAGTGTTCAAATTCTGGGAAGGATTAAAAAACAAAACAGACAACAACAACAAAAAAGCCTTCTTTATTCAGAACTTTATTCAGAAGCCTTCTTTATTCAGCTGTATATGGGAAACCTCCAAAGAAAACCCAGGTGCCGAGGGAAGCAGCGTTCTTGCTGCAGTGGGTGGCATTTTCACTGCCGAGACAGTTCTGTCCCAGCTCAGTGCTGCTGGAGGTGCTCTGTTTCATCTGAAATGGAAAAAAAAAAGTTGTGCTCTTCAAAGATTACCTGGCCTTGTAATTAAGAGTGAAGGTGTTTGCCCCATGGTCTGTTGAATAATCCTTGCCATGTAAATTATATCTAATATTACAGCTTCCTTTGTCAGATATATTTCTCATTTCTTCTCCCAGAAACTTTGTTTCTTAGTCTAGCTGACACGAACTGACAATATATTCATCTCAAGATGGCTTCATTTTAATGATATGTGAAGCTGTCCTTACACATACTGTTTCTGAATCTCCTTAGGATATTTTAGATTAAAGTATATTTTGGATCAAAATACATATCACAAGTATACTTCATATCAGCTGCCATACTTTCTGTAATAATTTTGTGACAAAATTTCTGTAAGATGCATGTTACTTTGTTTATCTCGTTTCTCAAGTATTTTGAATATGCCATTTAGTATTAAATGTTCCCATTTATATCACAGAAAAACACCAACTGCCTTTGAAATAGTTAATGGTTTCCACAGTTATTTATATTAAGCCCCGCATATTTAAAATACTGTGTATTTGGAGAGATAGTAACACTAATGTAACAGACTTGGTGACACCACTGTAGATCTAGAATAACTCAGCTGGTGTCTTTACAGCTGTTCCAGCCACAGATTTACACCAGTGTAAATGAGATCTGACTTCAGTCTTGTATTTGTATACATGTCTGACTAAATTAGACAGAAATGAAAATGTTGAGGGCAGAGCTCCATCTGGAAGAGATGGAGTCAGTGGAGAAGGATTATAGATAGACAAACATAAAAAGGAGGGAAATAACAACCTGTTGATGATTACAGTGTTTATTTTTAAGTGGCCTCATATTCCCTAAAGAAGCTGAGATGATTCTGCTGAACTACTGTAAAGTTTATTTTTCCATTCATACACTTTCTGTGTCTGGCAGCAAAACCTAGTACAAATCAAATATACTGTATCTCACAGTACCTTCTATTTTGAATATGCTCAATAAAGTTTAAGGAAAATCTGGCCATCTTCATACACTTAGAACATTTTTAAAACTCCATGAAAGGCCTAATGTACTGATATCATGCTGTGGCCAAGAGGTCCAAGTCAAAGATGCATCTATTCTGGCTTTGGCCCACCTATATATCCCTAGATAGAGAGTCTGCTTCCAGGCTGGCAGTGCTCCTCTCTATGAACTACTGAAAGGAGACAGAATGCAGAAATGTTGCCTTCATGGAGTCATCCCTCAAATACTGGTCCTTGTGAAACAGTCATTGTCTTTGCTAAAGCCCAGGGCACACATGTGTGGGTAGAGCAATGTGCAGGAAAAGTGTTGGCAAGAGCAGACTGAAACTTTCTGCCCCAATCTGCATCTTCTTTATTTCCTCTAGCTGAACCAATCACCTGTAAAAGGCCTTGGGAGAACCAGCCCAAGGTTATAGTTGTGGGGCTGCTCAAGGAAGAGTGGTTAATTATTCCATCCTTAGGTACAAGTGTCCTGAGAATGCCTCCAATCTAGCTAAATAATTTGCCAATTTGCAGTATAAAGCACTAACAGCCAAGTCAATGGAAAGTGATGTGTTTTTACAGCAGAGCTGCGCACAACTTTAGTTTTTACTATGTACTTCAGTTAAACCACATTATTTAACAGTGCAGTAAATTCTGACTAATGTTTAAGAGGATATTTATTTATTTTTAAATAAGACTTGTTCTTTTTCTTTTTCAATCCTATATATATGTAGGGATGATTTTATCAGATGTAGTCATAACTAGGTTGACATTACTTTTATGCCACTACTTTCATCGCTTCCAACTAATCTTGCATGTGAAATTATTGTTTAAGAAGTACCATCCTTGTTCATAAAATCACATCTCTTGTCTTACCTCTTCTAATCCAATGCACTAGCAGTGTTGGGCTGCTCTTGTATTGCATCACTGCCAATGAAATCTAATTAAGCACACCTGCAAAAACATGCAAAAAATCCTTGTAACTTTGAACAAGAAGATGCTGAAACATGATACAGTAGCAGTGTTCGTGTGTTCCTGCAGGCTGTGACCACACAAGTGCTGGAGGTGTAGCAGCAATGGTGCTGGGACCAGGTGTTGGGCTGGCAGGTGTGGATGGTGGAGACGTGTGGCATTGCTGCCATTCACACAGTGCATGCCCTCACCTGCTTCTACCTGGACCCATCTCTGCTGTCAAAGCCAGAGAAACATGATCTCCTCCACAGAGGGTTAGAAGAAGAATCCTACCTCAGCTGCCTGCGGGATTTGTGGGGCCTTCAGACCATTTGTTCTGTGATGACAGATGAGGATAAGCCTGAGGGATGAGGAAATGTCCCTACTTAGAGTCCCAGAAATTATTAGGAGTTCAGTTCTTAAAAAAAAAAAAATAAAAAAAAAATAAAAAAAAAATTATGAACACAGTGATGGACAGTGATATTTTGTACACCCTCTGGAATAGTTGTCAGCATAGTGGTGTAAGCTTCATTACATGCATTGACAGAAATTTCAATACAGATCTTTAGTGCTGGCGTCATCATGTGATTTGTTTTTGTTTCTGAGGAGACTCGGGAAGATACAGTGTTTAAATCAGTTGCTATGACATCTCTGAATTTGACTTGCCCATCTTCTCTCTGTACTTCTGTAAGGTCAACATTGCCCTGCATAATTTAAATACTTTCACATCCTGGATGTGGTTGAGCTTTAACGAAAAGTATTGTACTTGGCTTCTTTCAGGGAGCAAGCCCTTGCCTTCTCACCATCTCCAATCTCACTACCTTCCCATTGGGATAGCCCAGAAGACAAGTTGTGCAACCTCATGTGGATGCATGAGATGCCCTATAGAGGGACATGATGCAAGGTGAAAGCTGATAAACACATTCAGAGGGCGGTGCATCCCCCTGGCTCAGGCTGCACCAGCTGCACATCCTTGCCAAGCTCCCTGGTAATCAACCTTAGCACAGCTAAGGGAAAGAGAAGAAAACATCCCACTGTCCCAGTGCTCTTTCAAAAGGCTATTGATTAACTTGATTTTGTATCTGTACTAAAAATTATTGTAGAGGATATATGTCTTGTAATGCATCAAGAGCATGAGTGGGAAATAATAGGCTGAACTGTGTAAGCAGGTGGAAGTCTCATATCATGAGGATCTTGCGGTGTACACATATAGACATTCATAACACGCTGGGTGATTATCCAAAAGCGAGGAGAAGCAGATGCTACTGGCAAAGGGTATCAGCATTGTGTGGTTTCACAAGAGGTGTGATTAGAAAAGGTACTTGAAGAAGGAGAGAATAATCACTTGGTATGTAAAAATGAGAGGCAAATCCAAGCAGACAGTCGGTGTATTGTTGTGAAATACACACTTAGTGTATTCATTTCAAGAAGAAAGATGTGCAGAACCAGACAATGGAATTTTTTTTTCTTTGAAACTTAGGTGAAAATAAGATAGTAACAAAAAGGTTAACATGTGGTTCTAAAAGTTCAGCTGTTATACAAGCCCCATAGCTTATTTCAAAAAAAAAGGTGTAAACCACAAAAGCATTTAATGATTTATACAAAAGAGGTAAGAAATGTTCCATTTTTCTCTTTTACTGGTATACATTTTTCTTTTTGTCTGAAGCTTGTTAGATAACAGTAAGTATAATAATGTTTTATATGATTCTCCTAAACATGCAATTAAAGTGCATTAGTACCAGCATACTAGTTTATGTTCATTATTAAACGTAAAAATCTAAGAACTCTACATTAATGGAATATAAAATTTCAGATTTTACTTACACAGAAGTCGGTGAATTCAGATGGATGGTTCCCATAGCAACCTATCTCTTCCTCCTTGTGTTTTTCATTCCACTAGAATCTTTCATTACTTGATTGCACCATACATTGTATAGTGCAATTTCATCATAAAATTTCATCATTATGTAACTGTGCAAGAGAAGAGAGTGAAGGTTGCCTTCTCTCTACACTTGCTAACTTCAGTGTTTCTATTGCACAGAGAGCAAACAGATGCTTAAATGAATCAGGCCCATGATTTAAATATTTCCTGCTTTTTAGAGGGTCTCCATAAATTTGGCTGGGTGCTTTGGCATGGCTATAAAGCAACTGAACACAATAACATATGATTTCTTTATAATTGCTTATTGTCTGCCTTGCCACGTAGCTATGTGGCTTCAGTGAGCAAAACAGAGACCATACTATTTTTCAGTTGTGGCTGGAATATGTGGAATATTTCTCCTATCAAGATACAGGAAGGTGATAGTGGAAAATAGAGAGCTCTTGTAATTTTTGTCTCTTAACAGCTGAGTATAATATATCATGTTAAATCTTTGTGGATTCTCATGGTTGCTAGCAGGGTTATCAGTGAGAGATTCTTAAGATTCTTAAGGTAACTCCTGAACAACATGGCAGATATGGGAATTAGTAAAAGCAGAACTGTAATTCTTAATTTTTCTGCATTGGAAATTTTGATTATGGACATAGATAAAGCCAGCAAGGCAGTATGCAATATTAAGATAATGATTAATATTGCAATAGCTGCTTGGGTCTTTCATCCTCAGGTTATGTAAGTGTAACACATAGAATGGACTGGTCAAAAGTTTTTGGGGACCTTATCAAGTGACCTAGTATTTTACCTTTTGGAGCTAATCTAAGCATTTCAGTGTCCAAATATCTGCAGCTTCTCAAGTTCTGTGGAGATTCACATTACATGAAACTATTGAAACTATAAAGAAAGGAGAAACTCCTCTACAATGATAAGCAACCTAAATGATAAGATAAATAAATAAATAAATAGATAGATAGATAAATAAATAAAGTTGAATTTCTGGTCTTCTCCAATCTTTCTGTTAAAATAAAACCAAAAGAAAAAGATAATACTGCATAAACAAAGATTGAATAAAAATGAAAAGCTCTTTCCCCCTCAAAAGCTTTCAAATTGTGATGATTTCCATTGTCTTGTTAAAATCAGACCCAGCTGATAGTGCCATATTTTCTTTTGTGCTTTTGTAGTGATGATAAATTTTGCATGAAATGAAAGTAAATAGTTGTTTATACTTCATTTTACAGCAACCAGTATGTCACTAAGTCAGCACTTATCAGAGATTTATTGAGCAGAATTTAGACTGAACTGCTGGCATATGAGATTTCAGCCAAAGGCTGTTTTCCTTTAACCATTTTGTTTTTCATATGCCATGGCTGATTTTATGTTACTAGTGTCCAATGTAATTACTTGTTTAATTACTTGGGAGAAGTAGAGCTTCTGTAGTACCAAATAAAAAAGAAAAAGAAAAAAAAAAAAAAAAAAGAATCTTTTGATTTGGGGTACTCCAGAATGCAATGCTCCATACAGTTGTGTAATTTTATGCTCTTTAAAATTCCCTGAATACTCATTAAGTCCTTGGAAACTAACTAAGTTCCAGGAGGATGCTATAGCTCTGGCTATATTTCAGGATTTGCAGGAGGCTACAACAGCTTAACATGGTTTCTAAATGACTGCAAGTCTAGGTCAAAGGCCTGCTGAAGCCCAGTTGGCCTTCTTAATGATTCTATTCTTCTCTGAGGTCCAGAGTCAGCCTCTATAATCAAGTGGTGACACAGAGCCAAGGAGGAGAGGGGAAAATTGACACAGAGTCCATAGGGCTTTTGAATAATGGGTCTGTAATATATCAGTCAGTGTCACTTATAGTTGTGTTGTACCAACAAGTACCAAATTTTTTGAAGCATAAAAGAAAAGGACTTTTCTGAGAGGTATCGGTATAGTAATAGTGTGGGGACTAAAGTAACACACAATGCAGCAGAACAGACCAAATTATAGCTTGAGTATTGGGAAGTCAGAGATAATAAGATGCTCAGGATCATTATATTTGTCCTCAATACCATTCAGTACCTAACTGCAGAGGATAAGTATGTCATTTTTAGCAAGTTCTCCTCTCCAGAGGAGGACTGCGAATTTTACTGTGTGTGTATGTGTGTGCCTATGCAGCCTATCCATCTGCTTTTCTGTCCATTTCCTTATTAGTCTTTCACTCTTTATTCAGTACCAAGGAAATCTGGCACAAAAGGAGAGGTCTTATGGACTATGAAGTTCAGCATCATTCATGAAAATATTGTGTTCTTGTGCAGAAAGAGATCTTGGAGGTATCCCTCAAAGGTGTCCCAGCTGAAATACAGGGTTGAAGAGTAAGCCCTGTGCACAAAGTGGAAAAAAGATCCATAGAGAAGGATGGGCAGGGTGCAAGAGAATCCTCAAGAGCTCCAGCTGCAAGAAATCTCTGTACATTGCACTTTACCCCAAAGTGTAATTTATAGAGAAACAGGCATTAGTTCCAGCACTCACAAAGCTAGAAGCTGTGCAGCACACTTGTGAACATTTTTGTTGTCTAAACTTAACTCACCAAAATTTAGGGGAGCTGGCTGGGGAAAAGGGCACAGATAAGTGAACTGGCTTAGCCATGTCTGCCAAGGCACCAGCCAAGCTCACTGGATTGGTGAATTTTGCAAGAGCAAAGTTTGCCTTTACACTGTTAGAGCTAAAGCTAATTTTGGGTAGAATACCATCCGCCTCACAGTGGGCTGCTCTTCCTAGGCGGCAGCTCTGGCCCAGGCCTGCTCCTGCAGGGGCTTCCCCAAGGACTGTAACTCCTTCAGTCTGTATCCACTGCTCCACCACCAGCCTTTCCTGGGCTGCAGGGGACTTTGCACTTGGAGCACCTCCTGCTCTCCTCCTGCACTGCCCTCGGTGCCTGCAGGACTGCTTCTACTCCGTTGCTCAACCCTAGCCTCCAGCTGCTGTCACACAGCAGTGTTTCTCTCACTTACATCTTCTCTCTCAGAGAACACACAGCTACGCTCATGACTCAGTTCTGGCAGTGGCAGGTCCCTGTTGGAGCAGTTGAAGCTGCTCAGCTCACGTGGGGCACTACTCACACAGACCTTCCTGGCTTTCCCCCCACTACATAAGCCTAATACAGAAATTTCTAGTTAGAATAGGGATTGAAGCCTGGAATGGCAGCAACTGTAATTCATTGCACCTGCTTTCTCAGATTTTGAAAATAAAGCAGGTGAGTTATTTAGATATAAAAGGGAAAATTCACTTTTACTTTACCATATTATATCTTTTAAGTCTTTCAAACAGCAGTTGATTGCAAAAGCCCTCCTTATAATGGGCTTGTTCCTGTCTATTAGCAGTAGAGATTATTCATGACTTTGTCATGGGACAAATATCTAAAACATTAAGGAGAGATAAGTGGGAGCGGAGAAGTGGAGAGACTCATTCAAGTTATCTCATTTTCTGACATGGTTTTTTCTTAAGGTTTTATTCAAATGGATGTATAATTTTGTCTGTGAGTCAGGAGCGACTCTTAGGATTAGATCTGAAATTTGTGTTGTTATGAAATTTGAAAAGATCTGCATTGAACAAGCCTTCTGTGTTTGCCAAAATGTGTTTGAGAGGTCCACAGCATGAGTTTGGAAGATTCTGACCTCAAAGGACAGAGCACTGTTTTTTTGTTGTCTTGATGAAAATCTAAGATTCAAGTCATACCTCCAGAAGGAGAATAGCTTTATAGCTTCTCTGCAGTGATAATGTGGCCCCATCCATAAGTCTTGTATAAAACAAAGAATTGAAGTCTAATTTTTGATATACAAATAAAATGGCACAAAATATGAGTTTGTAATATAAAATTGTAGGGAGTTAACAGTGTTAAATTGGGCATTGCCATAGAGAAAATAGATAAGAAACGTGCTTTTCCAAAAAAGATCAAAAAGCTCAGATCAGAGGCAGCCAGGCAAAAGAAGGCAAAAAGACACCAGGTAGAGCCTGGTGTCTAAGGCTAATTGCTAACACAGACACTAATCACACAGTATAAGCATAGTTACTTAGTAACACAGGAGAGCTGTAATATCTACAAGTTGTAATATCTCTCAGCCTGGCTACAAAAGAAACTTAATGGTGAGCAGTCTGATAATGTCTGTTGATAGCCAAATGGCCTTTTTGAAGAGTTTTTCAACAAGGAACTCTTGAAGCTAAGTTTGGGAAATTTTGGAAATACTGACTTTGTGTGCTGTTGCTTGTATTGGATAGTCCACAAAGACTTTTTTCTCAGTCTTCTACCTTAACAAAATGGATGACTGGTAGACCACTTAAGCTTTGTTTTGTACCAGGCAACCATTTTAAATTGTTAGCTACTAATTTCATTCAATTTTTGTGCTTTTGATCACCGTTATTTTCTTTGTGATGCTGTTCACTGATGTTCGTGGTTCCAGGTCTTGACTTCAGCTGGTGAACCTGAGATTCATCTGTTTTGACTTTTCACTAAGCATCTGTTCTAGCAGTTATTTTTCCTGTACATTAAAATTTATCATTGTACATTTGTAGCACTGTAACTGGAGTCAGTAAAAGTAAACACTATGTCTAGGAGCTCCGAGTCAGTATTTCGCAGCCTACTCTTCACTCTTGTCCTACCAAAAACATGCACCTTGAAATGGCAGTTCATGTCATTCCTTAAAGAATTTGATTCAGTTGCTCCTCCTTCTTCTGTGAAGAACATGAATTACTAAGTTTGTTACCTTTTTTTATTATTTATTTCTTCCTCCTGTATCTTTCCCTCTAGAAAACACCAGAGTATTCCACACTAAGTAGTATTTGTCTTTTGCTGTTGTTATTCATTCATATGTATAAATATGCTAAAATAACTTACCTTCCAAGTGGGTATTTTAACATTTAACCTCTTACTGTGATCAGATGTGGTGGGAATGGGGTGTATAAGCACAAGCATTTTGCTGGGTTGCTAGTGTTGTTTTCTATTGACTGATTCCAAGCAAGGAGATTCTTTTAGAGCAAGGTGTAGTCTTGTCTACTCATTCACAGTAAGGCATGTGACATCACTGCAGTGGATATGTCAGCAGTTTCTGTCCCTAAATTAAAATGTAAAACATTCCACCTCTGGGCAGTTTGTGATACTCTAACACTGCTGAGTCTTTCTTGCAGCCTGTGTAAAGGATTGAACTTTCCAAATTGTGTATTTCAGACGTTGAGAAAGAAAGGACTTAATGGCTGTGACAGTCCAGACCCCGATGCAGACGATTCAGTAGGTCACAGCCCTGAGTCTGAGGACAAGTACAGGAAAATTAATGAAGATATTGATCTAATGATCAGCAGACAAAGATTGTGTGTAAGTACTCTGAGCTCCCTTTCATTTTTTTTACCTTTTGATATTTCTCTGAACCTGGCAGGCATTGAACAAGAAAGAAAACAAAGGTTGTGAAAGCCCCGATCCTGACTCCTCTTACGCTCTCACCCCACGCACTGAAGAAAAATACAAAAAAATTAATGAAGAATTTGATAATATGATCAAGAGCCATAAAATACCTGTAAGTACCAAAGGTTAGATGGCTGTCTGCTGATAACCGCTGCAGTAACAAACCATAACCCTTTCAGTTCTGGCTTCTTAAAGAAAATATTTCAGCTGGAAACAGGCTTTAATAGCCCAATATGTAATTAAACACTATAGTCAGGCAATTTTACACTATGCACTTTTTTTCCAAGTCTCTACCTCTGACATGACAAAGACTACAGTAGGTGAAACCTGCAGAAGGAAGTGAAATATACATATATGCATAATATTCACTAGGCTTACAGAACTGTTTTACCACACCACTTGCACAAATTATACCTAAAATGTAACAGTGGAAATATCTCTTTGTGGACAGGCTAACAAACCCACAGAATACTTTCAGTGGTGATATAGAAAAAAAAAAAAAAAAAAAAAAAAAAAAAAAAAAAAAAAAAAAAAAAAAAAAAAAGATGAAGAAGAAAAAGATGTAGAACTGAAATTCCTTTATAAATAGCAATTAGTACCTCCTATGAGTGTCACTTCAGTTCTCATATGTCCCTGCCAAACACAGTTGCAGCACTGAAGGGTTACAGCTATTTGCTCGCTGCAGATAAACATACTGCATGAGAGCCTAATGGTAGGATTCAGACATGTTTGTGTGTTGGGGTGATTTTATAGCTTTGACAGAGAATTTGCTTTGACCTCATCAGCATTTACTTAATGCTTTAACATGAGCTAAATTTTGTTTTAACCAAGTCAAAATTTCTAACCATCAGTCATATGCCTTGCCAGATATCTAGGAGAAATAACTCTGCATGTGCTATTTTGTTTGCACAAGATGTATAGGGGGAAAACATTTCTGATTATGTTTAATAGAAGATTCATTAAACTGACCAAAAAAATTGTGGAAGCCATGAAGGTTATATCTGGCCCTTCTTCTGAGTGGATTAGCAACACAAAGAATTAGCTTGGTCCAAAGAAGCATCTGAATTTACATAAGTAAACTGCGTTCTTCTAGAGAAGACTATTTGGGTGTGTTCATTGCTTATTCTTGTGTGCAAGAATAACTCACAGAGAAGATGTCTTCTCACACATATTCATAATGCTGTTCAATTGTGTGTACAATATGTGATACTTAAGCTGAGGGCACCTCTTACAGATGTTCTGTTTCTATCCCATGCAAAAATTTTTTTCCATTAATTCTCAACATAAAAATTTTCACCCAAGCTAACTAAAATCTGGAGAAGTTCTCACATCACAGTACTTTTTGGAAAATAAATAATAATAAATAACAAAGGTTTTTCATGGAGGCCAGAATGGCACCAGATGTGACAACCAAGCATTTGGAATGACTGGCTAAGAAATCCAAGCATGTACGTGAAATATCAAGGAGGCATAAATGTACATTCAATCTTTCTTGCCTCGGTTTTTATTTGCTACACCCCTACAGGTACTTTGCTCCACAAGAGTTGTCATAGCTGTCACCATGAGTTTGATTTCTCAGGATGGAACTCAGTTTGACAAACAGTGATTGCAACATTTCGGTTGACTATTATAAGTTCACATGCTTCACCCATTTTCACATCAAAATCTTGGCAATCATCACTTCTTTCCTTTTTCAAGGATGACCTGTGCTTTTTCAAATCAAAGTGACAACATTTTCAATCAGATAGTATACAATCCAGTTAACTTTCAGTCTTCGAATACGTTTTGAGCTGGCACTTGAGATCTTCTATTTCTCTCATACATTCTCTCCTTCAGACAAAACAGTGAATATTACAACTATTAAAATCTAAGCTGTGAGAAAGAACACCTCGTAAGAAAACTCATTTCAAGCCAATGCTGAGTTCTATCACCATCCTTACCTTCTAAGAATTTATAGGGAAATCACCTTTTCTAGAAAACCGGGAAGGTTCAAGGAATTAGAAGCAACATAAGTGATCTATATGCATTGTACATCACACTGACTCTCCCCAAAAAAATCATGGAACTTATTTCTAGCAGTTTTCATTAAATCTAACCATTTGATGTCAAATAAAATCCTGGCTTCATTCTTAATTTGCTGATTGCATTGGTTTTCTGGGATGGATTTTGAATATAATGTATCTTCCTACCTTACTGGGATGTAAGAAGGTACAGCGCTTTTGTTTTTCATGAAATCACTTCATAAATGCTTCAGAGATACAGAAATGAAAAATGCTAGTATTTCTTTCCATATAAGATATCTTTTCCCTGGATACATCTCACATACCTCAAGGCTTGTGTGCTCCATCAAACTGCTTACCACAAGAAGAATCAGTAGGCAACGTCCCTTAATGCAACAATCTCCTTTTCTTAGCATTAATCTAGATCTAGTGGACAAGATAGAGTTTACAGATTGTATGTAACTGAAATTTGCATTTAAAGGACACCAGCTTTAACTGTGCAATTCAGTATAATGAATTCCCAGGGAATTCAGGGAATTTACAATCATTTACTTGTATTTATTAAAGGTGATCAAGAAAGTTGGGGCAAAGAAAGCAAAACTGAATGAAAAGTCATCAAGTCATGTCATTAAATCATTATTTACAAAATATGTAGAACAATGCAGTGCCTCTGCCTGGTCTTGTAAGAGACCAAAGCTGTTGCCAAATGAAAAAATT
Source organism: Excalfactoria chinensis (assembly GCF_039878825.1). Classification (NCBI taxonomy): domain Eukaryota; kingdom Metazoa; phylum Chordata; class Aves; order Galliformes; family Phasianidae; genus Excalfactoria; species Excalfactoria chinensis. The sequence continues at coordinate 56,238,849 of NC_092857.1, read as the reverse complement.
GGCTTTCCCTCCTAACAGCAAAGGCCAATAATGTTTCCTCAGATAATTTTCTGGGGATAAGCATTTATATTGTTCTAAAACATCTGATAATAATTACACATTTATTTGTAGTTTTCATAAGTGATGATAGCAGAGGAGACAGAAATAGTCCACTAGAAGGGGGCTGTAAATGTCTCTGTCTCTAAATAAATGAAAGTCTGGTTTAACACAGGAGGGGGAAAATACAATATTTAGCACAGAATATTTGGCCCATTAATTTTCAAGGGTTTTGAGTACCCAACATTTTGCTTTGCCCAACACACTTCAGCTTGTGGAGTTCACATCTGATATAGTGCACGCAGGCACTTCCCTTTCAAGTGAGCAATCTGCGCTCTTTAGCAATTTTGTTCAAAGGAGAAGAGACAGTGGAAAAAAAAGAAGCAGGATGTGACAAGCTGCATACATGTTAAAGGCAAAGCCATGCCTGTGTTAATAAATGAACAGCAAAGAGCACTCTAAGACACTTATCTCTGCCTCAGAGTGGATTGTTTGACAGTCCCTGGCATTCTTCTGGCACAGGCCAAATAATGCTCTTCCAGACTGATTCTTAGCTCTATTTGGTAGTTAGCCCAGGCCAGGAACAATTCCCAGTTGTCAGTTTGCATGTAGCCATGATGTTTTTGAGGTTGAGAAAGTTTAATAATAAGGACATGTACTGCCCTGTGGCCTTGGATGGCCTTAGTTCCTAGGCACATTTAATTTACTAATATAGATATTACGCAAGTGCATCATAAGCTTTAATATCCATCAGGCCTCACTGGAATAGATATGCCCTGTGACTTACCAAGAATGACAAGGGAATCTGTAATAGGATGCAGTTCTTGAAGAAGGACATACGAGACTGTAACAAAATTTGAGAAACTGGAGGAAAACTGTAACTAGACACTTACTACTTAAAACTGGTGCTTATCCAGACAGAATACCTTCTCTAACTTTTGGCTACTGGTAATAAAAAAAAAGTCACCAGATCATACACTATTGTGTGTTGCACTGCATAAGATAGAGCTAACTGACCTTGCACTGATAGATTTGCCTATGAAATATCCATAATCAATTGTAAGTACATCCAGACAGTAGAAAAAAAAAAAAAAAAAATGATAAAAATGAAGCCATTATATAAACAGAAATAATAATTAAAAATAAATAAATAGTTTAAAAAAACATTTTCAAAATGATGAAAGGATAGCTAAGTAACTGTTTCCAAAATGTCTGTATGACTAAGTGATGACTAGTGATAGTGGCAGCCACAAGAGAAGCCAAGTCCAGGGCTCTTTTGTTCTATACCAATGTAGAGAACTCGAGATTCCAAATCCTGAAGTGTTTTAGACATTGAAGAGAGAGATACAAGCAGATGAGCATAATGAGAAACTGAGAAAGTCTTGAGATTTGCATTTGTTGAAGGGCAGAGATGGACAAATGGGTTTGGCATAGATGAACAAATGCCAAGATAAGGAAAACAAGTTAGGAAAATAGAGCCAATAGCTATATACCTAGGCTCAGAGGGAAGCTTTCACAGATTTCATGACAGCAATGAAGAAGACAAAGTGATCCCCAGTGAGTGGTACTCAATATAGCATAGGATGACACTCAAGCAGCTAAGAATTGTTTAAAGCCGTCAGAACTGGAGGAAGGATTATGTCCTCAAAGCAGCCAGGCAGAGAGATCACCACAGCAATGAATGTTACAAGATGCTCCATGTGGTCTTATTCATGTCTCACATCGGACTGGATGTGAAGATGTCTGTCTTTGTGTGGATTCAATTGTTAAATCTGTTTGAAAAGGCAGAAAACAGCAGCAGCAGCAGCTAACTTTGAGCTCCAGAACCAACTCTAACTGAGAGGTCCAAATTTCTGCTCTTTTTTATGTGGAATTTGGGAATTTACTGGATCAGTTTGTAGCTAATGAAGATAATGTTTTGCTTCATAAAATATATAAAGACCAATAGGACATTTAAGATTATGCAAAGCCAGTCTATTTTTAGGGAGCCTAAAATCATCATAATGACATAAACTGATACCCCTTGAGCAATGTGCTTTGTAAATTTTCCTTTGAAATACAAGCCACACTTGCAGCCAAGGAGCAGGACATCAACAAAATGATGTATGCAGGCAAAGAAGATTGCTCCTAAGAGAAATGAAGAACAACTGGGAAGATTAATTACATTTTTGAATATGTAGTCATTTTTTCTTTTTCCAATTCATGAGTAATAAACAGTAGGTTTCAGGATCTCCATGCGGACCTAGCAGCAAGTATAGTTTTAAATGTAATGAATGAGATTCTCATATCCTTCCCTACCCACCTCTACTAAAATCCATTGGCTTTTCCAAAACACAGCCATTGAGTTGCACCTCAGCTTCTTGTACAAAAAGAAGGAATTTGTCTGAGGATTCATGTTGCCAGGTCTTTCCACTCAGGTGCCCTAACTGATATTGGCCACTATGATAAAGAGAAGCCATCTCACAAAAGGAGGCCATAGGCCACATTGTGAGTTTCAGAGCTAAATTAAGGCCTTGAAATAAGTCCCAAAGCATTTGTGTAATGTATCCTTCACATCATGCTCGGAACTAAAATCCTTCTGTGTGTTTCTGTGGTTAAGCAAAATGATTGTTATATATTTAGAGCAAGCTATATCTGCCCCCAGAAGGAGGTGGGTGGGTGCAAAAAGAGAACAACAACAAAACATACAAGTGCAAGGTTAAAAGTAATCTGATGGCCAGTGCTGTAATACTCAGGGTACAGCCAACAGATCTGACCAGCCAGAGAAGGTACATGTGGGTGGCACAAGGTCAGAATATCTCTGCTGCCTAACACAGCAGATTATATGTCCAGTTCTCAACATTTTCTCACCAGAACTTATCAGTACCATCAGCTGCCAGCAATAAAATTAAAATCTGTGAATTCCTCTTTCTGAAGTTGTTGCAAGCCTAGTTTAAAGACAGCCTTGAAAAATTAAGACTCTTGAGTAATATAAGATTTTCAAATGGCATATTAAGGGGTATTTTTGACACTTAAAGTGCTGTCAAGTAACAATAAGAACACTCTCCTTTCAAAAAAACAAACAAACAAAAAATGAATTACTGAAAACAAAACAAAACAAAAACAGGTAAACTAAATGTGTAGTCCTAGTGTATTTGAGTGATACCAGAATCAAAGTTTTAAAATAAATTCAGGCAAATCTTACCCAAGGAAAAATCTCACCCAAGGAAACTCCAACCAACAATTCAACCAACCAAGATGACTTGAGACTGGCTTTCTGAGAGGATTATGAAAATCACACACATTATCTCCTCACACCGTCTATCAGACATAGAATTGGAGTAGGCCATAAGTTTGTTCATTTCTGAAAAGGATTCTTCATAGAGAAAAGGCTCGAGGGAGGCTACTGCCTTCAAGTGTGACACCAGTGTTTTGGAAAGACATCACCGAACACACATAGATATGCATGCAAAGAGAAAATCAAAATAATCCAAATAATTCTATATTTAAGTTCTTGTATTTGATACATATGCCTAAGTAGAACTTCATTTATTTTAAGCACTTTCTAAGCTCAGATATAAACACAAAAATACATCATTTACTGTGTTCATAGTTTTAACGTGATTCTGGTTGCTAAAGCAACATAAGATGAAGTTAAAGCTTTCCCTTCTGCATTCCACCTCTTCTAATTTTTCTTCATGCAATGAAGTCATCATAATCATCCACCTTTGATCTTGCAGTCATCTGTGACACTAGATTAAGATATCACAAGCGAACAATAACGACTTCACTGAATTAAGGAAAAAGAAAATTAAGATTCATAATGCAGGATTTTATTTTAAAAAAAAATGAAGAGGGAGAAGAAGAGAAAAAGGAAAAAGAAAGAAAAAGAAGGAGAAGATGAAGAAAGAAAAATAAAGAGAAAAAAAAAAAAGAAAAAAGCTAGAAAATCTTCTTCTTACAAAGTAATCGTGCAAGCTGCATTAAAGAAAGATGGAATTGTGATTTGAAAAATCACACTTAAAAGCCTTGGTAATTCTTTGAAACTCTTCTTTTGACTGTTAGCTGGGGGGAGCTTAAATATTTTAACCACCAACTACAAAATTTTTGAACTAAATATAGAGTAACTCTACTCAAAGGCTGTTGTGCTTCTGTACTATTCTTGTCTTTGTTTCCCCATTTTACTTGTACAGGCTGTTCCACCACCAAACTTTGAGATGCCAGTTTCTATCCCAGTGTCCAACCACAGCAGTCTGGTATACAGTAATCCAGTCAGCTCACTGGGAAACCCCAATCTTTTGCCACTGGCCCATCCTTCTTTGCAAAGAAATAGCATGTCTCCTGGCGTGACACATCGGCCTCCGAGTGCAGGTAACACAGGTAGGCTGCGCTCAGTCCTGTCTTCTTAAATTCTCTTTTATTGGCTGCCTGTGCTCCATAGGTCACTTTAAACTGTACTCTTAGAAAAAAGAACTCTGTTTTTAGTAGTCATAAAAGTTCATCCAAAATTGCTGTGTTGAAGAATCAAAAGAACCAAATTGGTTTCTATTCCCAATTTAGAAAACAAACAAACAAAAACCTTCTAAAAAGAGCTGAATATCGACTGAGATTGAGGGAAATCAATAAAAGATTAAAGGGAAGACTATCTGCTGTTTCATAAAAAGGCAGCTTGTCTACTTAATTCATGCAGTAATTCTCTACACCATAAAACTTAAGGGGGCAGAGGAGAATGCGTGGCCAATGCAAGAAACCTAAATTGCAAGTCTAGAGGCTACAAACAGAATTTATTATTATTGCATGCCCCTTGATGGTAAATGTTAGTTGTCCGTTTTGTATAGCAAGAAGCTATGCTCCAGTCTGGTGACGATCAGGGCTCATCTCTAAACAGGATAAAGAGGGATTATGTTAATTCAGTGTGCCTGACTGGAGCAACATCAACAGCGTTAAGAATACTGGGTTCAAGGAATCATTTCAGGTCTCCGAAGTTCAAAGGGAAGTTTGTAAAATTCTTAGAATGAATGTCAATGACAAGCTGCAGAAATTAAAATAAAAAGCTACATGAATATATCTGATAGCATCTGAGCTAAACTCTGTTACAGGAACTTCCAGTCTCTTTACTCCAAATCATACGTGGAACCCTTTACTTTTCTGATTAATACTGATCTAAAGATGGTTCTCAAGTGAAGGAGTCTATGTATCAATTTCAAATAAAATTAATTTCCTATGCTGTGGAGATATGAAAATAAAATAATGAACTGTTGGTGCTGCAGATTTTGTTGGTCCTTGAAAAACAAGTATTTTGTATGTATAGCATTAAACGTTACAGTTTTGTGACTCTGGGCATAATCTGATGGCCTCTGAAGTCAGAGAAAAACAGCAGTGCATATAGAAGAAGGTCGTTTGAAGTCAGAGAATGTTTTGAATGTTTGCTTGTTATAGTTTATTGTACTCACTTGTAGTATTTCAACCCTCTAGGTGGCCTGATGGGTGGGGACCTCACTACCGGTGCAGGCACCAGTGCAGGTAAAGAGAAAAGAACTTGTATTTATTTTCCTAATTGAATAAAGAACTTCCTCCAAAGGCTAAATCCTAAAATATCTTCCATATTGGAGATCGGATATTGGTTTATTTTCCCCAGCTGGGTAGTGGAGGGTTGATATTTGTGCTTTAAGAAGTTTGTTTTCTGCAGTGTTGAAAATCTTGTAGTTCAGCAAATTCCGTGGATACAAATGTCTATCTTCCTTCACAGGAGTCTTTCCATAGGATCTTACAGGTCCTCTGCGCTGTCTGATCATGTGAGATTCCCACTGAGGCCAGTGTCTGAAACTTTGACCGTTGTTAAGTCACAGAGAGTTTTGTCTTTGACTTAGTGGAACTGAGTAAAGATTTCGCTATTGAATTTCTCATTAAACTTTCATCTGCTGAGCACAGATTTGATTTCATGCCCTGGATTAAGACCGCTTCTGGTCATTGAAATCTGTTTGCATTCTCTTAAATAACAAAAAACTAACTTAACTCAGTTTTATGCTTGTACTTAAGTGCTTTCGGACATGGCAGGGAAAAGGATTTCACAAATAATCATGCAGAGGGAAAGATGAGCCCCTTTAATTCTGTTCCCTGGAACTAATGAGAACTATAAGGACTGTTAAGGTCGGTATAATCAAAGCAGTGTTGTCTCAGTCCCGTTTGCTCAGTAAACTCAGTGGTTTGTTCACAATGTCAGTGATGTTGCATTATTACAAATACAGATTACAAAAGACAATGGCAAGATTACCATTTCAGTTTTAGAAGTAAGCACATATGTTTAAAGAAAATAAGTGGAGTTTTTATGCAGAACGTATCTCATGTTACTGAGTTAACTGCTTTCATAACCGTAGGGAAACAGCTGAAAGATCTGTTTTGTGCAAAGTAAACCAAGGCCAATATATCTGCCGATTCTAACACTCTATCACAGAATGACTTATAAAGAAATTCTGGATATAGCAATCTTCTTTTTTCTTGGCTCTTCTCATCGTGCTTTAGACCACCCCCTTTTATCTTCACATGTAGATGAGTAACAGATGTTTGTGTGATGCATCTGTAGTAAAATGGAAACTTCACTGTATCAAAAGACTTCTTTAAACACATGCTGATGCTTTGAGGGGTCATTTTGTATTAATTTAGGAGTAGGATAAGCTAACGACAGGAACTTAGGTGTTAGTATCCTTTGTCAACCAAAAAGAAAATACAATAGGTATGATAGTTTTGTTAATTATCTTTTGTGTGAAAAAGATAAAGAAATATTTGTTCTGGTAATGCTCTTATTTTGTCTGTTGCTGTTTTTTGTGTTTTGTTTTTTTGTTTTGTTTTGTTTCATTTTTTATCTCATGTATAGTAGAAACTTCAAGAGCAACAGCAGAGAAAGTCAGATAAGAAATTGATTGCCCTATTAAGGGGCTCCCTCTACTGTTTTGTTAAGAAATATCATTGTTTCATCTCTGGTTTTGCTATTTTTTTAAAGACTTTGGAAAGCAATTAGCAAAAGCCATGTCTTCTTCTAGGCACATACTAAAATAAAACCTCATCACCACATGCATTTGGTGAAATAAATTTGGTGTTTAATAAAATCTGTATATATCAACATGCGAGCTTAAAATGTATTTTCTTTTTAAATACTTTTTTTTTCTTGAAAATATAATAAAGCATATATAAGCATTGCAAGAGGGATTGCTTATTTACTCACTAACTCAGAATTTGCATCTCCTGCATACAATGATACGCATTAAGCTCTCAAGCATTCTGAGTTAGGAGTAGGCAATTGATTTGAGGGGCATACATATGGGGAGCATTGCTAGGAATGCACCATAAATATTTAATTGTATGAATAGTCTTTGCTCTTTAACTGGCAAAAGGACTTTAAACACCATTAAAGAAGTGTTTTCTAGATCTCTTAAATGGAGAACAGTATGAAGAATTTGATACAGAGCTGAAGGAAGATGAAAGGTCACTATGAGGTCAAATCCTCTGTCTTAGTTGCCTTATTCCACAATGGCACTATTTTGGATGGCCCTCTCTCTTAAGGGGACAGAAGAATGAACATCAAAAGTTCTCTTTGTTCATCATTCTTCATAAGAAACAGAGACCTCTGTGTTTTATTCTAATTGGCATCTTAGAAGCTGGTAGCATGCACATTATAAATTTGCATTTTTCTGCAGTGTCCAAAAATAGCATATATTCAAAATAACATACTCCAAGAAGAGTAGTCTATACAGTTTCATTTCTGTTACTACAAAATGAAACTACTTTTGACTGCTAACACCAGGCCTCAGTTTCTGCACTGCTTTTACAAATTACATTATAACAAATTATAACTGCAGTGTCGCAGATGGTAAAAGATTAGTTGAGCCTGTGTTTTGAAAATTGTTATTTTGATGGTTTGAATTATTTTAAGTAATAACCCTGAAATAATCCACAATTTACCTTGGGAGTTAACCCAAGACATAAATAGAATATAAGAAAGCTGACTGTTTCTTTATTATCCTGCTCAGCTAAATACCAGCAGTGGTATATTTAACTTAAACCAAGGTTATCTCAGGTTTGTTAAAGCAAATTTACTCTAAGCCAAAACTTGATCGAATCTCTTCTATCATGTGATAGTAGCAACTGCCAAAAAATTGGAGTGAACTTCACATTCTGTATATTTGCTAAATTGCAGCAAAGTCTTTGCTGCCAATCCCTCGAGCCAGAGGCTTTTGAATGAAAGAAGAAACGAGAACTTTTTGGACTCAGATCAGTTTTGTGGGTCACAATTATATTCTGGAGTCACATCCATCAGTTTTTAGCCATAACTAACATGAAGATAAGAAGTGGTGTGTTACCAGTCTACTTAATAGACTGTGTGAAGTTCTTTTTAATTTTGGGGAGTAGATTTAGTCAATTACAAAACCAACTAAGTCAACAGTAACTTGACCAGAAATAAACGGCGACTGTAAAGTTGAAGTTTTATCTCTGCAAATTATCTGTACTCATGTTTTATACAGTGATTCAATATTTATCTGGAGCTCCTGGTAAAAAATTAAAACTTCAGAACTATTCAACAGTTTTAAAATCAAAATAGATCTGTACTGGGGGAAGTCCTTCTTTCTTTCTGTGTTTTAAGCCTCTATGTATTTCAGATGAAAATACACTTTTTTTTAATATCATTTTCATACTATGCCTTTTTTATTTTATAATTAAGTTTTCTTCTGAATGGAATAAATCTGTCTAAGTCAACAAAATTTCTTAAGAATTTAAACAACCATAAATAATAAAATCAAAGTAAAAAAAAACAAAAAAAAAACAAAACAATATGGAGTTTTAAATCCAGTGTGTCTAGTTATCTTACTAGATTTTACTCAATTTAATTGTTTATTTGCTTTCCTTAATTTGTTTCGCTATTCAGCTTCTGTACAGACTCCACCTTGACATAAATATTAAAGGAGCAAGTTACTTGAGGGTACTTGAGAGTCTGAAAATGCTGTCAGTGTGTCAAGTCCTTGTTCTCTATAAATCATATATCCTCAAGCTACCTTTAAGTAAGTCTGTTCTTTAAAATCTTTAGACACAGAAAAGATCAGGAGTACATTTTTGATCATTCTTCTTGGGTCTTTTCAATAACTGAAACCCATATTCACCTATAAATCAGCAGCTAGAGTTTTCCTTCTCAAAATGGAGCACAAGCTAACAGTTTCTATCTATTTCATATCTGCTGAGAGCTTGAGGTCTTAGATTTACTTTCTGATGTTATAGTTAGCCAGTGCTTTCCTGAAACGTTTTCTCTTGACTGGGCTCTGGGTGAGCTTATTATGCATTCTACAAGTATTACAAGTCAAATATGTAGCAATCTTTTCTTTATTTTTTAATTTCCAAGCCCTTGGGAGAAAAGCAATCTGGGTGGTATCATCTCAAATAAATAAATAAATAAATAAATAAACAGAAATAAAAAGAATGATTTACTACAAAGAAATAATTATCTATCCAAATAAACCTACATGCAGTGCCAATCCTAATTTTAATTTTAAAAAGGAAAGACAGAAAGAAAGAAAGAAAGAAAGAAAGAAAGAAAGAAAGAAAGAAAGAAAGAAAGAAAGAAAGAAAGAAAGAAAGAAAGAAAGAAAGAAAGAAAGAAAGAAAGAAAGAAAGAAAGAAAGAAAGAAAGAAAGAAAGAAAGAAAGAAAGAAAGAAAGAAAGAAAGAAAGAAAGAAAGAAAGAAAGAAAGAAAGAAAGAAAGAAAGAAAGAAAGAAAGAAAGAAAGAAAGAAAGAAAGAAAGAAAGAAAGAAAGAAAGAAAGAAAGAAAGAAAGAAAGAAAGAAAGAAAGAAAGAAAGAAAGAAAGAAAGAAAGGAAGAAAGAAAGAAAGAAAGAAAGAAAGTTGTAACAGAGGAGGCTTAGATTAAACATAAGAAGAATCTTTTTCTCTCAGAGTGGTCAGGTATTGGAATGGCTGCCTGGGGAGGTGGTGTAGTCTCCATCCCTGGCAGTGTTCAAGAGGTGTCTGGATGAGGAGCTACAAGATATGATTTTGTGCTTGTGGTAGCAACGGTAATGGGAGGATGGTTGGACTAGATGGTTTTGTAGGCCCTTTCCAATCTTGTGATTCTATGATTCTATGATTCCCAAACTGCAGTTTACAGACAACCTGTTAGTACTGGTCTGCCAAGGAGAACATGACAGTCATAAACCTTCCTTTATAGCTCAGTGAGTGCAGTTCCCCACAAACCTCTCACCTAGGGATTGGGCAAGATATGGTACAAAAGTATAGTAAACAACAGTTCCTGTCCAAGGAAGTGTACAATCCAAAAGAACATGCAGTCATTCACAACAGAGTTCATGATGCAACAGTGCCGAACCCAAACAATAAGAAATCACAAATTGACAGGTTGGCTTAAAATCATGGAGGGGGATAAGAAATGAAAAGCATAATGGTTTTTCTTTTCCCTTTATCCACTCCCTGAATGCCAGTAGCAGTTGCTTTTCCAAGTTTTCTTCTATATAAGGAGGATATGTGGTTCTTTTCAGTTCTGTATTTGTCCAAGAGTTGGTGTGTTACAGGAAGTACCTACAAATGGGTGATTGGTGATAAACGTGAGATTCCCTAGTGAGAACACTGGAATGTATCCTCTGATATGTACTTTGAAGGAGACAGTCCATCAGCATAAGACTTTACAAAACTGTGTCCTTTTCCTGCCCCAGGCCACTGATCTGTTTAATACAGCTTGTTCAGAATCTTTTCTTACAGGTAAAACTCTCTACAGTAAAACTTTTGAGTCTGAATTTGAAAAGATAGTTGTGCAGTCCATGTAAAATTCAGACAAAATATTGAAGTGAGTGCTAAACGCAAAGGTTGGATGTGTGTATTTTCAGCTGGCGCTCATGACCTTGCTGATGAGGTTCATATATAAGCTAATTCTTTGTAGACGTCACTGAAAATCTGGAAATTTGGCCTGCATTATGTTTCCATCAGTTATGTAAGTGTTGACTTACTAATTTATTTAGTTATTCTTTGTCTCATCAATTCTATTATCAGCAATGTCTCAATATTTGTATTTATAAAAAGACAGCTTGAAAGGATTGAAAGGGAGAAAGCCCTAAGTTCACATGCAGTGAACAATTAAGTGAGTCATACAAACTGTGATTCTTCCTAAGTGGGACTTAAAAGAAGGGCACGATAGACTCCTTTTCCTCTATGACAAGCTGTAACTAATACTCATCTAAAGTGATTTGGATTTTTGTATAAAATCATTTTCCTCATGAACTCAGTGGGAATATTTTTTGCTTTACATCCATGAGACAGAAATTTTCCCACTGGTGGCATTTTTGTGTGTGTATTCTTGCTTTTTAGAGCATCAGACTGTCTACTGTTACACACTGCAATCCATATTTTCTTGCTCCAATTCATACAATAGAAAAAAGCATTGCACATCAACAAACCTCTGGATTCCATGTCTATCCTGAGTCCTGAAAGAGGCAGTTGATGCCTCCAGGATCTGAAATGCAGCAGTGATATTGCTCTGCAAAGTAAAGCAAGAAATGCTTTTAACCTCCTGAAGCCGGGACTGTGGCCACGTGCAGAAGTTCCTGGCAGTATTAAGCTAATGTGACCTCTGCCCTTTAACTTTTGACATGATTCCCCAATTAAGATACTTGAACCATAGATTCCAGTTGTTTTCCAAATCTCTTGCAAGCTGATTATTCCCTTGATAACAGTTGGAACAGTTTCTGAGAAGTAAATGCCAGGGGAGACAGGGATCAGTTAATTACTGAGCTTTTCTTTGCATCTGCTTAAATTTCAAAACAAATCCATACAGTATTATCTGTGTGCAAAACACTTTCCTTTAGTGTGTATATCAGTTGTAATAACAACATAGGCAAGTTAGAAGAATAAGGCTGTGTAATTTAAGCTTAAAATATGCAGTTTGGGGGCTTTTATGACTTTTTTTTTTTTTTAACTATGCACTCATCTTAAAGTAATTTTCCATTAGCAAAAATAGCCAACGTAAAGTGTGACTATATGCTTAAGAAAAAAAAAAAAAAAAAAAAAAAAGACATTTGTTTCTAAAATTTCTTAGGGGTAGCAAGAAAGTACACTTTCAAATTATGTACTCCTTTTAAAATTGGTATTTCTCTTGTCCTGAAATCTTTTTCATTTAAAAAAGCATTTTCTGTGAAACTGTAATTGGTTTCAAAAGCCCAAAAAACCAAAGGGCTCATCACCAGCAAACAAATTTTCAAAAGCAGGCAGTGTGTCAGTGGCCCTCAAACAGGTGGTCAGAAGTGAGTCCTCTGCTCTTCCGAGGCTCATAGAAAAAGGTACCAGTACTGGTAGTTGCTTGTGTTTTTCTGCTTAAGACAGAAGTAGAGTGGATCATTTTTTCAGCTTAGTGTAAAACAAAAAGGAAGATACAGTCGCATGCACTTTACAGGTGGCATTTGTTTGGGTGGGTTTTATTTAGTGAAATAAGAATTCAACTATAATCCTAAGTGCTGAGAACATACTTGGGGGTGCAGGTTATCCCAGGCAGGTTAGGTCTGTATATGATTTGTGTATCTTGCTTATGTTATGTGATCAAGTCTGTGCCACTTACTTCAAGAGTTTCAGAAAATGTGCCAGTGGCAGAGGTATGCTAACTCTTTCTCCATGGCAATACACTTTCAAGTGGCTGTCTGATGTGTAAAACCCTGTTTGGATCTAAAAAACATAGAAGTGTCATTCTGATGCTCCTTATGTAGTTCCCACCTTCTTGAACTACAAAAGTGTAGTCTTTATAATGCACAAAACTGAAAACTCTGTAATTGTCTTAAGTGTTTTCCTCTTAAAATTTACAGCTTAGTTACTGTACTGCTTATCACACAGAGTCACAGAATCATAGGGGTCAGAAGAGTCCTCTGGAGATTGTTCAGTCCTGCTCCCAGCTAGAGTAGGTTGCCTGCAGTAGGTTCACAGGAAAGCATCGCAACGGGCTTTGAGTATCTCCATAGAAACTCCTTGGGCAGCCTGTTCTGGTGTGTGGCCTCCCTCACAGTAAAGTTTTCCCTGTGTTCCAGTTTGCGTCTGTAACCTCTAGTCCTCTGGCTGGGCATCACCAAAAAGATCCTGGTCCCATTGTCTTGTCTGCCATCAGTTAGATATTTGTAAGATCTCCTTTCAGCCTTCTTTTCTCCAGGCTGAACAATCCCAGATCTCTCAGCCTTTTCTCATAAAGGAGATGCCCCAGGCCCCAAATCATCTTTGTAGCCTTCCTCTGGACTCCCTCCAGTAGTTCTCTATGTGAAGATTCAAGATAAACAAGATAACGTGGAAAAACTTGTTTTTCAGTGTAACTGTAGATGTTGATAATTAACTTCACTTGAACAAAACTATATTGTGAAACTAGAAGTAAGTAAAACAATACAATCAGAAGTAAAGATATAGGAAAGAGAATTTTTACACTGAAGCTATATGCTCTGAGATTCCTGAAATAAGATAACATTCAAGAACTATGAAAGCAAACATTAAGATGCTATTATCAATAAAATTAATAAAAGCACACTCACAATACTTCAAAATAAAAATAAAATAAAATAAAATAAAAATAAAAAATAAAAAATAAAAAATAAAAAAACAAGCAGGACCTGGAGCTGGGCAGCCTATTGCTTTCCTTCTGTGTTGAGGAAGCAGAAAGGACTAAAGACAACTGTGTCAGCCTGAAGAAGGCAGAGCACTCTTCCTCCTTCCTTCTTCAAGTGTACACATAACTTGATACAGACCTTTGCTGCCCATGTCACATAGGTACCCCTGTTCCAGAGATTGCATGGAGGAAGTCCAGAGCTGTGCTGAAATATCTGCCTGCATTCTGGGAAGACTCACTGCAATAAGAAACATTTTAAAAGGCTGCTTACACTTCCCTATACAGGCAGCCACAGGCTAATCCTGTAGCCAGGTGCCATCTTCACATATACCATATTAAGGTGTAGACTACTGTCGGAGAATGAAGTGGGAGAATACTTAGTGTGAGAGCTTCTTTAGAAACATTCAAATATGGATCTTAATTTAGCAACAAAACATCACCACAGTGTTAGTGATCAGGTTGGTTTCCAGTGTATTTTGTTACACACTTGGCCCAGCAGTAAAATATTTGCATGAAATTTAACGCTCAGCACACTGTTCTCATGGTCTCTCATCCTGCATGTAAATAAACCCATGTATCAATCCATTTGGTTGAGAAAGTATCTCAGATTTCTAGTGTCCAGGTCTGATGGCCTTAGATTTCCAGAAATGTGATTTGCAGTGTTTTCTGTAGTGTCAAGGCTCTTTTACTACTGTCAGCTACACCCTGAGAAGCATCCTCTCTATCCTGAAGGAAATCTGAGCCCAGTTGCTGCAGGAGGGGTTACACGTGTCCTTTTCAGCAGTACTTGTGTGCACCTGCAAATACTCCAAGCAGACTAGATTGTAAGCATGTTACAAATTTTAGATGGCACTTGTCCCAGGGTTAGAATGAATTCTGACTGCTTCATCCACAGAAGGTGGCTGGCAGTAGACAGCATGGAGATCTGACTAGAAGCAGTTGCTCTTCAGATCCTTCATGATGGAAAGCACGCTTCCAGGGTGCGGCAGGAACAGGGACTGCTGGGGACAAGGGGTGTGTAGGGGGTTCCCAAGGTGCCAGGACCCAGACATGAGTAGGACATCCAGAGTAGTGGCACGAGGCACACAGAGTAGGTTTTGTAAGCCACATTTGTCTCAGTTGACTCCCAGTAATTCTGTTAAGAAGGTCCAGTAAAGTCATGTTGTGGGAATGGACAGCTACTGGAACGTGTCCAGAGAAGAGCAAGAAAAGTTGTGAGGGGTCTGGAGCACAAGTTGTATCAGGAGCAGCTGAGAGAGCTGGGATTGTTTAGCCTGGAGAAGAGGAGGCTCAGGGGAGACCTCATTGCACTCTACAACTTCCTGAAGGGAGGTTGTGATGAGGAGGGGCTTGGCCTCTTCTGCCAGGCAACAAACAGGACCCGAGGAAATGGCTGAAAGTTGTTCCAGAGGAGGTTTAGATTAAACATAAGGAAAAACTTTTTCTCTCAGAGAGTGGCCAGGCACTGGAATGGCTGCCCAGGGAGGTGGTGGAGTCACCAACCCTGGCAGTGTTCAAGAGGCGTCTGAATGAGGAGCTACGAGATATGGTTTAGTGCTTGTGGTAGCAACGGTAATGGGAAGACAGTTGGACTACATGATCTTGTAGGTCCTTTCCAACCTTGTGATGCTATGATTCTGTGATACTCTGATGGAAAAATTTTCTTTTTTTCTGGGTGAGCTTGTCTGCAGATTGGTTTCCTTCTGCCACTTCCTGCTTGAAAAAGTAATGTACTATGACATGACTAGCAAGCAACACTTAAGAGCCTTCAGCTATCTTCTAAAAAATATGTGTAGGTGAGCACCAGTGCAGCTTCCTAGCATAAGTGCATTATTGTTGGTATCATTTTTGTTAGGGTGCTAAATAATAGCCTGTTCCAACTGTACACGTAAGATGTAAAAAGAGAAAAGGAACCTGTTCCTTGCCTTTCAAATACTGTGAGGAACAATTACCATTCTTCTTATTAAAGGAAAATAAAACTGAGTGAAGAGAGCAAAACTGGGTTTAAAATTAGCAAAATGCCTATTACTGCATTTATTCTTTTTTCTGTATTTATTTATTTATCTTTGTACATTTTAAAGTCCAGAGTAAATTATATAATAATTGGATCTTGTATTTATGTAGATTCATTCTGAATTTAACATACCTTCTGAGAAGGTAGGTGGGCAACCACAGTTTCATATATGTGAAGTGCATTTAGCATAACGCAACAAGAAACAAGTATCTTCCATGAGATGGAGTGCAAATATTCCTGGAATGTGAATATTCATAGTGGAACAATTATGATTATTTCTGTGCATAAGAACTAGAGATTGCCACTAATATTTAGTAAAAACAGTTCAAAAATTTGAAGGCTCTTATTAAAATTAATGGGGTGTGTGCATCCCAGGTGCCCAAAGATCAACCCATACAGTGAGTGAAAAGCTTTAAAGTAAATGAAAAAAAGATGATTGTGAGTCTTTCTCTTAGTACTTCTAGGACTGAGACAAATGTTTGTTTTGTTTGTTCATAATATTTTTGTATCTTTGAATTGATAAATTAAAAAACCATTAAAAAACAATTAAAAATAGGATTTTGACAGGATCAAATCTTCAAGAAATCAGGATGCAAAAAAAAATTCCAGTTTTTCAAGACTTTGGGATCACGACATTGCTGAAGTGGAAATAAATAATTCACTCTTAATTTGTTTTACTTTAACACGTGGAAAGCTTCCTATGTTAAGTGCTCCATTGAGGAGCATTGCCCTAACTCTGAGAACATCAGTAATAACAACCACTTTGTCCTACAGCTGTAATGCCGGTGACAAAACTTAGAAGGAAGAGAGATGAACTTTGCTCCCTGTCCTGCCTGGAGTAACTTTTGATTTGCTCCTCCCCTTAAATTACTGCAAAATTGAAGTGACAATTCAAGATAGTGCATAGATTTGCAGCATAGGCAGAAAGTATATATTGGGGTTTTTCAGTTTGTATTGACTGACTAGCTGGTAGCACATAAAGATAACTTTTTTCTGGACATTTTTAAGAAGCAGTTTTGTAGGGATTAGTCACACAGTCTCTACTTGGACAGAATTTCCTCTGAAGTCAGTGGCACTTATGCCTAGCTGCAGAATGTGGGAACATGACCAAGAAGAGCATTCTACACTCAAAAGGCATTTGTCTTTATATTCTGCCACTTTTGTCCCAGCGCAAAGTCTGGCACTGCGTTTCATGATACACGCTGCTCCACTAGTTCTGTATAGAAACAAGCTCTTTTCTGTGTAAAATATTGTTACACTTTCAAATCAGTATAACAAACAAGAGGAAAAATAATTTTTTCTGAAAACTTCTTGAATTGAAAGTGCTTTCAATTTACAAATCGTGACATATGCCCTTTAAAACTTGTACGTCTACTGTTTTTATTTTCATTATGCATTACAAATCATATCCGTAATGTTTTAAAATGTTCAATTCCAGCAAAAATATGGCTTTTAACCAACTAAAAATGTAAAGCCAACTTGCTTTACAATCCATCTGTTTTTCATTTTCTTATAATCTATAATCAGGAAATCCATTCATACATGACATATAATTTTTCCGCTTTCAAGTGGATAGTGGAATGTGATGTTCTGCATACAGTCACATCTAAATTGATAATTGTCCAGGCAGAGTGTAATTTTAAAGTATAGGATGAAGGAAGGTTTAATTTGTATATTAGAAGTCTCATACATGGGTGGGGTTTTTTTTTGCCTCTGCATGTAAATGAGACTGTTCTGTTTAGTGGATTTATCTGAAGGTAGGACAGCTGCCTCAGAACAGGCCACAGCTTTCTGAGTAAAGAGGATACAGTTTAAAGAGCTGGTTTAAATGCAGGCTCTTCTTAACAGTAAACCGCACGCACACATTCATCATTGATTTTCAAATGATGGGTTTCTATATCACTGGTTTAAGGTCCGCAGTCTTGCATTCCTGTATCCACACGATACCAAAAGAATAACAGTTTGGTGGCTGGAAAGAGGAACAGTTATTATATGGCTCCAAAATGCTAGCTGCCATAATATGCCATGAACAGCATAAATCTGCTGGTAAAGAGAAGATTGCAGCAGTGCTTAAAAATAATTTGATGTTCTAAAAATATAAACACAAGAAATGTTATCACTGTTCAAAATATTTGTAGGTAAATCTAAAGGTTTGATTAAAGTTTCTGAAGATAAAGATGTCCTTTCTTAAGAGTCCTTTCATTTAATTAATTTTGATAGAAATCCTGTGAAGTAAAACTTCTGTAGAAAGTGTTATTTTTCTTGTAATCCTTGCAATGTAAGGATTTCTTTTCTCCAGAAAATGCAGCCGTGGAAAAGAACATATAAATTACAAAGTGCTGTTTTATCAAATATCTCTGGTTGTATATTGAAGAATAAGATAGATGCATGGAAATTATGCTCGTTCAAACAGCTTCATTTTCACTCTTTGAAGAAGTTCATTTCATACAAGAGATTTTAAGGGGTTTTACTTCCTGTGGGTAAAATATCTCCTGTATGAAACTGGTACCAGAGAAACTGCTTTTGCTTCAGTTTCTTCTGTTGATCATTTCTCCACGTAAGTGTTTTGCAGTATTCAGTTTGTCTTAGATGAAGTTCTAAAAGGTGCTGTAGCTTCTGAAAGAAAATCTTCTTGTATATTTCAAATGCCCCTTCTATTTCCACTGCCTTTTACAATGTATGGCATTAATTAGAGCATAACATGGAGCAAATCTGTGCTGAGAGCAATTGTTCATTTGTTAAAAAGGCTGCTGACACAAAATAGAAAACTCTTACCAGAGCTGTCCTACTTTAGACTGATAAGATTGAAATATATTTCTTTAATAAACTCATATTTATCTCACTAACTGTAACTTACTCTTATTATGGAAATATACAACATGAATGGGTATGAAGAACACTTCCATTAAAAATATCTGAATTTGTTCAAATGCTTCTAGATTTTGATTGTTAATTGTTTTTTGCAAAGGCTTGTGAAATGGTTACAATGAAAATCAAGAGAATAAAAAGGCTTGGCCAGAACAGAGAATAAATGTACCTAAAGAATATGACAGTCAAGCAATTTAGTGATACTTTTCATGTTGTCTCAATCCTAAGATTCATAATTCAGGGTTTTCTGGATCTTGAAGTGGTTTTGTAGCCTTCGACTGATTTTACTTCGATTAATTTTCTGTTCTGGTAAATACAATTAGTCAATGTGCTTGCAGGTTAAAAATATAATTTACCGTTAGTCACACTTGGACACACATTATTATTCTGACTATAATACAGATCTGCTCACATTTACTGTCTGTTTTTGACTACCTCACAGATTTGTCAGATTTAGTCACATAGTCCATTTACGTCCAATAGGGCTGTAAGCATCATTCAATGTGAGAAAGTGAGATATTGTAGTTCTTGTCTTTGGGACTACAGAGGAAATTATGAGGGCCCAGGGCACTTAACTTATGGCCCTGCTCCACACTCACTAATTCTAGCTGAAAATTAAAGGTGAACCCCAAACAGAAAGTCCCTAACTTTTTTTTTTTTTTTCCTTGGTATTTATCTGTAAAAGCTTTCCCTTCCTGTATTTATGCTCTTATTATGACTGGGCAGTTTCTGTATTTCTCTTGACCATTAGAGAGAGAATTTCAGCAGTACACTACAGTCATTATTTTTTTCTCCAGAATTTGTGGGTAGCGGATGTAATGTAATGGATGGAAAAGGAAGGTCTCATTTTTAGTGGGATGGGAGGTCAGCAATAGTACTGAAACACAATTGCCAATACCACTTAGTGACAGAAAGAAACTCTCTTTTGGAAAAAAAAAAAAAAAAAAAAAAAAAAAAAGAGAGAGAGAGAGAGAGAGAGGGAAAAAAAAGTAAAAAGAAGAAGCATTTGACTGTCAGAGTTCCTGGGGCTTGCAGAAAGCAGCAAGAGATGAAGATGAAAGATACGGAGGCATTTTCCAAATAAGGTTATGCTCTTGTTCTCATTGACTTCAGTGTTGACAGAATCAGGTCCAAAAACTGTGGTGAGGGAGCACAAAAAACATTTGAGAATCTTCCTAGTCCTCCCCCTGCCTTTTCTGGAAATTATAGCCTTGCTATACTCATCCTTTGTTTAAAAACAAAACAAAATCATGAACTGGAAAGGGCTGAGTCAGGCAAGGCAGAATCCTACATAGTTGTCAAGAAAATGCAGCGTGGCTTTGACTTCATTTAAACAGTAACATTCTCTGAAACTCCTGACTCTCTTCTAAGGAACAAGATCTTGGACGTTTTGAGCACATAGTATATTGTGCTATGTAGTACCATGGCAAACAGAGTCATGTTGTGTCATAAACTGCAGCACATCACTGGGATGTCAGCTGCCACAAAGGAAAGCTTGCTAAGAGCAGTTGTTCCAAACATGATACATGTTGGTTTTTTTGCTGCAAAGGTACACTAAATAGCACAATTATTTACCTTGAACTGTAGTATTGGAATGTTTTAATGTTCGGTATTAAGAAATACATTTGAGTTCTTAATTTTCTGTGTTGCTTTTTATTTTTTTCTGAATAGGAAATGGTTATGGCAACCCCCGCAACTCACCAGGTCTGCTGGTCTCACCTGGGAACCTGAACAAGAATATGCAAGCAAAATCTCCGCCTCCAATGAATTTGGGAATGAACAACCGTAAACCGGATCTCCGTGTGCTTATTCCACCTGGCAGCAAGAATACAATGCCATCAGTGGTAATGTATTTTAAAAGCCTTTTTCTTAATCTCCTTCAGATAAGATATAGAAGAATTTCAAGGCCTACTAAGGCAACTAAAAACAGTCAAATAACATTCTACATTCTTGCTTTTTTGGTCTTTCTGTCCAGCTTTATGGCCTGACATCAAGCTAAAGATATAGGAAGATTCATTTTAATGGCTTTTATGATGTTACTTTTACTTCCTCCTTTTTTTCTATGACAAAATAGGAACTGTGTTCTGCACAGTGTAAACTTCTTCACCCACCTTCCTGGTAATTGGAAGATCCTTTCCTGGATTTTTCATAAAGCCTGAATTTAACCCCAAGTACTCTTAGCTGATATGTTTCTCTTAAATATTTAGCCATACAGACTCTCAGGAGATGACAGGTTAACTACAAATTAATGAATTTGAACTCTATCACTCTGAGCAACAGAAGTCAGGTTTTAGAAGGGTGAGACATAGTAAGCAGGTAGAGCAGGACAGAGTGGAACTTCTGTACCTCTTACCAGTGTTCACACAATGTAAGCAGATTGTTGCAATTAAAGATTGAATCATGAAGGTGCCGTGTGAGTATCTTGCAGTACCCTTCCAGAAGTGGGTTAGTAGTTGCAAGTAAACCTTTCATTCATGTTTTAACATTAAAATTGAATTTGATTGAAAAGAAAGCTGTGTGGTAAATTTACGTGCTCCTACAAACACATTTTTCCATTATGTAACGAGCACTATTAAAAACACCTTCCAAACTGGCTGCCTTACCTTGATGTATTATAAATTAACTTTGAACATCAAACTAAAACTTCCTGTAAATGTGATGCTAGGATAAATAACAAATAGTCTCGTACAGGGCAATCCTCAAAGTCAACCAAGGCAGTGACAAGCTGTCTGCATCAAATGATTTATTCCAAGGTCCTTAAAACTGATACTTTCCAAGGGATTCTGTGGATGGTCAGGTCTCCTGAAACCAGGTATAGCAACACAGTCTGCAGCCACTGGGGCTACAGAAGAAGTAATGAACTCTTAGAGAAAGGCTCGTGCTGAAAAGTGGATAGATTGTCCTCACAAGCTGAGAGAAGCATCTTGTTAGAAGGACAAAGAAGAGATCTGTGAAGTGTTATTTTTTCCAAACTGTGCTCAGAAAGTTAGTAGTTTTCAGCCCCTGTCAGATGAAGCTATTCATTAGCCTATAATGCACCCTGGTAAATATCTACATTCACTGATTTTTAATGCTCCTTTCCTATGCACTCAGTCTGAGGATGTTGATCTGCTCCTGGTAAGTGGTAGTGATGTTCATCCTAATAATGAAAACCTAAGATCTTTTATTTTGTATGATTGGTATTTGTCTAGATAAAATGCTGGTTGAAATCAAATGGAAAACTTTACCATAACTGTACTGTGAGCAAAAGGGTCATCACAACTTTTGAAATCTAGTGATACAGAGACAAGGTGCAGCTGTTGCACATATTCAAATTGTTCACGCCAAAATAAAGCTCTCTTGGTGCTGATGATTTGCTAATGTGTACTCCTGTGCTGTTGAAGATGGCACAGCCTTCTTCCGTTGTTTGCTGGCTCTCTTCGCATTTTATCCTGCCACGCACGGGATTAGATTTCTTGAGGGCAGTTTTTACCGTGCAGTATGTAATGCCCCAGAGTTAAACGTGTAGCTGCGGTGCCACCTAGCACTCCTGAAGTTTGTTACTGCCAAAAACAAAGCGGCCAGAGCACCATCTGCTGGTAAGAGCTCAGCATCCAGCAGCCTGTCGTGCCGCTCTCTCCCGAATCAGGTCCTGGGGTTATTTCTCTCTCTCTTTCTGCGTCTCCTTGCATTTGAATAAAATAGGAAAACAATGGGGGTAGAGTTTACATATTTCATGGTTTTTCACACGATCTGTTCTTCTACCCACAGTAAAATCAATCTTCCTTGTTAGTAGTTCAGTTACCTAGGAGATACTGATGTAATGGGTTACTATGGTGACAACTGGTCTCTTGAAGGCTTGTAAATGATAGGGTTGGCAGAGTTCATAAAAGCCACATGTTAAATGATTAATTTCTAGAAATTTGTATCAGCTTTTGTTTCTTGTGCACAAATCAAACCCAGAAAGGTAATACACCCAGATTACTTAAACCCAGTCAATAATATGTTTATTTTACTTACTTTAAAAGAATCAGAGGATAAATAACTCCCAGTCTGCTCAGTCATTGGCTACTCCAGTGGTTTCCGTAGCAACTCCTACTCTACCAGGGCAAGGGATGGGAGGATACCCATCAGCCATCTCAACAACATATGGTACTGGTAAGTATCAGCACAAGATGGAAGGGAGGGGGAGGGAGCAGAATGCTGACAATTGTCTGTCTCAGGGGTACTGAATTAGCTGCTGTTCCTTGCAAGAGACTGACAAGTTCAAAGCCCAGAGGTTGATACACTTCATTTACTTACTATCTGTCCCTCTGAGGAGGGACTTCTTGTTTGTGGAGGGTCTTTTTGTAAGGGCACGTAGTGACAGGACATGGGGAAATGGCTTGAATTGGAAGAGGGTAGATTTAGTCAAGATATTAGGAGAGTGATGAGGCACTGGAACAGGTTGCCCAGTGAGCTTGTGGATGTCCCCTCTCTAGAGACATTCAAGGTCAGGCTGGATGAGGTTGTGAGGAACTTGGTCTAGAGGGAGGTGTCCCTGCCTATAGCAGGGGGGTTGGAACTACATGATCTTAAAGGTCCCTTCCAACCCAAAACTTTATGTGATTCTTTGAACATGAGAAGTACATACTTAAAAGCTAACTATTTTTCTCAAATGGAGAGCTGCTTTGGTAGCTCTCTTTCATTAGCCTTACTAAAGAAAAAGACACAACAGAAAACTTCCTAAAGCTTCTAATGTAACAGGTAATTTCATGTAGTTGAGTGCATCTTCCTAAAGCCACGCGGGTAGTGACAACAAGCAGTTTCACTGTTTTCAAAACAGAGTTCTGTATCTTTGGAGGCTATTGTTTAGTTACCCAGAAAATTTTAGAAATGAAGCCTCAAGAGATCATCTTATGTTCCCATTGCATACTGGTACTGTATAGGTCATGTTGGTCCACACAATCCTGTGCTTTTAGAGAAGATGTGCACTGTGTATGTATCACAGTCCACCTTTCTGCAACAAAGACTGTGATCAAAATATTGTTTTCAAGTTTTTGACTCTATGAGAATGCATGTATATTTATTGTGGATAGGAAGGCTTTGGATCTTACAGACCCAGAAAAAGACCTGGTAAATTACAGAATAATTATTAGTGCATTATTTACTCCAAAGTTAATGAGTCGAGGGAAGAGGAGAGTCTGATTTTCTGCTGCAACTTAATGTGATTGGTGTAATTAAGATTAAAAGGCTTATTAAGTGACATGTGAAAATGATGATGGTAGTTATTATTTACATGCTCCCTCCTTAATACTCTTTTAATTATTTTCTTTTCTGTTTTCAAATCCAGAATATTCTCTGAGTAGTGCAGATATATCATCTCTGTCTGGATTTAATACAGCCAGTGCTCTTCATCTTGGTTCTGTGACTGGCTGGCAACAGCAACACCTACATAACATGCCGCCGTCTGCCCTCAGCCAACTGGGGTAAGCACTGTTGTTTTGTTAAACTGTTATATTGTTCTACAATGACTTCAGTATCCCTAGGAATCCCAAATATGAAATACATCCTGACAACATGTCAGCCCATGTGTGAAAGAGCTCCATTTCCCAAAACTGGACAATTTATTTCATGAAAAGTTTGCCATGTACCTAAAATTGAATGTTGTTTCCTTTACATTTCCTCAGTAGTGTAGTGAAGAATTCTGTTCATGTTTTACTCTGTTTCTTTAAATAGCATTTTCCTTCACTACTAACAACCAAACTAAACATTTACTTTGTGCTACTGCTATATTTTTCCACTTCTGCTTTTTATTTCCAGTTACTGTAGCTCAAACATAAACTTAAAAATGTCTAAATACTGAATACTTCTAAATCAGAAGTGACAAAATGATTTGACCTGGGATTAAAATTAAACCTTATAATCACATGCACACTCCTGCTCAGCTCTGATGTTCAAGTTTCATTTCTTTGCAAATGTTTTCTACAAGCAAATAACACAATTAGGGCTAAAACCCATAAACCCCTAGAACTCGTGGTGATTTTCTTGCCTTGAGGATAAATGTTCATGCCCTCTAGTGGCTAATTTCAAGACGTTTCTTCAAAGATTGACCATGTTCAACCATTTCAGTATTTCTAAAAGTCTGAAACTTTCCCTGTCCCTGAAACATAGGGAATTCACCTCACGCATTACTGAAAAAGCAGTACTTTTGCCTATCCAAGTGAATTTAAAGAGTATGATTTCCAAAGATCCCGATATCTGCTGCCAATGTTGAGCAACATTGTAGACGCTCAATGTTACTCCATGTCTGTGCTAATGTGCAGCCAGACTTGAAAAGATGAACTCTTCTTTTAAAAAAGAGACATTGCACACGTGCAGTTATTTTTGCAACACAGTTGCTGTAATCTGAGACTGTAATACAATAAATATGGCTTAAATTCCAAAATTCTCCTAGTTTATCTGGATACATTTTATAACTTAATGGAATTTCTTTACCGTGTAAAATGATATGAATTTTAAAGAAAGCTACACAATTTTTGAAAAAAAATATAAAGCCTTTGAGCATCAGATATATAATTTAGCTTAATAAATATTAATTACGCAAATACTTACAACTGAAATAGTTCCCATGTTAGTTTAAAAAAAAAAAAAAAAAAATTCTACTACCTGTCTGCTATGCTTCCATTTCTTCCATTTTATTTTTGAGCCGTGCTGTTTCTCAGCAACATTCAGGTTAATTGTACAACAAGATACCTATAGTCATGCATAAATTGGAAACTCACACTAGATTTCTGTGTATAACCTTACAATCATAGAATCATAGAATGACTCATGTTGGAAGGTACCTCAGAGACCATCTAGTTCCCATCCCTCTACCACTGGCAGGATTGCCAACCACTTCATCAGGCACTGTATCAGGTTACATATTGCTCCTTCCAGCCTGGCCTTGAACACCTCCAGAGACAGGACATCCACAGCATCTCTGGGCAGCCTATTCCAATAAGCTGATTGTTTTCAGTGGCATACCAAAGAATGTAATAAGGCTACTTGGCTAACCAATAAATAAATAAATAAATAAATAAATAAATAAATAAATAAATAAATAAAATTTTAAAAAGTATAAATTAAATCCTAAGCTAGCTACATGCCTTTTCAGATACATCACACATCATCATCTGTTTCTAATTCTATTATTCTATTACAGTATGTGGAAGTGTAGTGGCTGTGGCTAGTGGAATACGTTCTAAGTCACTACTTTTGTTATTATTCTTTCGGTGATTTGTAAGTGAATACAGCTTTGAAAGCAGCTTCACTGACAGTTCTGGCAAAACCTTCTGTGTGCACAGAAAATCACATGCACTTCTTTATTTTACTTCAGTCGGTTTTCAGAGTTGCACATGTAAAAGGATCTACTCTAATTTCTGGATCATTTAAAAAAAAAAAAAACAAAAACCTTAAAAATGTACAAATCATAATCCATCTATATTAGACAAACAATGAATTTGTAGAAAAGTACTCACACAAAAGGCATTTATGAAAACAGATAGGGGAAGGTTTGGCCACTCTAATTCCTGTCCTTAGTGAAACAACTCTGCTTCCTATTGCATGGCAGAAGCATAGGGCTAGTAAATAGAATAGGGTGTGCTTGGATGTGTGTGCTTGCTCCATGTAAGTCCTCAGTTTCAGCAGCACTGTCAGAACCATCTTTTGGATACGTGGTGATCTCTGAACCATACTGCACCACTGAGCCTGAGGGAGAGTTCCTGAGGACAAAGGAGTAGTTCAGTTGCTGAGCCTGGCGAACAGTATAACAGTGAACAGTCTCTTCTTGTATGGCTGGGGCATTAAGTCAGACATTTCAACAAATTAGAGAAGCAGAATAGTACTTTTCAGCCTAGTAATTAGAAAAATTACACACCTGTTCTATTAAAAATCAAAATATATTTCTCCTCAGACTGACAGGTTTCATCTAAATGTTGCTGCAACAACTCCATTCCTAACTTTGAAATGAGTGATCTAAATTCTTCAGGCACAAGTCCATTATATAGAAAATGATCTCATTCTGTAATCTGCAGTTTAAGAGATCTTTTCTTCCTGAGGTGTCATCCACAGCTGAAAGTTTGCCTTTCCTAAAATAAGAGTGCAGACTTCAAAATGCATTCAGAGTGATCTTTGGTAAAGATTATTGCCTAAATATAAGAAGTTTCTCTAAACTTCTGTAAAACTGAACAAAAATTTTCCCAAATTCATGTGTATTGTTGATTTTTGTTCTTTAATTCCTATCAGGCAAGCTTATTACTTAGAACTGTTCATTTAGATTAGCTAGTAGCCATAGCTAGATACAGGCAAATATTCTCCATTGAACTCCTTTTGAAATTGAAAAATATAGATGGAGTGACATTACATTTTGTGAATTTGTATCACGTCATCCAACCTGCTTATTCTGAATAAAAGCCTTAAATACTTAGGACAGAGCCTTTGTCGTATGCCACTATGGTAAACAAGATGTTCCAGTGATGCAGTTTAATATTACTCCTTGTTTAGAAATTTCCTTTAAAAGTGTAGAGCATAAAAGTGTGAGGAGATGGTCCGAATACCTCAATACATTATTCTTGTTGATGCTGATTTAAAAAAAAAAAAAAAAAAAAAAAAAAAAAAAAAAAAAAAATTGAAAGAAAATTTAAGGGGAAGGGGCAAGGTTGCATTACTAGTAATTAAAAAAATCCAGCATTTTCCTGGTGACAGACATACAAATTTCACAGTGAATTTTCACTGTTTTCTCATGAAAGTATATACGTATATTTGAAGCAAGAAGGTATAAAGAGAAGGAAATTTGGAGAAACAAGTGAGGCCATAGCAAAAGGACACAAGGTTCTTTCTTCCTTTAATAGCACTCTTTCACTCCCTGTAAAAGCCTGTGTGATGCTTGTTCACATCACACTGACCCGTGCTGCTGTCCATGCATGCTGAACTTCCATACTAGCTGGAGATTCTAACAAAGACCCGCTCAAAGCTGATCTCACTACGTCAACAAGGACAGAGTTTACTGACCAACTCTGTGCACCATTATGTGCTTCCCACCTCTCACACCTTTTGAACACAAATAGGAATCAGTGTTTCTCCCATGTCGGGGTTGCATTCTAAGCAAAACTCACATTTTCATTCACACTGATCTGAATTGTAAGTGCTGCATTAAATTTAAACTTTACAGGGGCAATGAGGGAGAGTAAAATCAAATGTTTTCAGTACAGTATAAGGAGAAAATTAATCAAGCCAGCATTAGTGGACTGCAAGACAATGAATACTTACAGTTATACACAATCCTACAAAGACATTAGTTATATTTTCTCAATGGATTTTCCATATTCAAAACCTGTCTGTCTTTCATTGAGCTTAGGGTAGGTTTCAAATGATAAAAATAGCACACACCTAGGCCAAAATTACAGTTTCTGCATTTACCCACAAACATGCAGACACAAGAAATCATTTAATGACAAAAACAATTGTCATTTTTTTACAATCCAGTTTCTGACCTAAGTGGAGATCCATCCTTTGTTGAGAGTACAGGTGGAAGACTGGAATTCAGTATGTACACATTCACCATAAGCTTCTATTCATAACACTGGGTGTCCCTTGCATTTGGCCATATCGACTTATATGAGATTCTATAAAAAGCTTTTAGAATATTTATGACAATACATAGAATACAGTCACTGAAATATATATATGATAAATTTCAGAAACAGATTCATCAGAAAAAGAATATGTATTAACAGAGAGAATCTTAAGAAAGACACTAAATTACAATGCATATTTATTGCTTAAAACCTCAAAAAAAATAGTTCTTACCTCCAAAATGCCTTTTAAACTCTTCACTTTTTTTCCTTTTTTCTTTTTACTTTTTTTTTTTTCTTTGTAAAAGCTGTACTCAAAATGCAGGTGAACCCGTAGCATTTTTACCACTACTAAAAGTCTGTATGCCAGGAAGGTCTACCAAATTGCATTCTCACACTCCCCTCTGAAACACTGCTAAATAAGCAGCATTGCAGCAAAGCAGTGCCAGTCAATGCAGCTTTTCTCCCTGGATTTGTTCCTTTGAGGTTGTCGTGGAATAGAATGTGAGTAGGTTTCAAGTGAGCAAACTATACTGAGTACGGCTCTTTTTAACTAGTGTGAGTTTTCAGCTCTTCCCAGCTTTACAAAATACACATCATCTACTCAAATCAAACACTCCTAGAACAAATCCCCAGGCTCCAGTGTTCTGTATTAAGGGACTTTTAGTTTTAGCAATGAAATTGGCATCTCATGTATGTAATCATTTTGTACTTGCTAAACTGGCTGCCTGTTTTCCCATGTGAAGTCCTAGCATCGCCTAAGGAAATAAAAAATAAAGTCACTGGAAATGAAAAGCAAAACAAATCCAGGAATGTATTTTTTATTGTTGCTGGATTCTTTTCAACAGTTTTTCAGAAAATATGTGGAATATTTCACTAAAGTAGAATGACTAAGTTTGATATTTATGGTTTCCTATATGTGTAATTTAATAATTACAAAAGAAAAAAAAAAATAATAATTCCTCTTTGCCAAAACCGCCTACACTTGCTGCTTAGAGGGTTATCACTCACTGTTTGATGCTGCAAATTCTGACGCTTTTCTCTGTATAGTAATAAAGGGTAGATGGAAGTAATTGCAGGCAGAACATCTTGCTTTCTGTGTTGTTTAACAAGGCTCACACATTACTGAGCAATAACACCTGATTACAGCACCTGATATTATTCAGTAACAATGCCATGTAGGTCTACTGTAAATCTGCCAAAAGAGAAGAAAATGACATTTTACCTTTCCTAAGTTACAGTAACTGTTGATTATGTAAAGCTCAACTCACAGTCAGTGACATATCAGAAAAAGTGGTATGTCTCAGTAAGTGGAAAGGATCACATCAAAACTTGATTTTTCATCATTCAGAATCCAAATATTTATTCTGTTTGCACCATTGGGTTTAAAATCTTACTGAGGCTGAGTGTTCTCTCCTCCCCACTCCATCTTCAGTCTCCTTCACTATTAGAAATCTTGAAGTTGTGTATCTGAGTTTGACGCTAACTTCAGCCTAGCAAATGGTCCCTGAAGTGGAGCAGCGTCCAAGAAATCAGTGGGAGCCTCTCTTTCGTAGTTGTGTTTTAACGAAAAAATAATGTCAGGTTTTGCCAGTAGGTGGTGCTTTTGTACAAAGCATTCTGCAGTGGCAGCGCCTCTCGTTCTCTTCAACACAGTGCAAGCTCAGTGCTCTCTCCTCCCCTCCTACCTCATCTTTCTTCTGCCAAACCTGCCCGAAAAACTGCTGAGACAAAGCGAATACAGCCTTTGAAAAACTTTAGACAGCGATTTCTTTTGGTGTTCTTAGCATCCTATGGGTTGGGTTGGGTTGTCTGTCATGCACTGAAATCCTCTGCCTTAACTTCTTTTTGGTAGTTTAGCCATAAATGCTCTCTATATAATTAAGAATTAATCAATTTATTACATAAAATCAGATCTAAACCCTACCCTGCTGGTAGAGTTTTATTAACATTAATCCAAAGATGATTAATTTCAACTCTGTTCTGAAATATGTGCATACAAGCATGGGGCCCAAATTTTTGTTTCCACTTTACATCCAAAGTCTCATGTTGAAGTAAACAAGCATAAGACAAACTGAACTAATCCCACAGAAGCCCATGCCTCCCCTGTCCCATCAGTGCATACACACACACGAGCATTAATTGTAAAGAAACCTGCAGGTGGTTCCAGCAGTGCAAAGGCTCAGCTTCCGAAATTTGTTGCGATGCTTGAGGAAATAAAAAGGAAGGGAACTAAAGAAACCTCCTTTCAGACCTCAGGCACGTCTTGCTCAAGCCAGCCACATTTGCCGTGGCATTTCTGTCTCCATGCCTTTTTTAATTCCACCTAGAAAGTGGTCTTCGTGCTGTCCGCATGCACTGGCACTGCGTGAGCCTTTACACTGGTGTTCTGTGTGAGTGTTTGTGCATTTCCGGGGGCTCCATGCCTCCTCCGTCTGTAACTGGGTTTCCTTTCCTCCTACAGAGCTTGCACTAGCACTCATTTATCTCAGAGTACAAATCTCTCCCTGCCTTCTACTCAAAGCCTCAACATCAAGTCAGAACCTGTTTCTCCTCCTAGAGACCGTACCACCACCCCCTCGAGATACCCACAGCACACGCGCCATGAGGCGGGGAGATCTCCCGTCGACAGCTTGAGCAGTTGCAGCAGTTCCTACGATGGGAGCGACCGAGAAGACCACCGGAATGAATTCCACTCCCCCATTGGACTCACCAGACCTTCGCCGGACGAAAGGGAAAGCCCCTCTGTCAAGCGCATGCGGCTGTCTGAAGGATGGGCGACATGATAGCATTATTACCTATTAGTTTCTTTTTTTTTTCTTTTTTTTTTTTTCTTGCAGTGTGTGTGTGCTATACCTTAATGGGGTGGGGGGGGGGTGGGGGGGTCGATATGCATTATATGTGCCGTGTGTGGAAAAAAAAAAGTCAGGTACTCTGTTTTGTAAAAGTACTTTTAAATTGCCTCAGTGATACAGTATAAGGATAAACAGAAATGCTGAGATAAGCTTAGCACTTGAGTTGTACAACAGAACACTTGTACAAAATAGATTTTAAGGCTAACTTCTTTTCACTGTTGTGCTCCCTTGCAAAATGTATGTTACAATAGATAGTGTCATGTTGCAGGTTCAACGTTATTTACATGTAAATAGGCAAAAGGAAAACGTCTGCCAGAAATGGCAGACCTTTACTGAGAGAGAAAGCAGCTGTTATGCAACATATAGAAAATGTACAGATGTTTTGACAGACCCAGTGGTTGGGTGGCCATGAATCCATGCTAGAAAGAGACTGGGTCACCTAACACACCGAAAACACTCAAAATCATGCAGGTGTATCTTTGGAGTATGGCACTCAGTTAAGAAGGATCAAAGCATTTGAAGAGGACCATACTTGTAAAACAAAATTGAGTTTGAGGGCTAACATATTTAATTTTAAAAATTCTGGGTCTGCCTCACTTATTAAATTTAAAAATAAAAAATAAAAAATTATAAAAATATGTACATTACATTTTGCTTATTTTCATATTAAAAAGTAAGACAGAGTTTGCAAAGCATTTGTGGCTTTTGTAGTTTCCTTAAGCCAAAATGTGTTCTTTTTTCCTTGATAGCTTCGCTAATCTTTTAAACAGTCCTGATGAAAACAGAGGACTTTTTGTATAGAAAGCACTACCCTAAGCCATGAAGAACTCCATGCTTTGCTAACCAAGATAACTGTTTTCTCTTTGCAGAAGTTTTGTTTTTGAAATGTGTATTTCTAATTATATAAAATATTAAGAATCTTTAAAGAAAAAAAAAATCTGTGAAATTAACATGCTTGTGTATAGCTTTCTAATATATATAATAATTATGGTAATAGCAAAAGTTTTTGTTATCTTAATAGTGGGGAATTATATTTGTGCAGTTGCACATTTAACTATTTTCTTTTGGTTTTATTTTACTGGGCATACATTTTACAGATCAAAATCATGTCTTGGAAGACTGATCTGTAAAAAGTTTGAATTTACCCATGGTGTAACAACTGAAACCATTTTAATACAACATTTTACAATCAGTTGAGTGAACTGCGATTCATTGTATATACTGATTAGTTCTTTTCATGCTGTTTTGTGCATTGTAACAAGTTAAGGGCCCTTCTATAACTTACGTCCTGCGTATCTTGTAGATTTCCATGGGTTAAATGGCAAAGTGGCATCGCTTGGCCCATCCTCATCAGCGAAGCTGGTATTCTGCCTGTTAGAATTGGATGTACAGCTCTAACAGCCATCGGTTGCGTGAGTGCAGGTGAACATTTCCAGAGCAAGAAGTGAGGGATTGACACAGTCCCACCTGTTGTGAAGTCCCCTCTCTCTCAGACATAAAACCTGCAGGGAGATCATCAATAAAGGACCATTCAGAAGTCAATCTATTGTACCCCACCAATACAGGCCACCAGGCCGCCGTAGTTGTCACAGCCCTCACAGTCACGTCTCGTGGTAGGGATGCTGTTGAACAAAGCTGCCTGTGTATTTATAACCCAAAGCGATTCACTTCCGCATATGGTGCCCACCCTTTCTCCTGCCTCGTATTGTTCCTTTGAATGAAATTGCTTCACCAGAAGGGATATATCATTGTTTTAAGTTCTTGTCTGTCCCTCTTGCTTATTAGAAGAAAATGGTATACTCAGATGTTTCAGTCTAACCTTCCCGTGGGAGGGAAACTTTGTTCAAGCAACATGCTAGTGCCATTGTAGAACTGTAATACTTCTTTCCAAAAGCTGTTCCAGCTCTCACTCACATACCTTGAGACTATGATGAAGGACATAACTGCAACAGCGAAATATCGACACTGAAGACATTTTGTTAAGGGAAGTCCACACCCTATTTCCCTTCTACATGTGCAGTTGCTGTGCACTGCTCAGTGGTAGAGGTTACCTCCCTGTAGCAGCAAACAACTAACAGATGACAGCGTGCGCTAGGACATACGCTTTCCACTTATTGTGACTTACAGAAGCCTGCCTCACAGGCACTCTCAGCCATGCAGGGGCTAGTGCATAATCTGGGAACTACCTAAGCAGAATACTGTGCTAACAAGGCATACATCTTATCTCGCGTGGAGGTCAGCAGGGTAAAGAAACAGATACGCATGTTAAAAAAAACAAATTAAAAAAAAAAAATCAAAAAAAAAAAAAAAAAGAAAGAAAGAAAGAAAATGGGGCCCATTATTAATTTTAAAACACAAAACTTTTTTCAAAACCACTTTCTTCACCTTCAGATGAATCTACAGTCATATTCTCTCATGAGAATTTTAAACTCTGGTATGTCAAAAATATGCAAATATATCACAAATGTATACTTTGACATTTCAACAAGAAATACAACTTTATCAGTATTGTAGTAGAAACTTGTCAGTGGGGAAGGGGATTTGGTCTATTGAATTATGAAGAATAGCCATATAAATAGTTTACCTTGCGATTTGCCTCAGCAACGCATGAAGAAGAAAAGATAACATATTTAAGGAAGATGCAGTGTAATATATTACTGCAAGTAACTAAGCGGAAAGTAGCGTGAAACGTATTGCCTGGGCAATGTATATTAACTCTGACAGTGATTTTTATATAAACGTGAATAGAATAGAATCACATGAAGATCAATGCCAGTCATCCCTCTTGTTCCTGCTACTGAGGGCAACTAACATGTACTGGCGAAATTGTGGGGGATAATGCATATTTGCAAACTGATCTAATGATAAGAAGCACAACTTTGATTGTGAAGTCACTTTCTGTAAACTATAACTGTCTACCTTTCTCTGTTCCTTTATCTGTACCTTACCATTTATTGTATTTGCAAAGCTTATTTGGGTTTATTGTGTGATTCCTTTGTATTTAAGGAGTTTGGGGCAGAGCCCTGAAAGAGTATTAACATTTACTTTACCTTAACCCATGCTATATAATGTTTTAGGCAACATTCTTAATTGCAAGTTCAAACACCTGAAGTGGCATTCTAGACATCTGCAAGTATTGTTATAGCTAAGTTAACCTCTATTAAAAGATGTTGGTGTTTAGTGTTTAATTGCTGGTGACAATTATATGATATACTCAATCTGCACAATCTGTATATTGTATGCATTGAGCCATTCACAGTAAAGCTTTTATCATTTCAGTGTTTTTCAAAAGTTGTGTTTTATAATGAAATGGCTTATATTTTTCCCGGAAGAGGAATTTAGCAGTTTTTAATGAATAATATAAAAATATCTGTTGTCCTCAGATCTCTTTTTCAGGTAAAGCTAACGTAAGAATAGAAGAACTCATAGACTGTTTTCAAGGATGTCAACCCTTTTGTATTGTACGTGTTATCCTATATTCCCTCTTTTACCTGTAGTCCTAACAGAGCTGTTTTGTTTTCCTTTCTTCTTCCCCTTGAAGGTAAATGCTTTGTAATTTTTTAAAAGCCACTTGAAACCTCAATAAAGGCTGTTGCCTAAGCATGGCATACTTCATCTGTTCCTGTTTGTGCCATCTGCTGTGATGTCGTCAGTTATATGGCATTAATTTCCTGCCACTACAGGTCTCTTGAAGGACTGATGGAACATTGGTGTCTGTTAGAATGCTTCAGACTGTAGATGTAATAAAAGGCTTTTGTTAATATATTTTTACCAAAGATGTGGAGCAATCCAAGCTTTGAGCCACAGACCTTCTGCATCAAAAGTATCCATTTGATTATTTTCATAACCAGGTGTTGCATTTTTACCTTCCTCTCTCATACCTCAGACTGATCCATACCTCAGTTTGAATCAAAAAAGTCAGTTTAGTAACTCATTAAAAAATTTAAAAAAAATAAAAATTAAAAAAAAAAAAATTACAGTACCTGAGTCTTTTGTGGAGTATCTAACGTCAGACCTGGGTCACTGCAGGCATTACACTTGGATTGCTTCAGATGGTTTGTTGTATCCTTTTTTTTCCTTTTTTTTTTTTTTTTCCTTCTCTTTCATGGGGATCTGCTTCCATAAAACAATGGTGATAACAAAAGAGCTTGTAAATGGGAGCATACAAGCATTTGCAACAAATATTAAAATAGAGGCTCACAGCGGCATAAGCTGGACTTTGTCGCCACTAGATGACAAGATGTTATAACTAAGTTAAACCACATCTGTGTATCTCAAGGGACTTAATTCAGCTGTCTGTAGTGAACAAAAATGGAAAAATTTCAAAAGATTCTCCTGCTGGAAATAAGGTATAATTTGTATTTTGCAGACAAATCAGTAAAGTTACTGGCTTTCTTAGTGATATGGTGTCTGTGGTGTATTTCTTATTAATTTCAATAGTGTTCTTTTAATGTTTTGCCCTGTCACTTGTGCTTGTCTAGAAAATCAAGTGCCTTTTTATGCACCCTGAGTACCTTCATGCCTCGCTAGACATCATCCCATGAAAAATGCCATAGGGAGGACTGTGAACTAGGAAGCTTATGGCCACGTACACTTCCTGATGTGAATCAGAAGCCCTGCCTCCTTAATTTATAGAATCATGGAATTGTTTGAGTTGGGAAAGACCCTTAAAGGTCACCTAGTCCAACTCCCCTGCAATGAACAAGGGACACCTACAGCTACAGCAGTTTGCTTAGAGCCCAGTCCAGCCTGTCTTTGAATGTCTCCAAGGACAAAGTTTCCACCACTTCTCTGAGTAAACTGTTCCCATGCTTCACTTTGATGAAGCCTACGTTTTAATGACTGAATAGTGTTCTCTTACCCAATAAACACAGTGATTCCAGCAGCACTGCCTTAGAAGGTGGTGAATGATGCTGCCTGGATCTGGTCATGACATCCTACCCAGCAGAGTAGCAAGGTGAGATAATGCCTGACTTTTAGCTACTTTGTCACTGACAGGGAGTCCAGATTTTCTATATGCGTGTTCTGTAATTCCTACTAGTGCAGAGAACCATGCTGAAAGCGCAAGGAAAACAGACTAATTGTCTAAACCATATATATCTTTGGATCTGATCCTTGTAACTATGTTCTCTAACAGGTCATAACTTCACAGGGACTTGTCAGAATTGAACCTTTACCCCTTATTTTTAGCTTTATTTCCTATCCACCCCTAATGTTTATAATTTTTGATTCTACAAAAACATAATTTTATTTCATCACAGTATTTTTAATGCTGACAAGCTATAATGGCTTAAGGTGCTCTGTGAATATGCCAGTTCCAATAATAGCATTTTTAGGGCTCATCTTTAAGTATATTTGTGAAATAAAACAGCTGTGCTGTTTTTTACCTGTTTCCTGTAACACCTTATTTTACTGTTTCTAGTATGAAGTGTTAAGCATAGCATAATAATCAGATGCTAAAACTGGTTTTGTTACAAAATATGGTGGTTTTTTTCTGAAGACAAACACTGTCATCAATGGCAAGGATAAGGAAAATATTTCTGGAAAAGCTGTAGAGGTGTAATGCTGTCTGAAGCACTAAAGCATTTGTACTTGGAGGTACTTGCCCCTGCAAGTTAGTCTCCTGTGTGATAAGTAGTGATAGCACTGTGTATTGGAAAAGGAATTACTTAGTCCTTTGTATTTCTAAGTTTTTTATTGTAATTCTCCCAGTAAATAATCATACATATGCATATTGATTTGTTTTATATGCTGCAAACTATATCTCTAAACAATCTTTAAACATGTATTGCAATAGAATTGTGGAGGTCACAAGATCTTCAAGGTTTCTCACTTTGTCACTTATCAGAGCAATTCTACAACGAATGGTCTGAGTTACCTGCAGCCACATACCTTTACCATTCCAGAGTGCTTGCTTCCAACCCCACATCTTTTTAGATGTGCTAAGACTACTGGTTCTGTTTATGCCTTTTGCTTCCCTGCCTCAAACACAAAGCCTACATTTCCACATGTAAAATACTAGAAGACCCAAGGAGCAAAGATGAGGAAAGATTTTTTAAAACAATCAGATAGTGTGTTTCTTAAGCAGCAGGAAGAAATTTGGTCACACATCTAATAACAATTATAGCCTTTTTCTCACTGGTGCTGCAGAAATTTTAACAGTGCAGACCAATACAAGACTTTACTTGTTCCATGAATGTTCCCACCTGTACATATGATTGGAACTCCAGCTTTCTAGAGCCCCTGATTCTGGAGAGCTCAGATTGCTTAGGCTTAGCAAACTCAAGGTTCATTTATTTTCTATTCATGCACTGTGCTTGACATTTCACGCTGAGTGTTCAAAGCACTTGCAATAGGTGTAACTATACTGCACTCTCAGCAGTTCATGTACACCTCCAAGATAACTTCAATTGTTTGCAGGTGTTATGGCAAACTAGAATTGATGCTGATACAGTAATTTCTCCCTCCTCTACCAGCAGATTTTGGAGAATGCATTTGGAGCAAGAGTCCATTCTGCTTCAGCCTAATCTCTAGGGATTGTTTAAAGCTGACATAGAAATGTTTGTATGAATTTGAACTTCCAGAAGTTGTCAAGTGTGCTGTCCTAATTGTCTTTTTAACCTTGTTTTGTCCTCGTGATTCTGGCTGTGATTCATTTGTAACCCGTCCAGTTTTCAAAATTGAGTATTTGTTTTTATTTGTCTGGTCAAAGAACAACAAGCTGTTTGGGGCTAGAAAACATTGCCTCTCTGAGGGTCAGGAAAGGGGGCAGCTGGACTACTATTAGCTATGGAAGCTTCCCTTCTCTGATTGGAAGTGTGATGTACATTTCAGTATATGGGAAAAACAGATGATAAAGGCAGAATGATTACTTGATAAGTGTAATTGTGGTATATCTTGATTTTTCTATGACAGTATTTTACATGGTCTATCATTTTATGTATTTAGGAAAGTTGATCTGGGTATGTCATGTAGTCTCTCAGTGAAAGCACAGCATCCTGTGACAAGTACATATGAAAATCTGTTGTATCATGGCAACATAAAGGAGGAAACAAGAAAAAGTCCTTATAGAACCTGACTACGTAGAGTGGACAAGCTGAGGTGCAACAATCAGATCAGCAAAATGACCAACAGGGATGCAGTGGATTGCATTTACCAAGTTACGTTTTGAACCACAGAAAGTGGACCTCTGAGAAAGTTGCTATAAAGAAAATAATTTCATAATTAAAAATAAACAATGACAAAAAAAATGCACATAATTTTCTACCTTTCTGTTTGTAAATACCTGAACATATATGAGAAGAGTGGTGTTTGAAATACAACAGTTTTGTTTCCCTTTGAGACATCTTTGTTATCAGGAAAAAGTAACCTTCTGTAACCATAATGTACTGTATTATCTACTAGTCAACTTGGAAAAGCAGGAAAGATTACTGTGGCCTAAGAATGCTTAATTTACAATATGCCGCTGAGGAAAAGCAACATGGTTTATAGCAGTACTCTCAGAATACAGATACTGAACTTTCCAACAGCAATACTTAAGAAGTACATGTGGAGGAGTTCGCACCGTGACTGCTGACTCACAGCAACACTCTACACCTTCACAAATAAGCCTGTGAAAAACCAATGCATTTGACATTTAATCATCTGAAAGTAAAATTTGCCTGTTCTTGGGGAAGACCCAGGTTACTTTTCTGCAGCTTATCCTTCAGTAGGATTTTTGGAGTAGAAGATACTGATAATCAAACTAGAAAATTTAATTATGATATCCTTTGCAGATGTGTTCTTACCATAGGAAACCCTGATCTAACACAGGT
Source organism: Excalfactoria chinensis (assembly GCF_039878825.1). Classification (NCBI taxonomy): domain Eukaryota; kingdom Metazoa; phylum Chordata; class Aves; order Galliformes; family Phasianidae; genus Excalfactoria; species Excalfactoria chinensis. Next base: position 56,200,084 of record NC_092857.1, on the reverse strand, counting down.
TACTGCACCTCACAGGAAATATGCAGAGATTAGTCTGAAAGTAATGCCTCCTACTTATTTCCATGGAAACTAGAACAGATAAAAAGAGCACAATAAACACCATTTGGTAGAGCAACAAAACACTCTTTTTCAACACAGTCACCACCATTAGCTGTACATTTTCTTCAGTGATGAACAAGAGCCTGCATGCTGCTCTCATAATAGTCTGCACCAGTAGAGGTGACTCCATGTTTTGCAGCCGCTGTTTTACAGTGTTATTTCCAGAAAAATGTTGCACGCGTAGTCATCTGTCCAAACAGATGGAAATCAGAAGGTGCCTAATCCGAATTATATGGTGGGTGTGGTAGGACAGTCCAGCCAAAATTGGCAATGTTCACAGTCTTCAAACTAACATGAGTCCTGGAGTTATTATGTCTTCTTGTCTGTCCTGACTCGGGAAGTTCAAGCCTTCAGCTCAGTCAGCATCGTGGCATAACAATCAGAGTAGACTGTTTGTCTGAGATCCAGGAAACCCAGAATGATCACCCTTTCCTGTTTCAAAAGACATTGCACATCACTTTATCCACTGAGGGCTGTGTCTTGAACTTTTTCTTCAATGGCAAATATACATATCACCCCTCCATAGATTACCATTTTGACTCCAGCTCATAATAGTGACACTGAGTCTTGTCACCAGTAATGAAATAATCCAGGAAACTGTCACCTTCAGCCTCATAGTGGTGCAACAGGTCCTGACAAACTGGCATATGGTGTTCTTTCTGTTCCTGTGTGAGCATTTGTGAGACCCACTTGGCACAAACTTTGCAATATTCCAGCACTGCCACCATCATTTCCAATACAATAAAGTGAATGTCCAGCTCTGTACACAGTTCCCTGGTTGTAATCCACCAGTTCACATGGATGAGCTCCTGGAGACACATTTCATTGCATCGTGTGACAGCTGGCCATCTGGAACATGGTTCGTCTTTCGTATCACTGTCAGCGCTGCTGAAGTGCTCCACCCACCTCACTGTGCTACATCCACTATTTGATCTTAATAGATGTTCAGCAAGCATCAATGAATGTCTGTGGGTGCCATTTTTTCTTCATGATGGAATTCAGTGACACGCCCTTAGTCCATACAAACCTCATTTCAGATGCCATTGTGTCAAACTGCCCCTCTGCTGCCATCTGTCATGCAGCAACAACATATAGCAGAATATTGGTGAGAAGGTTCAATTTCTACTGCCGTACTACCAACATCCACTTCTGATGTCATGGGTCAACATCATAAAATAGGAGGCATTACTTTCAAAGCACCAGTTATAGAATAAGATAAGCCGGAGACAGATCTTCTTGGAATAGTCTTCAGCTTGAAAAACAAATGAATGAGGAAGTATATCTTTATCTGAGAAATATGCAGACATCAGATTTGAAAGAAATTATTACACTCTGTCTCTCAAAAATAGGGGATCTAAGGGATGTCCAAGAGAGCTATCATGCTGTATGTTCACAAGGAAATACAGTGTCATTATTGACCATAATTAACTAGGGATTCTTAGTGCCATACAATATTGAGGAAGCAAAAAGCCCATGTAAGTTCTTAAGGGGTTCAATAAGTTCACAGAACCCAGCTCCATTCGCCATGTTAAACGTGACAATACTCTCAACAGCTACCCACTGAAGGAGGAAAGAAAGGTTTTCCAGTATTTATTGCTGTAAAAGGAGAGGTACTCTCAGGGATAATTTACATATGCCTAATATTTTAATGTGCTTCTCCCTGAAAATCCCCTAAAGAATACTGTCAGGAAGAAGATAATGAGATAAATGGCCTTTTGATCTGATCCCATTTGGCAGTTCTTACATCTAGCTATCACATAATATAACTATCAAGACTTTTTCCTTGTAAACTTTTTTCTCTGACTATGCATATTGATTTTACCACCATAGGAATCAATGATACAATTGAAGTAGTCAGAATGAATAATAAGTGAAGAGCTAAGACTGCCAGGTCTTCCCATTTGGTATGGCTTTGCATTTCCAGGACTGTGGGACACAATCACTTGGCTTCAGTATATGCACACATGTGCTTGTTTATTTCACAACAGCCAAGGAAAAAGAATAACCATATAAACAACAGATGCGTGAGTACAGTTAAATGTGAGTGATCTACAGAAATAAGGTACACGTTTAGGAAAGAAACAGTACCGATGTGTAAGTATGAGGGTGAAAAGTGAAAACAGAAAGGTGACACAAGTATAGACCCAGGCCTGTAATATCACACACCTGTTGTTTAGCTAAGCACCAGAAGTTCCCACTAAAGGGAAATCTGTAGGTGTGTCTGTACCACTGCCAGCTAATGTACTTGGACTACCCCCTTCACTAAAAGAGTTAGTCCCATGTGTAAATATGCCAGCATTAGGTGTTAAGTTTTAACTAAGGAAACAGACACATACAGGATAAATGAAGAAATCTTTGTCTGCTGTCAGAGTACCCAGCTGCACAGGAAATTCCATGGAGCTGTTCAGAGAAAAAGGTATTCCTTGAGTCATGCCAGGGGTGTAAGATTGCCTTTCCAAGCAGACTGTTGGACCAGTTTACAAAGGGGTGTGTTGGATTAACCTTCCCCATGCAGCCTGTGTTTTCTGTATCTAGCCTGGCTGCCTTAACAAAAGATATGCTGTGTCTTAATTGAAATTACAGGGATACATGCCAAAATTCCTGAGTGAAATTATGTGAATATGTTACATAGATCACACTGAAGGACTTTTAGATAATAACTAGACCGAGGTATTTTAGGAGTTCCCAAAAATGTTTCTGTAGCTGTGAGACTGTGAAGTAGCTGAATTTATTAGCAACCCAACCATCAAATCATTCAGAAATATAGCAACTCATAAAAAATGCACATGGAAGATGCAGTGTTAATATAGCAATGACCTTTAAAGGTATAACTTGTGTTACCTTAGCATACAGAGGCAGAGGCTGAGCCCTTGTCAAGCGCAGTCTCCTGCAGTTATTCCTCTCTTTTTGTCCTCTGAGTACAAGCTGAATATCAAGACATTCACTTCTTGCTGAAGAAAACAGCAAGATCTTAGAAAGGTGAAAGAAGACAGCTGGGCAAGTGAAGCAGCAAGAGGAGAGTCTGCCAACATCACTTCAGAGTCATCTTTTTGAAATCTGTTTGAAATATCAGCTGGTCTAAATTCAGATGGGTAAAATGTAAAACATGCATTTAAACAGTTTTAAAGCTAATTCTGATCTAGCTTTTCATGGCTGTACTAGAGGTGTGAAAAGCAATTGGCTGGGATTTCCAGAACTACAACCAACCTGCAGGTCAGCAAATGGAAGCTGTTGGTGAATCCCTTTTTAGAAACAGGGGACCTTGGAAAGAGTAAGAACAGCATAAAACTAGTCCAGACTTCTAGGGGAACAGAGATGGCTGATCAGTGCAGACGGGAGTACTGTATAGGCACAAGTTTTTGCATTCCTTAATTTCTGAATTTAGTAAAGTTTTGTGTTTGTGGCTGAGTCCCTCTGTTTCTGCAGGATGAAATGTGGAGAGATATGTGATGTATATATCCAGCTTCGGTAAAATTTGGAGGTCTTCCCATATTCCTACATGCAGCTGATAACACCAGTCACCTCCTGAAGTTTTCATGCGTGGTCTTTCAGAGCCTCTCACTTGTTAAGGGCCAGTTACATCTAGCTACATACTGCAAATAAAATTCTGATTCATTATACTAACTGTATATAATTTTCTCTTTTTAGCCCTTCCTATTATGAAATTCCGGATACTGTGAGAACATGCAAAAACCTCTGCATTTCTTTAATGTACCCCAGAGAAAACAAAATTCTTTGTACTCCAGTAAGCTGTCTGGCAGCAGCTTGGAGCCACAGTGCCAGCTGAGGTGTTCTTTTGGGGAAGACTGGTTATAGGAAACCCACAGAAAAAATAGATGCTACATAGGCAGGTGCAAGTAGGTGCATGAATAGTCAGTGAAGGAAAAAACATAAGAAATGTTCTGCTGTCCCTCTATTGCACTGCTGACTAATTATAGGATGTTGTATTGCCGTGCTTGCTCTCTGGCAGGGGGGAAGACTAAAGCACATTTCTTTCATGCTGGTCTTCAGGGGTTGCTTATCTCCCTCTGGCAAATGTAAGATCAGGGATAATAAATAAACAAACAAATAAATAAATAAATAAATAGGTGATTTAATGTAATAGTACATCATCTGTCAGGATTTATGTTTCAGATTTCTTCATGCAAAGTGATATCCTAAAATTTTATGGACTTGTTGTGATTTCTTCTTATTTTATTATCCTGTGTGTAGATGCCACTTTGACCCTTTTTAAAATGTTATGGCAATGTTTTTATATAGCTTAGCAGAAGATGGGACAGAGTGTTACCATATTAAAAAGAGAGAGATAATGATATATTTATGGTTGAAAAATCATTTTAATCAGAATCACAGAAACACAGAATCACAGAATCGTAAGGGTTAGAAGGGACCTCCAGAGATCATCAATTCCAGCCCCCCTGACAAAGCAGGCTCCCTACACCAGGTCACACAGGTAGGTATCCAGGCAGGTCTTGAATATCTCCAGAGAAAGAGACTCCACAACTCAGAAGGAGACTCCACAATCCAGAAAATAAGAATGAGGGGTGAGCACTCTGTATATAGCTCTGTTTAATAGCGTTTACATGCAAATAATAATAATAATAATAATAATATTTAAAAAAAAAAAAATACCATGAAGAAATTTTTGTAAAAAAAGCCACTAGTTTAAAAAGATTTGAAGGAGAGTTTTGTGGCACTTCTGCACAGCCCCTGGGTCACACATCCTGTATTTGGCATTTTTGGCTTGTCCATTCCAGAGCAAACTTCGGAACTTTTCCATTGAAAAGAGGACAGTGAAATGACACTTCAAATGTCCTTCAAATACATAAAAATGAAGGAAAAGACATGGAAGCTATAATCAACTGCTGATAATTCCAAGACTTTGCATGGTTGGGGGATTTATTTGCTTTCACGACTTAGGTGACTGAAGGAGAAGAGGGACCCTTTCCATGAGGTACTGAAGGGAAAGTTTCTGGTGTGATGAGCAAGCAGAATGGGTACCAGTCATAGAGTCACAAAATGGCTGGATTTGGAAGGGACCTTAAAAAACACCCAGCTCCAACCCTCTCCATAAGACCAGAGACTTCCTGGCAGACTAGGCTGCCCAAAGCCCGATTCAGCCTAGTTTGGAGCCCTTCAAGATTTGGGGCAGCCACAGCTTCTCTGGGCAGCTGTGATGAGAAATATCCTTCATCCAAGGGGAGTTGAGAGAGGGAATAATTATTTCCTAGGAAGCTGAGCAATATTGCATGAAGGCTGTACAACACTGGGGGCCGTCGGGCTGTTGGACTGGAGTGCAAGGAAGACTGCAGGTCTCAGGAAGAGATCGCATTTCCTCACATTTATTTGATATATCTTCCTGCAGATCTGAGATTCCAGTAATGGAAAAGTTTTCTTGTGTGTAGCAATTTACATTTTAAGAAAGCCTTGTTTGAGATTTAAGAGATACTTGTAGAAAGAAAATCTGGACAGTGTCACTTTAAAACTGAGATCAGCCCATTGCATACTTATTTAAGGCTCACTTATTCTGATGGTGCTCCAGAGACTAGATGCTCTTTAGGACACTGCTGTTGCTTTGCTCCCCATTGCCCAGGTTCATTTACTTTACAGGATGCTGGTACTTCGTCACTGCTTCCAATGGTTCTTAGGGAATGGGTGCACTCACACTCTCCATCAGCTTCCACCCCTGCTCTGGTGCCTTCTCACTGCACCAGGTTTTGCATCCCTTCAGCTGGTGGGTGCAAACAGCATGTGAGGGGGGGCACCAACATTGCTCCACTTTCCTACGGGACATGGGCTCTGCCTCACCCCTAAAATAAGTCCTGTTGCTATGGAGAGACATGTTTTATCACAGAACATGTGACCAGGCAGGACTGGGATCAGTACACACCACAGAATCATAGAATCACAGAACCATGTAGTATCCTGAGTTAGAAAGGACACACAAGAATCACCAAGCCCAGCCCATGGCTCCACAGAGCACCGCCCAAACTCAAACCCTGTGTCTGAGAACACTGTTCAAACACTCCTTGAGCTCCAGCAATTCAGGGCCAATAACCATGATGGGACAGCATCTACAGACCTCTGTGGAGGTCTGAGCTCTAGGAGTAAAGTAGAGAGATACTTCACAGCTGGCCTGAACTCCATGCACCTCCCCTACCAAGAGCTTTGTTGCATGGAGTTGGCATAGTGAATTAGAATCTAGCTCTCTGTGTGGCAATGGATTGGTCTGCAGGCCTGTTGTCCTCTTCAGAGCCTTTGATATCACAGTTGGGAACATGCTCTCCATTTCAGATCTGGGATTGTACCTTCCTGAATGGCACAGAAGAGAAAAAGTTTCTTCCTCACTCCTGACTTTTCCCTTTAATAAAAATAATTATGTGCCCAAACTTACAATCAAAAGGACTTTGCAATGCTTTAGAAGAAAAATAAATCATTTCTTGCAACTCATTTCTAATACCTCATAATCCTTTAATTCCCAAGTAGTTCTTCCTAAATGAATACAATCAGGTAGTAATCTTAATTTTAATAAAATAATCAGTGAACAGGCAGACGACTAGGCAGAAGTACATTTAAAATCTTCATTAAAAGAGTGGAGGCTGTAGACGCATGCTAAACCAGGCCATACAAGTGGTATGCTGAAACTGAGGCTGGCAGATAATCCTAACCTCCTCTCCGTTCTGTACCATGTATTTATGATTTGGGTCTGTTGCTCTTCTATGCACACTGAAAGAAATATCTGTTCAATGAGGGTTTGGTAGTATACTCCCCATAGTGAAGCAGAATTGCAGCAAGGCTTTGATGAGAAAAGGGGCAGCCCCTTCAGTTCTTTGTTTCAGGAAAGCACATAATATAGGATGTTCAGAGATGACACATCGCTCTTTGCAAGTTGCATGAAGCTCTATGTAATGAAAACACAGCAGCTTTGCTCCATGGATGTGCGCATGTTTTGATTTTCCTTACTGCAAAGCACACACTTTGGCAGCTGAAATTCTTGTTTCCACAGGAACACCATTTTGCATCTCAGTGGTACTGTGCTGCCAGATTTTGTCACCCCCCTTCCTGGCTGCCACCACCCACAGTTGATTCCCATCCCCAACAGCAGCAAGAGATGGAATAGAGCCTCACAAGTCTGACATGCCCTGGCAATTTGTTCAGTTGAGCTGGCATTCATGCAAGTGGACACACAGTTTGCATTGGCATCTGCTGCTGTCCCAGAGCAGAGCTTGTCCTACAGTGTCCTGAAGTTGTTTTCTTCTGTAGTAAGAGACAAGATTCATCCTGAAGTCCTCAAGTGGTGTCACAGAGGACTCTGTCTTCCTCCAGTGACTTGCCTACAACCTCCTGAGTATCATGCCTGAAAGACAGTGCTTTGAGCAATCCCATGGGCTGGGGAACCAGAGGGGACTCAAGATCATTTCAGCTGACTTCTTATGCCTTGTGGACCTACCTTTTCACATGAAGCCCTACATCGGGCTTAATAACCTCATAAAATGCATTCTGGAGGCATGACAGGTAGAGTCAGGTGAATTGCTTGGCTTTGCATTTCATTTGTCTGTGCTTAGAAATGCCTTGACTCACACATATTAGCTATGAAGCTAAGATACACTGTATGAAGGCTTGATAACCATCATTGCTTCTGTCTTGTCCCAAGCTGACATCATCAGTAAATATTACCAGTAGTGACTTCATACTTGATTCCAGAGAGTTAATAAAATTTTGCAAAGAAAATCTTCAATTGGTTAAGGGGAATCATGTAAGAAACGCATTTCTTTGCTAGTTTTTCCACTAACAGCAATTTCTTGAGATTTACCAATTGATCAGTTCTCAGTCCATAATTGTAGTATGTGCTTTATTGATAGTCTGATGTCTTCAGTCAGATGGCCATGCATTGCTAAATAAAAAAAAGAGCCACCTTGCAGTTATTCCTAACAGCCAACTCAGCTTTCTCATAGAAAATGATGTCATGTTTGTTTGAATAAAACTATTTTCCATAGAACCATGAATTGGCACTGATTGCATTTCCATTATTCAGTTGGTTGTTGATTATTTGTGCTTCAATTCATTATGCTGACAAAGATTTACACAAAACTCGACATCAGACTGGTTCTGAGTATTATCACATTCTATGTAGATGTATATACATATATGTAGAACTACACAGAAAGAAGAGAAATTCGAATTGTTGTTGATAGTTTGCTTAAGAGCAGAAAAGGTTAAGTGCAGCAAGGTACAGATTTTGAGAGATTAAAATCATCATTCATAAAACCTCAGTATTTTGGTGAAAAAATATTCCCAATACTTTGAATCACATGCTTGATGTATTTTCAAATGTATGTACATATATATATATCAGTGATTTTTTTTATTTTGTTTGTTTTTTTTTTTTTTTTTTTTTGCCACTCTTCTTCTGTTAACAGTTGGTGTCGTGCTTTTTCTGAGGCTGAGAAGACCTGAAAGTCTGTGTACAAAATTAGATACACTTCACAATAAAGTATTGGTTTGTGGTCACAGGAACCAAGATACTGCCCCAGATGATCACTCATTTCAAAATGTATCATGAATGTAATTTTTGTGTGTGTGCGTCTGTGGGCAAAGGAGACAATAAATGTGGTCCCAAAAGCATAGCACACAAGCGAAGATATTCAAAACTGCCTATGTTGTTCAATAAATAGCTAATGAAATGTGTCAGCACTTCAGATTTTGTGCAAGACTGGAGAATAAGCAACATACATTGGAAAAGAAGGAACACATTACTCTTTTTTTTCCCCAAGGGCTCTTGCACAACAGTACCATCAAAGAAGACTGCCCTTAGTCTACACAAATTGATAGTAAATCTGAGATAATAGAAGACATGTTCAGTGAAGATCAGTCCTCAGACCTGATCTTCTGGGACATAAATTTTGGACTTTGGAGAGATTTCCTATGAAGCAGGAAAGTTTTCCCAAGGAAGGTTTTAGATGCAACATCTACCAACTTCTACTGCTTTATATAACCAGTTATCATCTGCATTTGCTGTTTGGCAACCACAAATGTGCGCAGCATTTAATTTTCTAGTACTGAAGGACAAGTTAAGGGTAGTGTGAATTAAGGGCATTCTGTGCTTTATGTTGTTAAAAATATCCTTAATGTCCAACCTGATGAGCCCCTTGATGATGGGGACTCATCCGTTTGCATATAGCTGAAATGAAGTGTTAAATAAAGGCCCCTGAGCAAGAAGAAGAAATAAAGTGAAGCATACCTGAGAGAAGATGCAGTGTTCAAGGTATATCCAAGCTGTACATAACAGAGCTCACAGGCTCAAAGAGAAATGGTTTCGAACTGCAAGGGTCAATATTCAGACTGGACATAAGGAAGTGGTTACACACTGGAACAGGTTACCCAAGGAGGTGATGGATGCCCCATCCCTGGAGACAATCAAGGCCAGGCTGCACAGGGCTCTGAGCACTCTAACTGAGCTGTAGATGTCCCTGTTCATTGCAAGAGAGTTAGACCAGATGGCCTTTAAGGGTTCTTTCCAACTTTAATGATTCTACAAATCTATGATTCCATGCTATCATAACCTAGCAGTAGTGAATGTAAGAATCAACATCCGGACAATTAAAAGGGTTGTTGTTTAATGACTACAGTCAGGTGGATGTAGCAAAAGGCTGCCACTGTTACGAGTGCAATATGATGGAGGAGGAAAGCTTTCACCAAGGCATGCCAATAGCCATTCTCAATCTGAGAGCCCAGACACTGAATGCCATATGAGAATGCAAAGTTAAAAGGGATGTCAGGGGGTACATTTTAAGATATTGAAGCCATTCTATAAAAAACACATGTACAGAAGTAAATGCCTGCTTGCAAATGTTTTTGGAGTTGTGTTTCTTTCATTATTTCATTATTACAGCTATGGCACGGTCCATATTTCTCATGAAATGGATGTTCTATGTTGAGGATTCTCTCCTGCTTTGGGAAATTTAGTGGAAGTCTTGTACTTGGGGATATATTTTTATTTTCTACTGTAATCCTAAAATAAAAAGGTATGATCACAGAAATGTTCAGAATTTCCAAAAGTTAAATATTTTTGTTGTTTTTGTGGGTTTTTTTTAAGTGATCATAAACTTGACCTTGACCTTGATATTTCTTTTTTGCACCCCTGTAATGTGTTTATGTATTTGGTTAGTTACATAAAAGCCACTATGATGCCACTGTCATGTGTGACAGTGAGTGTCAATACTGCATCCTTCAGCTTGCTTTACAAGGAGACTGCAATTATAGAATCATAGAATAAGCCATGTTGGAAAGGACTCATCATGATCACACATTCCTTTGAGGAACCTGGGAATGTTCAAGCCTGGATGCAAGAAGGTGGCACCAAACTTTATTGCAGTATTTAACACTGGAGGTTTGCTGCTACCCTTCTGAACACATCAGGAAGGAAAAAGTGCAAGTTAGTTCCATTTGTTTTATCTCCATTTTAAAAGTGTGGAACACGGAGAATGGATGCTTAATGAACTGTTTCCTAATTAACAGAAGTACACAGTGGTTTGTGAGAAGTCCTAGCATTGTACCTAACAGCTGTAAACATGAAATCATGAGGGGATATGCTTGTATCCATACCTAGAGTGTAAGAGGAACATAGCAGAGAAAGCAGTCTTGTTCACAACAACACTCGGAGAAACGAAAGCCAATACGTTCTGCCAGGATTTAGGGCTTTCTCCTCATTGTAACTAACTTCTGTGTTTCAGCTCCCTCCCTTTGGGACGAGCACCACGAGCAGAGCGGTAGGCGGGCTCTGCGGGCGACCCAGTGATAGAGCTCCGGGGGCGGCGGCTCAGCGCTGCGCATCCCTGAGTGCCTTCGCGGCCGGGGAGGAGAGGCGTCCCCAGCACCTCTCCTAAATCACCCGTCCCCCCCACTGCTGGTTTGCTGGTCCTCTTCCACACTTCGCGGTCGTTTATCCAAAGTTCCGGAAAACGCTTACGAAGCAGAGTGTCTTGGTGTGTCAGCATTATAGGTCCACTCTAAATATTTCCCTATTACTTTTTTTCTTTCCGCAGAGAACAAGGCACGGCCTCCTGCTCTGTCCCCTGAACACTCCCTTTTAACGACCACTTTTTCCCGCAGTTTCTGTCGTTATCTTCTTACGGGGGCGCAGCTCCGTGGGCTTGGAGCCGCCAGGGGGCAGCAGCGCGCCGCGCACCCCCTCCCGTCCCACGGACAGCGGAGTTTGTCTCGATTCAAAGCAGGGACGGAAGGGAGGAGGGGGGCAGGAGCCCCAGCTATGCGGGACTTAAATTCGTTGTTAAGTCAGCTCTGTGCCCCTGAGGGTGTTCAACTCTCCTAGAGGCCATTTGCTCTTCCCCGTTGGTGCTCTGTAGGTCTTGTAGGTCTTCTGTAGGTTCTTGCGCACCTGAAAAGGGAAACGAGCACAGAAGGAATGGAGTCTATTGAAAAGTACTGCTTCCGTGTTTACTCCTCCCCGGGGGAAGAGGTGCTTTATGAACGCGCCTGGAAAATGCCATCACCCCCTGCCCAGAAAAGGAAAAATAGAGAAAGAGGACGAAAAAAACATAGGGAAAGGATGAAGGGAGGGGAAGAGGAAGAGGACGGAAGAGGAAGGAGAAAAAGACTTAAAAAGGAAGGAAAAAAAAAAGAAAAAAGATGAAGAAAAATGAAGAAAAAAGAAAAGAGAAAAGAGAACTAGGTGGAAAAAAAAGAAAGGAAAAGAAAAAGGGAAAAAGAGAAAAAATCTAAAAAGAAGAAGATCAAGACGGAAGGGAAAGGAGGGAACGGAAAAGGAAAATAAAAAGGGAAAGGAAAATGAGAAAAACGTAATTTATGAATTTTCTGTAACTCTCCATTTTCCTCCATTGAGCTTAATGGGACGGAGCCTCTGTCACACCCGACCCACATCTTCCCTGCCTGACAGCGCCGTTCCGTTGATGAGCTGCTCAGTCTCAGCACTCTCTCCCACCATTCTGGCTTCTGCGCATTCCCCGCGCTCCGGTTCGGACTCTGCAAAGCCAAGAAGAGTTCACGCGGTGCCGCGGAACCAGCTGAGTTCGGGTTCGGAGCAGATCTGCAGCGTGGGCTTCAAACATGAACGGTCAGAGCGTCCCCAGACGTTCTGTTTGTTGCTCAGTGAAACACACTTTTACAGCGACGCCGCGGCCAGACACTTTATGGAGCAGCCTCAATTGGAGCGTCCCAATACCCATTCGCTGAGAGGAGAGGAGAGGAGAGGAGAGGAGAGGAGAGGAGAGGAGAGGAGAGGAGAGGAGAGGAGAGGAGAGGAGAGGAGAGGAGAGGAGAGGAGAGGAGAGGAGAGGAGAGGAGAGGAGAGGAGAGGAGAGGAGAGGAGAGGAGAGGAGAGGAGAGGAGAGGAGAGGAGAGGAGAGGAGAGGAGAGGAGAGGAGAGGAGAGGAGAGGAGAGGAGAGGAGAGGAGAGGAGAGGAGAGGAGAGGAGAGGAGAGGAGAGGAGAGGAGAGGAGAGGAGAGGAGAGGAGAGGAGAGGAGAGGAGAGGAGAGGAGAGGAGAGGAGAGGAGAGGAGAGGAGAGACCCAAACCTCGACCTCCCATTCCATCCACCCTTCTTTGCAGTCCCGCGGCCCGTGGCAGCCCCGTAAGCTGCTTTTGAGTGCCAGTGCCGGGTCCAAGGGCCGCCAGGCTATCTCTGCGAATCCATGAAGGTTTACCGCTGGAATGGAGAAGAAGGATAATAAATTGCCAGGAGATGGACACGATGCTCCTTAAGGGCCCCTTCTAACTCGTGATGCTCCGTGATTCTGTGGTTCTGTGTTTAAACATGGGGGTCAGCAGCTTTAAGTTCACGAGGTTTTATTCCCTCCTCTCTAAATATCTCCGAGAAAGCTGGGGAGCTTCCCTTCCTTCCTCACACGTGTATGTGAGTTTAATAAGAGCTGCGGCGCGAGGCTACACCCCCAAAAGAACTGCTGTGCGCCTGCGGCGTGAGCAGCGGGACGCCCTTCTGCCCCTGCAGAATCATTTTCGCTGGTTTCAGCGGCTTCAGAACCAAACGTATGATGCCTCCAAACTTGACACTTTGTCTCTCCTCCCCCCTCCTTGAGTTCTAGAGTTCTTCAGCAGATCCGCACCACTTCGGAAAGGGCTTCGTTGGTTCCTGAAGTCGGAAATAACACATCCCTACACCTAAAATAATAACGGTAATAGTAATAATAAAATTAACAACAGAAAAAATAAAAAAAGGCATGCTGGCGTTGCAGTACATTCAGGAGCTGCTTTGAAGAAGCAGCAGCCCGATTTGGGGAGCGTTCTGAATAAGCGGGCAGCAGACGGAGAATGGTCCGAACAAGAAGGCGAGTGCCCGTGGGCAATGCCAGAGCCTATGGACCGTGTAAGGAAAAGGGAGAAATGCAGATTCCGGAGATGAAGTGTGAGCTTTGTCATGCTTCACGTCACAGCAGAGATACGCAGAGAACTGATCCCTACCGCATGATCTGACCTGAAAGGAAATCGGTCCTTTTAATTACTTTTTCTTTTTCTTTCCTTTCCTTTCCTTTCCTTTCCTTTCCTTTCCTTTCCTTTCCTTTCCTTTCCTTTCCTTTCCTTTCCTTTCCTTTCCTTTCCTTTCCTTTCCTTTCCTTTCCTTTCCTTTCCTTTCCTTTCCTTTCCTTTCCTTTCTTCTCTTCTTTTCTTTTCTTTTCTTTTCTTTTCTTTTCTTTTCTTTTCTTTTCTTTTCTTTTCTTTTCTTTTCTTTTCTTTTCTTTTCTTTTCTTTTTTTCTTTTCTCTTCTCTTTTTTTTCTTTTCTTCTCTTAAAGTAATTTTGAAGGCAAACATTTCGATACAAACTGTATTAATGGGTAGCTTTTACTCTGTTGATTTAAGTAATAATAACTTTCAATTCACTCTGACTTCGCAGTCTGTGTTTGTTACATCTGTCGTTTCACGCAACAGCAGCATTTAGAAACGAACAACCGATTTAGGACTGAGGACAACAACTGAACACAGCACCCGGCGTTTACTATATATTTATCTTATTTATCTTAATGCGTACGAATATGTTTTAGTGCAAGTTCTTCTCAAATATACTTTCATTTTTCCTTACTGATTTTATTTCGATGCCATTGACACATCTTCTCCCTCTGCTATTTTTGTCGTAGGACACATAAGTACATACAACCACCGTAATCCAAACTGTGTTGTTTTCCCACTCAGCCCACAGAGTCCTGCGGAACGGCGCACCGCACCGCACGGCACCGCGCGGGTGTACTGGATGGCACTCGCTGTGCGCTGCCACCGCCGATGTGGAGGGAGCGGGCTCCGGGCTCTGCCGTCCCGAAGAGGAGGCTTGGACTGGTGCGCCTATTGAAAACCACCCGTCCACACCGACTTCGGTGGAAAGACACGGGGCTCTCTTCGCCCACTCGCGGCGCTGAGACACCTCGGCCCCCTCCCTCCTCGCGCCCCAGCACTGTGGGGGCTGTCCCACCCTTGGACTAGATGGGAGGGGGCGGGAGGGGTGAGAGAGCCACGTCCCGTCCCGGTGTGGAGCAGCACCGCAGCCGCCTCTCCCCTCCCTCGCCCCTCTCACCCTCTTCTCTCCGCTGATCGAGGAGCACAGGGATGGAGAAGTCACTGCGGGTGAGTCCCTCCCCCAGTAGCGACGTGCTCCTTCCCACTCCCGCCGCGCAGAGCCTCAAGAGTGAAGGGGCGATGAGTGCTGGTGGAGGCGCGGAGCCCTTCCCGCATCCCACTGGCCCTCCTGTTTATCCCCGCACCACTTCGTGCACTTCCCGGGGCCTCCCGGGAGGGACGTGCGTAACTTTTCGTCCCGGAAAGGAAGGTTTGTCCGTCTGTCTGTGCGTCTGTCCAAACACAGTTCCTGAGAGCGGGCCGCTGTCTGCTTCGAGAATGTGGATTTGGTATGTAGGACAGTGCGTGTGCAATTCACTTGTTTCCTCGGAGTGACAAAAAGGCTTAATACAAATACTTCACAGCCGTGTGCACTGGGTCTGTCCCCAGTGTGAGGAGTCAGTGCGGTGTTATTTGATCGAATAGGGGGAAATAAGAAGCAGAACGAAAGCAAAGTAGACACGTTTTTCTTCTCTCTGGCCGAAGCCCTGTTGAGGTCCGCTGAGATACAGAACCACAGCTCCTGCGAGGAGAGCTTGGGGGACAGCGAGGAAGCATGGCAACTTTGCTGAGTGACAGCTATTGAAGGACTGATATTAACATGGACTGAAGGATGGATGGATGGATGGATGGATGGATGGATGGATGGATGGATGGATGGACAGGAGATAGATGGAGGATGGATAGAAACAAACACAGCCTTCACTCTCTCATTGTAATGATTTTTGATTGAAAATCAGGAAGGAAGAACAAGAGTAAAATATCACTTTCAAGTTAAGCACCGACAAACATCAGAATAAGGCTGGGCCGTGCATCATGGTAGGACACCACGATCTCAGCTTTCCTCGGGATATCCGGGTCTGGGTGCTCTTTGTCGCGGTGAGCATATAATACCACCCTGGTAATGAACACTCAGAGCGGGGCGGTGATCCTTGCTTCGGGAGTGGTCTCCTCCGTCATTCTCGGCCCGAGCCGACAATCCTATGAGGTCTCCTTTTTTATTAAATGAGTACAACGCATGACGTGGATGTAGCGGAGACGTGATGTGATGCTCGGAGGGCTGCCCCGCCAGGTGTCGCTGTGCCTCCGCGGCCCCCATGCCTCCCGTGCACGGCGCAGACGCTTCTCGCCCGTCCCCACAGGGGACGCGAGTGGACATAGGAGCAACACCACAGCAAAAGCAAAGCGAAGAGCTTTATGGCTATTCTCCGGATGTGCCCCCTCCCTCCTGGTCCTCATCTGCCTGACCTGGGGGGACTCCTACGCAGAGCGGGGGTAAACTTGGAGGCGTGTCTCTAGGCGCATCTGCGCTTGATACTTCTGTGCAAGGCAGAAAACCCTGAATTCAATCCACCTTTTTTCCTTTTTTTTTTTTTTTTTTTTTTTTTTCCTTCCTTACAGGGGTGTATACAAGCACGTTTTTGTATTCAAATTTCCACCTAAATTATTTGGGAAAACTTTCTGCATGTTTTCATTTTTCATCAGGGCATTTTAATCTTGCTGGAGGAAAGGCGTGGGGGGGGGGGCTGGCATACTTCTGCATGGCCATACTTCCCTCCACGGACAGCCCATGAGCACAGTGAGCACAGAGCTTGGGCAGGGTAGGAGGACGGAGGGACCAAATCCTCCGTGATAAGTGCCAGGTTCTCGGCGGGGACGAATGAGGCCGAGAACTTTGAAAAAAGTCATCATCACCATCATCTGAAAAAAGTAAGTAAATAAACAAACAAATAAATAAAGGTTAAATTTAAATTCAAAAAGCGAAGAAGGGGAGTTTAATTTGTGTATGCATGTGTGTATGTGTGCGTAGGTGAACTGATGTGTACGGGTAGGTGGATGGATGCATTTATCTCTCTGTCTTTCAATCTATTTTCAACACAACACCTTTTCTATCTCCTGGCTGCACCTCTCACACGAAGTCTGAGTAGCGCTCACGCTCTCGTGCATTCAGTTCCCCATTCACCTATGCGTTGTATGCTTTCGATTTTAGTGCTCTTTGCTGCCCTCAGCCCAAAGTAGGCGATTTCGGAAGTGCCCGGAGCGTGTGCATGGGGTGCGGTTACTGTCACTGCCTTGCTGCCCTCGGTCCGGTTCCTTCATCCCAGAAGAGGGTTAGAGAGGAGGAAGAGGAGGAGGAGGATGGGAGTGGGGAGATAGAGGGGGGCGCTGCACAGCGGTGACGCCGGCCGCAGGTGAACGTACGCTGATTGAAGGCAGCAGGGCGATTTGGCCCCCATCCGTGAGGGCCCCGTCCCCGCTCGGCTCCTGCAGTGGTGTGCGGGCCGAGGGGCAGCGCGAGAAAGGACCTAAGGAGCGTCTGCTTCCTTACAGCCTCTCTGTATTATTCTTTTTATTTCGTTGCTTTGCATGGAGCCATCTGACCTCCTTTCATTGGTCCACAGAAGATGCGAGCACCTCGCCGTGGAGGTGATAAAGCTGGAAATACCCAGAGGAACGCAGTGTGGTGGAACTGGGTCGCACAGCCCAGGCATGGCACCTCACTCATTTAAAATACGTTTACATATATGCTTACTCGCTTATATATATAGTATGCATATATATTCAAGTGCATCTATACAGTTATACATATGTATATATAAACATGCATATATTTTTCACATATATTTATACATGTATATATATATATAAGCATGTAAGCATACATATGTGTATAATTTGTGTATATGTACAGATATGTACAGAAGCACATACAGAAGCTACACAAAGAAGGGAGTCTTGTGGCTTTAACCAGGTTTAAATTATTGTATTTTACTAGCCACTAACCCACGAAGGTAAGTAAAAATGTACCAGCTGCCTTTGGAATGCAACTCGGGGCCTGCGAATTTTTCAGTCAGTGGAAATGCAGCACTGCCTGCCGGGTTGTGGCACGACCCTGAAAACGCCAATTTGGGGTGTTGTGTTTTGGTTTTCTTTCTTTTTCTGTGAATAATTATATAGTCTGTTCAAATCTACATGCGTTGACAGGTGATACGTTCAACAACACATTTAATAATGTAAAAACTGGAGGGCGCAAAATGTCCCCGAGTTCTGTGTCCCGGAGTCTGAACAGCTTCAGGGAAGTCTTTAAAGCAAAGGATTCCCGAGACAAGCGCAGAAGCAGGCGCTTCCACAAGCCGTGTTCCGGCAGTGAGCCATCACAAACCCATGGGAACAGAGCTCGCTGTTCCCAGCCCACATCCCCTGGTACCTCCGCGCTGCCCCCCGGCCCCGCTCCAGCGGCAGAGGCGGGAGGAAGGGAAGAAGGCAGCCCGGCCCTCCGACGTCCCCGCGATCCCATCTCGGGGCCTCCTCTCGTTGCTGCCGATGCTGCCGGCTGAGGTGGCCGCAGGATTTCTTCCTTCCTCCAGACGCGATCCCCGAGAACACGTAGAGATCGCGCCGGGTTCTGCGCCCGCTGCTGCCAGAGGGAAGATTTGCAAATATATTTTTTTCTTAATGCCCCAGTTTCCTCGATGTACGTAAATGCAGAGGACGTACAGTGACGTCAAAGGACATGACCCTGCCGCTAAACCTGAACGTGAACGGGAATGGCCGCGCGGGGGGCGACGGTGGAGCCGGGAGGGGGGGGTAGCGGGAGGATCCCTTCCGCGGTCGGGCATCTCTGCATCCCACGCACACGAGCAGAGGCATCCCGGTCCCAATGGCCCAGCACAAAGCCCACCCCGCTCCGCCGCGCCGCCCCCTCTTCCCTTCTTTCTTTCTTTATTTATTATTTTTTCCTCGTTAATGGGATGTTATTTGCTGTTTCGGTTCATCAGATGATGAGCGGGAAATAGGAAACTCAGAACAGCTTAAAAAAAAAAAAAAAAAAAAAAAAAAAAAAAAAAATGTCTCCAAAAATGACAGGCGGTGGATCGCGGTCTATCCCCCCTACGGGGGCAGCCGTGCTTCGGCGGCACCTTCGGGGCTGGAAGGGGCTGCAAAGGACTAGAAGCGGCCGAGTCACGAGCATGGGGGTGGTGGGGGTAAGGGCGGCTTCCCACCGATCCCCTCTCCATTTTCCCTTACCTGGGCCCTCCCTGCTATTGCTGCACTGCTGTTTGCGGGAATGTGGGAAGAAGTTTCAGCTGCGACACTAAATGCCATCAGTGTCCTGAAAGGGGAGGGTGTTCTCTATTCGGATCCAAGCCTTCCTATCTCTTCTTCCCGCCCCTGTTTGCTGTAATGCCTTCAGAGCATCTCCCTGCGCCGCGGCACGGTCTCTCCGATTTGCATACACCGCACGCTGCTTCTCCTATTAGAGTCTTTCCCTGAACTCAAAGGGCCGAACCGGGGGATGCCAGCACGCGTGTGTATAAGCACGGCGCGGCGTCGGAATCTGCGCGTATCCCCAGAGGCCGAGAGTCGCCCTGCGCGCCCGTGGGCCCCTCTCCGTCCTCACAGAGCGTCCTTTGTCCCACCGCACCGCGGGGTCAGCGCTGCCGGGAGGGTCCCGAGTGCGTGGGCGGGGGGAGGAGGCAGTCAAGCATGCATACGCACATGTATACATACATACACGCGTGTGCAAGCGGCTGCGATAGGCACACACACGTCTCCGGCCGTCAGCCCGCCCCCAGCCCCCCGCCACCTGCCCACGCCATCGCGGACGTCGCGCACGGCTGCCAGCGGCCCGCCCCGAAAAGGGCAGCGGGGAGCTGTTCTGACGCCCCTCATCTCCTCCCGCCCTCCGCGCAGCTCCGCGCACCCAATCTGCCGCCCTCACGCCCTAAAACGCGGCGTTTCCACGCAGACTGCGAGGCGCTGGTCCCCGGGAGGCAGCGAAGGAGCCGGGGGAGCTCTGCCGGCGGGAGGGCACGCAGCGCTGAGCGTGGCAGCGTGAGTGGGGAGAGGAGCTCTCTTATTTTTTTTTTTCCCTTCTTTTTCTCTTTAAACTTTATGATTTATTATTATTATAATTATTATTATTTCATTTATTTATCCGTTTATTTTGTAATCATCGACCAGTTGTTTGGTTTAGCGAAAAGTTACCCAGAATGGCAATGCCGCCCAAGGACAGCACTCGGCAGGAGCCGCTCTTCAGATCATGGCTGAAGGAAGACACCTACAAAAAAACTCCACCGTTCTCTGCATTTGTAAGTTTCCAAAGAAATGCACTCAGCTTTCATTTTTCTCCTGGAAGACGCAAGCCACGGCTCTTCTTTAGGCATTTCTAATTTGTTCCATCCGTCAAAGCGGCACTAAGAGAGGTCTGGTGCAAATTCATTATCTCTGGCAACGCACAGCACAGAGCAGGAACTGAGAAAGACCGTGGCAATGGGTGAACAATGGGGCTTCAGTTCGTCGGCAACAAAAGCTGTGGGGAAACCGGTTGGATTTCAGAGCACGTCCTCCTCAGCAGAGAGGGCTGGACTAGACCTTGGCCAAGCCCCCCAAAAAACTTGAGGAGCATCTCATGCAGGACTTCACTTTTTACTCCGGGGCTTAAGAAGCAATATGGAAAATAATAATAATAGGGGGATGGGGGGGGGGGGAGGCGGGGGGGAAGAAGGGAAGGTGGCGACGACGGGAGATCAGAAACTTTCTGCTATCGTCTTCCGTTTTTCTGGATAGAGGATGCCGAGCTTCTTTAAAGCCATTTGGCGCAAGAACCGCACCGTGGAGCTACGCGGAACTTTTAAAGCAGGATGAGGATGGAAGAACGACGTGAATTTGTGGAAATTTGCCTGTGGGAATCTTTGTGTGCGTCGTACCGCCGGGACCGGGGGGGGGAACCCCCCCCACCCTCGGAGCCGCAGCGATGTGAGTACCGCGGAGGGGGCCCGAGTCCGGACCTGTTGGTCTCGGGGCGTGGGAACCGCAGCGCTGTGTGAGGTTCTCGGAGCCGTGCGGACACGGGGAGTTTTGATGGCAGGGAACGAACTCGGCCCTTGGTATCACTCTTTATGTGGAGCCTATCTGCCAGCTATATTTAAATACGTTTAAATATGCACTTATGTATATGCTTCCGAGACGTCAGGGGTGTGAGAAATTATCCTCCGTAGTCCGTAAATCTGCCTCTGTGAGAAGGAAGCATCCTGCACTGCGCGAAAGGCCACCGGATCAGAGCGTGCATCCCAGGCACGGGGCCATGCGGAGTTGGATGCTCAGCACGGCCCCGAGCCCGCTGCATGCGGCCCTACAACAGTAGCATCGCTCTCCCTGCCAACTGCTCTGTGCCCATGAAACGAGTGAAATCTCTTCGACATAACACAGGAAAACAGTCGCTCCATGGGAAATAATGTGCTTTAAAAACATATTACTCTTATTATTTTTATTTTGCAACTAAAGCTGATGCAGCTGATATAAGGCGATGAAAGCCTTTGGCTCACTGAATTTATTTACCCTTGCTCCCTTGGCACGCTGTCAGTGCCGACGGCTCCTTCGCCGTGCTCCCGGGCTGAGGGCCCTAAGGAGAGCGGCGTGAGGCTCTGTGCACGCTCTGGGCTGGAGGCTAGGTGGAGCTCCGTCCTTCATTAAGGAGCCGCAGCATATAGTATGCAAATACCGTGCCCGCCCCTGGAGTTTTGGCCACTTCCATTCAGCGGCCCAAAATATTCTCTATCCATTTTCCTTGAGAGGAGTTAACCACAAGTTGTTACAGTCTTTATATTAGCCCTTTTGTTTTATGCAAATACTGATTGCCACATTTAACTCTGCAGATGCTGGAGTGCATCACTCATATCTGTTCTGTGTCATGTTGGATCATCTGCAAGAAATGTGGCTGGCTGCCTCCTGGCAAAAACCCAGAGCTGAGCCTGCCCATGGCTAACAACTTTTGGTCTTATTGAATGAACCAGCTCAGATCTGAGTGATCTAGATCTGAGCACCTGTACACCCATCTGTTTACATGCACTTAACGAACAAGAATCAAACAGTAAAAATATCTAAATCATGACCCTTCGCTTCTTTTGTGGTTATTTTTCAGATTTAAACAACGCAGACAGAGCACAGGGAATGACTTCCAAGGCAAGACACGGTAAAATGCTTTCCCTTATTAAAGCCGGACGGTGCTCTATATGTTACATACAGATTTTATAAATACGTGGTGCTTAGCAGAGTGCATTGCTTTCGTGTATGATTACTGACCGAGTGCGTGTTTCATTTGTTTTTCCTTGAGATGCTGTATTCTCGATAGTTCGCCTGCTCTTGTTGCACAGTTCGGATTCCCTTGCATGCCAGCAGCAGTACCGCCGGGGTTGCCGGTGCGGCGGCACCGCGGTCACCAGAGGGACGATAAGGGCAGCTCTATGGGAAGCGGCTCTCCTGGCTGCGGGAGCGGGACGCTGCGGGAGCACTGCCCGCCGCGAACTGCTGCGTCGTGGTTCCTCTCCGCGTGAATTCTGCTCGGCCGTAGTTTGCGCCGCGCTGCACCTCCTTCCGTGGTTCCTGCGCGGAAGGCGGAGTGCCGGCATGAAGCCCGGCTCTGATTGCGTTAATTGGAGCGTCGTGAGCATTCCTCTCTAAAGGCAAATAGGGACTGTTAATTCTTAAGAAATCCGTGCAGGATGCTTCTTTACGTCACAGCCATCTGGAGACCTATAAAAAGATTAGACAACAAGCATGGCAATCACGTACTGATCTACAGGCCGTTAGCGGGAGTTCATTAGGGAGGTGGGAGGAAAAAGTAAACGTTTGGGCTCGGTGTGTCACAATATGCAGCTCGTCTTCAAAAGGCTTTTGGAAGAAGTAAGCTTTGTACTGTTATTTGGGAATAAAATTGCATGTAGTGTTGACGGCGGCTGTTATTCGTGATGGTCGTTCCAGAGCAGCAGGCTGCATGAACTTTTCACAAGCTGGAAAACGCTGCAGCCCTGGATATGTATACTGTCCACTGCAGAATGCATTTCTATGATATTCAGAGCAAGCGAATACTTTGTGCAGACTCACTGCACACGTGTAGATTTCAAAACCCTGCCAAGTGAATGAGAGTTAGAGAACTCATTTGCTACTACAGCTAAAGAACAGCTGGTTATAGCCATCATGTTGGGTTATAGCCATCACTGCTGAAGCTCTCAAGAAGTATTGCATTTACTAATTCAGTCACTGTGTGAGTAAGCAAGGTGGTGCTGAGGACAGATCTTCAAATTTTAAAGGTACATCTTACACCTCTGAAACGTGCTCTTTTTTTCTAAAGCCTTGCATTTCGCTGTAAATCCAGCCACATGGTGACATGTTTTGCATGCATGCATCAATGTGCACTTATGTGTCTGTGTTGATACACATTGCACACACACATATGTATGTATAAGCATAGACATGTACACACAATGGCACAAGGAGCACCTGAACCATCATGTCTCTCACTGGAAGAATTCACTGCACGAACTCACAATCCTGTTGTGTGCAATACATCCACATATGTCTGATCACTGATGCTGCTGCCTCTAGATGTTGCCACAAGAAGAAGAGCAAAAACAACAAAACAACACATTTCTAACTGTCCAGGGGAAAAAAAAAAAATAAAATCATTAGAATTTTATATAATATGAAAACAATTATATGCTTCCAGATGTCCCACTTGTGCCTGAGCAGCCTGAGAGATAATGAAGAAGCAGAGGAAGTGTAACAGAGCCCAGTAGGAACTCTGGCCACTTCATGTAATCAGCTCCTTGCACCCTCCTACACCAGTGGTGATTTGCAGTGACACCTATACTGGGACATCTGATGGGCATCACAGAAATATGCAGACAAACAAACAAGTAAAGCCCAAACTCAGAGGCTGAGAATCTGAAAGCATTGGTGAGAGACATCACTAGTAATGTGAGCCCCGAATTCAGGGTTTGGCACCTTCACAACATGCATCTGTTACTTCTTGGGCCTTGTCTGATAAAGGAGACTGCTCTCCCATTTTCATGGTTTTGTAGTGTTACTCTATGATAAAGAATGGGGAGGCTGGTACTGTGCCATTTTACAGTGCAACCACACAGCTCTGTCTTTGTATTTTAACACAAAAATATATATGTGCATTCATGCAGGCAGGCTGACACATGTGCATGTGGTTCCCCTATACATGCACCAGCACACAGACATTTGTAGGGTAAACAGGCCATGCACTCACAACAGAGCTACAGTAGCTTAAATTTATCTTCACTCATTGAAGATCTTTGCCTTAAAACCATCAGCATACACAAACATAAGTAGATTTACAAAGTGATTCACAAAAGTGTGAGTTGGTATATTCTCTGTAACTCTAAGGGAAGACAGAGCAGGACATGCAGAGCTGTGCTGCTCCTCTTAGAGGATTTTAAGCCCTCCTTCCTTAGAAGAGTGGGGCAGTCCATGTTCTGCTTGTGCTGAAATCTCCAGTGAGCATCCCATCCCCACTGCAGCATGCACGAGCTCCTGAAGTGCATTTATTAATTCCAATAGCAAATAGTGCAGATCTCAGTGAGAAGATTCACTGTACCATGTACACTCGGGAGACCTTCAATGTTTGCACTTAAGACTTAGGAAAATTATATACGAGTCACAGTGTTAAATAATTCAGTAATCACCTTTTTGGGGTGGGGGAGGGGGAATCGAGAGATTTAGGTCCTAAAGCCGTGGCAGTTGAGAAGGAGGTGCCTCATCGGCCCCACGCGTTATGCAACACGAGTGTCTGCACTTCTCGTACAGGGTTCACAATCACTAGCGATAAATCCGCTTTTTTACGGAGGCTTTTGGCCGAAGAACGCACGGCTTCGGATGAGCACTGCTGCAGCGTTTACCTGCGCTGCATTCTAACGCGGGCACACGCAGAGGATGGGAGGAGAGGAGGTGCAGACGCATGGAGCCAGGCTCGCAGCCTCCCTCAGAAGCGCTGCAGAGCTGTCCTGGCTCGAGCACCGAGCCCTGTGGGCACGCAGCGCCAGCGGGAAGCCATGGGCGAGCGGCGCTCTGCAGCCGCGGCAGTTGCCGGTGCAGTCACACTCCGTCCCTGCTGCCAGCCCCGCAGGGAGAGGCGGGCGGGGGGCGGCCCCGGCCTCAAGAGCGCCTTCCCCTGCCCGCAGGGACAGCTCTCCCGCCCCGGTGGAAGGCACGGCGGCGGCGGCGGCGGCGCTGCCCGCGTTTGGGGCGGTGGCGGAGGCTGCGCCGGAGGCCGGGGCTGACGGAGGCCGCGCTTCTCTCGGCGGCCGCCGCGTCTTTCGGCCGCGTGTGCTCGAGGTTTCTCATGACATCATCATTACCTTGCTCTCCCGCGGTCCAGGACCTCTGACCTCGCCGGGCCGGCCCTCGCCGTGGCACCGGGAGCTCTCCAGTGATGGCCCTTTTCTCCTTCTTTCAGACCGGGGGCAGCAGCACGCCGGCTGGAACGCGCCTTCTCCTTCCCAGCCCGGGGAAAGCGAGGAGCTCCCCCCCAAAACACGCACGCATATAAGATGTTTGCCACCGAGCTGCCACCATTTGGCCAAAAGCTCTCTGCTGTGCATAAGGGACTGGGAGCTGTGTCCACACGTCACTTTCTACCGAAATGGGATTTTATTTTTTTATTTTGGCTTCCTTACACAGTGCTGGAAATTGCTGATGGCTTTCCATCTTCACAGATGCTTAGGAGACTTTTGTGAGTGGAGCGACTTACAATGCACAGAGAGGCCTGCAGTGGGATGGATGCTTCTCGCTCCTAACGCAGTCAACGCACCTTCATCCTTGATGCTGTTTTCTGGGGGGAGCAGATGGACCATGGGTTGTGCTGTTGGAAATCAGTGGCTGGAAGGAAAAGTTGGGAATAAACTCTAAAGGTGATGGATCTCCTTTGGATGTTGCTGGCTGAGCAGGCAGACAGGAAAACAAACCAGGGCACAACTGCATGAAAGGATGGAATTTTAAAACAGGACTGGAGCTCCTGGAGGAGACAGCATGGCTGTTTGCCAGGGAGAATCTGGATTCTAGCAAGGAACATTATTATTATTATTATTAATAATAATAAAGCTTTGAGGGAAGTGAGTTGTTATCTTTGGTTATCTAGCTGTATGAGTGTTTTGGTCTTCATAAAGCTAGATAACCGAAAGTAAAAACTCCTTCAAGATCATCGTACAACGTGTGAAAATGAGAGACTGCTGCAAGAGACAGTAATACCCGAGACAGGTCGGGAACGCTCATTGCACCAAATGCTTTTAAAGCTGGAGGTGGGAGCGGAGGGCACTACATGGTGTGCTTATCACTCATGCCAAAATGTGGAGCTGTCAGATGCCACGGGATGGATGGCTGCTGGTGGCAAACAGTGCTTGTGTGACTGCTGCCATTGCACAAATGGATAAACAAGGACCCAGGCCAGTAAATGCTTAACTGAGAAGATATGTATGCACACACACAGCTATACATATATTAGAAAGCTGTTTAGAAATGCTGAACTTAACTTTTCAGAATGATGCACTGCAATGAGACAGCCTCAGAAATGCTCCAGCAGCTGGTGGTGATGAAGGCGATGGTGTTGGTGGTGGTACTGTGTGGACTGAGCAGGGAGGAAAACAACCCCAGACCTGTCAGTGTGCACCCAAGACAAAGCACTGGGGTCTGCTCTGAACAATACCAAATCAGGCTTTCAGAAAGTTTGTACTGCAGTGTAGGCGAGCTTAATAACTTATATCTAGCAAGAACGCGATGGAGCTGCACAAAGATGAAAAAAGCAATGGCTGATTTTTATTCTTCTATTCAAATTGCCAGCACAGATGCTTCTCTGTTCCGAGAGGGTTTCCTTGAGGAAGCTACTGAAGCAGAAAGACATGATGGAGACGAGATCGCCTCCCCCCTTGTCAAAGTGCTAAAAAATGTTCTGTGTCTTACTCTGCGCCCAGCATTGGAAATGAAAGTGACATTTACTCCCCAACCCACGTGTGCGCCTCCTCTCTTTTTGTTTAAGGATGATCAGATCTATCCGGGAAACAGCTCTGGCATCCCAACCCGAAATAATTAGGACGTATATAGACCTGACAAAACAGAGAGGGGGGAGGGGCGGGGTGGGGCGGGGCGGCAGAGGGTCTGTCCTGCCTAATTGATTCCGTTAACCGGCGCGCAGGAGCTGTGAACGGCTGGGCGCTCCCGTTCCCACGCTCGGGGCAAGTGGCAGCGCCGGGCTCTGGCGGTCGCTGACGGACAGCGCCGCGGGGAGGGGGGCGCGGGGGGGCGCGGAACTTCCGCGGGGGGCGCTGAGGGGTGCAGCTGCCGGTGGGAGAATGGCAGAGCAAAAGGGAAGAGTGGGATAATGAGCACGAGTTGGGGTGCTTGTAATTATCGCAGCAATCGAGTATGAGTAATTTTTGAAGGGTACCGTTTTCCTTTGGACTTGACCTAAATCTCTTCCCAGAGGCGCGCTGAGTGAGAAACCGAACGTCCCCGGGGCTGATTGATCAGGGAGATGAGAGCGGGGTTCGAAGGGCTGCACCAGCTTAAGGGCCACCGCGCACGAGGAGCAGTCACATATATCAGTATTGTATTGGGGTCAGGCCATACAGCGAGAGTTGCTGTCTCGGAGGGGAAAGCAGCGGAGGGCCCGGAGGCGGGCTTAGAGCTGCGGATAGAACTTTCCTCACCCTGCCCTTAGCTCCGAAGCCGCTACGCGGTTCTTTCTGCCCCCAGGGCTTCCTTCCCCCCGGCCTCTGTCGGGCCCTTGGCGCAGACCCCGCGCCGCGCGTGCCGGGGCCGTACCGCAGCGCCCAGCGGACCCCGTTCATTGACATCGCCCGGGCTTTCAGCGCGCGGCCCGCACGCCTCCCATTCACCCCGTGTCCAGGGGAGCTATTTACCTAGGGCCATTGTTTACTACCATTAACATTTACATTACAAAGTATGAAGGCTTTCTTTCTCAAAGAGTTTCAATTAAGGCAATACGCTGTTTTCCTGGGGAAGCCCACTGTTTGCTTAGCCATTTGGCAGAGACAGTTGACGCAGGCTTTCCTTGGAGTCCTGGTCTTCGGTGTAAATTTAGTGAGGAAAGCCGCAGAGAAAAATATCAACATTGCACTCGTATGCTGGCCACTGTCATACTAACTTGTTTCATACACTCATCCTGTTACGTGACTATCGCTCAATAAAAAGCAATTGGCTATTATCACTATTATTATGGTTAGTCCTTCACTGCTTTAGAAGCAAAATTCCCCGTTTGTGCCCCTTTTTGTCCCTCGCATCTAACTTCTGACGTGGGAAAAGAGAGCATGTGGAAACGTGGTGGAATGCTTTAATAGGCTCATGCAGCAAATAATGTTTTATAGGATTATCTATCTGTAAGGTGCTGTTTCCTGAAAACTGGGAGGAGGGGTGGGGGGGGGAATGGAACGATATACAGCTTCACATTCAAGGGAAAAAAGAAGGGGAAAAAAAGAAAAAAAAAAAAAAGAAAAAAGAAAAAAAATGGTATAAGTATCAGTCCAGCAGTCCTTTGAAGGCTAGTGTTAGCACCGGGAGAGACCAGATCAAGTTTATTTAGCATACCAGCGCATTGTAAAACAGTTGGAGTGAAGTTGCAGGTTGCGTGAGTATGCATGTTAACTAGCAGGGACCCGGGCTTATTCTTTGTGAAAAGGGAGCAGCAGATTGCTGTGCAAGGCCAATGTTAAAAAGGCAGCTGAATTTAACACCATCTGGAAGAAAAGATCCCTTCACGACTTTCTCACACCGTCAGACAAAACTAGTGTCTCTTGTTCCGAGCCCTTGTCTATGCAACCACACAATACTGGGTCATTATACTTTTGCTGAGAGAAAATTTGAGAACACAAAATGGGTAACCAGTGAATGACCAAGTTTCATTGTGCCCGCTTAAGTCGATTGAAATCTACGTCTACAGCCATGAATGGCAGCATTGTTTTCCTCACTGGGGCTGTACTAAATGTCATCACAGTGTAAAGAAAAACGTGAAGTCTGCAAATAACTTACCAGATCTCAATTATAATATTTTCCCACACTAGAACTAATATCATTGCTATGACTCACAATGCACAAAATACAAAAAGAAGCGAGGAAAAATAATGAGTTCATCTACCAGTTATTTTAGCCAGATAAACACTTTAATTTTCTTTCGAGGAAACTCGAGTGCAGCCTGTGGAGCTGACTAATTGCTTCCTGAGTAGTTCAAGTGACAAAACTGCTTCTTGTATAATTAAGAAAACAAACTGTGTAAACAAGCTTGTCTTCTGCAACTAGTGCAGCCTGCCAGCCTGGGACTGACAGAATAGTAATAAGTGCACTCTGTGTTACACGGGTCGCTTCTCCTGAGTTGGGTGCAGGGAAAGATCTCCTCTTGAATATTTGGAAGAAATAAGGCTGACATTCACAAAGTGTTGGGCACAGGTGTCAGAGGAATTCATCAGTGCCTCTCAGTGTGGACCAAGGCACAGAAGAAATGCTTCCAGTTCCCTCTGTTTTCACTGCATCCCCCTCACCTTGGTGATGGTTTCTATTACAAGTGCCTAGTGCTCTGCTAGAGATTCACACCGCTGTCAGAGCACACTGTGCAAAAAGGACTTAGGCATGGCTGATTAGAGTGGCTGTGTCTTAAACCGGATTGCCTGCACCCTGCATGAAAGCAAAGCATGAGGAGCAGGGAAACGCAAACAGGCCATCTGGGTGGTGCTGTGCGGACAGACGGACGGACACCAGACACCAGCACAGCTCCATGCAGAGCGGCCCGGCTGACAGCTGTGGTGCTGGGCCTTGCAAATCACTGCCAGCTCCAACAGGGCAGAGTTGCTCTCCTGTCCCCAACATCTAGCAAATAGCACACCCATCCCAAGTTTGTTTTGGTGCTGAAAATGAGCACTGTAGCACTCTGAGGTGCGCAGGTTGATCACCCCTTAGCGCTACCCCATCATTTTAACTTAGGGAAACAAACAACAACAATAACACATCAGACTTGGGTAATTCATTTTCTTGAGTGGCAAACGCCACACACACACACACACACACACGGCGTGGGCACTGCAAAGCCCACATCCACACACAGCCGTCGTCGCCGGGCACTAAGAAAGACCCCATAGCCCCATCCCCCCGCCAAGATGGCGGCCGCGGGGCCGCGGGGCCCGTCGGGAGAGGCGGCGGCCATTTTCCACGCCCCCTTCCCCGGCTGTCGCTGATTGGTGTTTCCTGGGAGACCGCCGCGCCCAGCGGAGCAGGACGGGCGCTGGTGGCCGGCTGGTGCGGGCCCTGCGCGGGGTGCCGCCCGCATGAGGGGGACGCCGGCGGTTGGTGGGCGGGAGAAGGGGAGGAGGGGTGTGAGGAGCAGCCAAAGGCGGCTAATGGCATCATATACGGACGTTTAAACTTGTTGTAAGTCCCAGACGGGATTAAGGCGGACTCCCGCTGAGCGCAGCTAATGACACTGGGCACCTCTAACCTCTCTCACCTTTGGCTTCTTTTATTTTATTTCTTTAATTAATTTATTTATTTACTCCACCTGGACTATACTGAGGAGAGGTGTTTCTGAAAGGTTTTACTTTTGAATGGCAGATAATCACAGAGTGCTTTGAGTCGAGGGCACAAAGGATCGTGTTCCTCCAGGTGCAGGTGCTTTGTTGCCGGTGTGTTCGGTTCCCTCAGCAGTTAATAAAAGCTGATGGCTATCATGTGCTGGTGAGCTGCCGTTCAGCCCTCCCAAACGGCAATAAGTTATGTAACAAGGCTAAAGTGCAGTGCAGTAAGAACCCTGTCACTGAGTGTGTGGTGAGCAGCATCACCAGAGCCGTGTGACGCAGAACTGAAGGAGACTAAGGCAGAGTTTAGTGAGGAGCTGCCTTGGGTCTGGCCTTCTGACCTTCAGTCTGCACATCCAAGGGGAGAAAGTAGAAGCTATGTCAGAACGAACTTCATAAATAAGTGACTGTGGGAGATGGTCAGTAATTTGTCTTCTTTAGTGTTTTAAGAAGAGTTGGAAAAAAAATGAATGTCCAGAGCTTTGGGTCAGACTTTGGTCAGTCTGTCTTTGTACTCGCATGGGATCAGCATTTTGTCCTTTGTAAAGCTCTACTCTGTCCTATTCAGTATTGTTTTAATTCCAAAATAAATTCTGTAGACATATATACATGAAAGTTCTCTATACATCTATATATATTAATCTAGGTTTTGTTTGCTTGTTTGTTTGCTTTTAAGAGATTTCTTTCATAGAATCATAGAATTACTCAGGTTGGAAAAGACCTTGAAGATCATCAAGTCCAACCGCAGCCTAACCAGTAGCCTATCTCTTAAAAAACAACCACAAAACAATACCACAACAACAAACCTCTGCTAAATCATATCCCTGAGTACCACATCCAAGCGGCTCTTAAACACATCCAGGGATGGATGTGTTTAAGGATTTCCAAATACATTACATTTGTTCTGTCAGTAATATGAGTTCTCTGAAAAGGGACACAACATAAGAAATGCTCCACGTTCTTTGCTGTTTGGAATGTTATTTTTAGAGAAGATCTGGGATTGCTATGAAGTAGGATGGTCCTGAGAATAACAGTAAAAGGTTAATGTTACTAGAAACTAACACAGTAACCTTGTATGAAGCGGGTGGAGTCAAGTAGTGGAAAGTCAGCAGGTCAAGGCTAGGAAGTACAAATGTAGTTCTGTCTTACTTGTCTGGCTCAGCAACAGTTACGTTACATAGAAAAAGTAGAATTTGCACTCTTACATAAACCATGAATTATTGTTTCTAGCTCTTCTCTGTCTCAAAAAGTAATTGCGCATTGTGGCATCTCACAATTCTCTGTAGATAAAGTGCAACCTCATGATAAGCCAATTCTTTGCTGCCTTTTCTACACTTCTTCCTTATATACAGCAGTAGAACCTTCTTCTCTATGTTTATAGTTGGCTGCTATTGGCTGTATTATATAGGCCCAGCTGAGTACTGCTCTGTCGAGTAGTGAGGGTTTTCTGAGGTACCAATATTTACAAGTACGTGGAAGTATAGTGCTGGGAAATACATGAATTTTAGTTTTATGTTTCCCTCTAAGTGCCCATAATTCTCAAGTAAATTAGCCTGCTATGACAGCAGAGTAGATCCTCTTGTTGCTTCGGCAGAATTTGCATGGCCACAATTGGCATAGTCAAACTTGTGTTTACATGTCTGTGAGTATGTATTTAAGTCTTGACAACCTGTGGTCTGCAACTGTGTGCATTGCCATCAAGTGAGCTCACTGTACCCCATAGATGTGCGCTTTGCCCCATTTGCCTGAGAGGGGCTTCTTGGAAGTTGTGTGGTGTAGCAATTAACTGGAATGAGATTCTCTGCCACCAGTCCATCTGCATTGTGAAACAGAAAACTTGTATTTCTTCCCTGTACTGTACTTCAACACTGGTGGCCAGTGGGACAGCTCACAGTAACTATAAAGAATCAAATAACCATATGATGGCATTGTTCTAACATGTTTAATATTCTCTCTGACAAAGAGAGACTTCAGGATATGATTATAATTTATGTTTAAATAAAGTAGGAATCATATTTTATTTCATATAGAGTATTCTACTTCCTATTCTGTGTGTAAAAATTGCCTTTTCATAAAATAAGACTAAAAAGAGAAACACTATTTGCACTATCATCCTTTAAAAATTATTATTCAAATATAGCTATGCTAGCTATCTAGCAGATCACTACATTATTATGTTAATCTAATGCCCATAGTCATTAGGCACATTCCTGGATGTCTTTCTGATATCTCTCCAGTCCACTGGATTTTGAAGTGTGATTATGTACATTTTTCACTAATAAAAAAGATACTATAATTGAAGTTGAAATACCACTCAAATTCTTAAGACTATTGCATCTAAATAATATATTATACATATATTACCAAGACTAATTCAAAATAACTGTAGGGCAAGTATGCATTTATTTTTAAACAGTCCTTTTTTTTTTTTTTTTTTTTTTTTTTTTTTTTTTTTTTTTTTGCACCAGGTACAAAATTGTCCAGATATCAGAAAGAAAGAGAGAGAACAAAGTTTCCTTCATTAGATGTGACATTTCTGTTCAGATAAATAATGCAACTGTGTTGCCATTCTTATTGTGATCAATTGCCATCAATTTGAATATACACTGATCAACATGTAAATTTCATTTCATTGGGACATCAAAAAGGGTATGGTTAGCGTGGGTGGAAGGTGAGTTTATGCAATAGTAGGAAGATAATAGCATCTTTGGCTTACACTGAGAAATAGTGAGGAGCTGGCAAGGTTTTGGTGGCTTTACATTTATCAGTGACTTTTAAAAGGTAGATCAAGATACGTGAGCAAATTATTTTAAGCCTGACATTCAGTGCTTGATTTGAAAAGTCTCAATGAACTGCCTGGAGGTTATTAGCAGCACTCAGCTGCTTTCAGTGAGACACTTAAGTGCATGTGTCAAGGAACTTTATTTTCCTTCATGTGCAAATTCTAATTCTAGATTGGGTTCTAATCATTGCATAGGAATCATCATCAGTGTTGGAAGTTCCCAGCCTTTACATGGTAGCTCTTCCCTTTTCAGTGCAGACCTTTATCTAGCTGCTAATGAAATACAGGAGATTGATTGCAGAAAACCTGCAAGGGCATATTTGCTGTGCCATATATAGTAAGCCCCATTTGGTGCATTAGCACTTAGCCATTTTATGCAAATTTGGTGAGAAAATGACTGGTGTGTATGATTAAATATGCATCAACGATGTAACATCCTTATGAGAAGAAAGAAATTAAAAATTCATTAGAAAACTTGACTAGTGTCGCTACATGGCTAGAACATTATTAAAGCCTATTTCAGTGTTTTGCTTACACCAGTGTTCTCATCACGGTGCCACCATTTCACGACAAAGAACGTAGAGGAGAAAACATTCAACTTAAGATGTCTGCTGGCACACATTGCTGGATTTGTATGTCACTAAACAATGGACGAGCATAGTCTTGAATACCAACTATTTAATTAGCACTTTTGCCAGCCATGCATAGAATACAGCTCATTTACATGCGTCATGCTTAGTGATTATTCTCATATAAGCCTACCAATTTTTAGTTTAATGTATGTTGCATTCTAGCGTGCCATCATAAGGAAATAAAAACATACGTTATTATTTTAAACACCTTGAAATGCAGAAATTTAATTAAATCATGTAAAGTCTTTACATTTCTCTTGGAGGTATATTTTAATTATTTAATTTAACCCTAAGTGCGCCATTAAAGGCTGGATGCAACTAATAATTAAGAACATCAAAGGGCAACAGAATCCCTCTACCAGTCCCCAGGTTAATTAAAGGCTGTTATTACAAACCTCCTGAACATACAGTTACATTTAATGACAAGTGGCGACTGGTAAATGCTGCATTCAAAAGATGCCACTCCTATTCTAAATGCTGTTGATAGATGATGCTGAGAGATGTACATTCTCCCAGTGAAATATCCCATCTTGAACATAAATGGAATACATTCATGAAATTAAATATTTCTGTCACTTTGGAACTACGCTATTTTGAAGTATTTGCCTAGAAATATTCATTAGATTTGTTCCTGTCTTTCAGTATCTGCAAAACAAATATCACTGAAGAAGAGAGAGATATGCCAGTTACTGTGAATGAGAGTCAGCCATCTGAGCACATTTCACTAATAACATACAGTATGCAGGCACGTTCACTCTCTGTACACACAATATACACACTATGCTGTATTTAACACTTATGTTTAATTTCTTAGATTGGATTAAAAGCACTGTGTTTTCAAAATAATATATCCTCAAGTGCTTGCAGGAATGTAGGCCATGACACCATCCTAAACAAAAGCCACTGTATGAACTATTAGGTCGTATATCAAGCCTCATTGTGTGAGCTCCCAGTTGTTCAAATAGCTGTTAATCACCTTATAGTGATAGTAACCCTAATAGTCTGGAAGTACTTATTTTCTAATAATTTGGAGACAGCAAATGGAAAAAAATGATTCAAGTTACTGCATTTGGAAAGACTTCACATACTTGTGAGAACAGGGAAAGAACAGGATTAAACAAGATCTACCAGCAATATAGCCTGGAACTCAAAACGTGAGGTTTAACAAGAAAAGAAAACAAAATTGGTACCTGTGAGAAATAAAGCCTCAAAGACAAATAAATATTCTGTGGAAATAGGTACTAAGTAATAGGAAGAGATCAAAGAGGGAAAGTGAACAAAAAGTGAGTTACAAGGTTAAAATATGATTAAAAAATAGTATCATCACCACTGTCTTTTGTGCTGTATATTTAAAGACATCATAATTACGAACCCACAATTTCCAAATGACAATGTTAGACTATGTAGAATACAGCATGAAGTCAAAACAAACAAACAACAAAAAACAAACAAAAACCTGTAATGAGACAAAGCGAGGAGATTAAATTAAACAAGGAAAACTGTTTTAAGTCACAGAATAGAATTTTAAGTCAGTGACTCCAGAGGCAGAAAGTTGGAGAGAACTAGCTGAGCTATCTGATAATCAAAAACAAATATACATTTGAGTCAGGTAGAAGTAAGCTGAGCTCCGAAAGACACACATGCATCCTCTGGTCACACTTTGCATGCACCTGCACCTTTCTGTAACATGGACCAAAACCTGTCCAGTCTAACTGAAAATGAAACACAGTGCCAGAGTAGCACTGACATGATGGACAGTGTAGCTAGGAGAAATAACTGAGAAGAAACTGAGCATGGGAGCTGGTTGTTTGAATATCTGCAAACATTTCTGATTAGGAGGTAAACTATGGAATCACTTCAGAGGAAATAATGGTGATGCTGTTGTTGAGCCACTTAAGGCTGGAGTGGAAATACAGTTTATAGAGAACCTAATCCAGGTTGCGGTCTGTGGGAGAGCTGACCAGGTTAGCCCTTGTATCTTTGTTCATCTCCAAAATTTTGCTATTGTTTTGTCATTTTATTCTGAGTGACTCTTTTGCCTCGAGGTAAATCTTTGAATAAAATGTTTCATGAAAACAATTCTGTTTTCAGGAAACGAAGACAGTAACACATCTCTTATTTGCTGCCCAGCTGCTGTCCCAGGAGTCACAGGAATACAAGCACTGACTTGAAGTACACATTTGAAAATCAGAAACATAAACAGTTATCTTAATAAGCATGGCCATATGCTGAAGATCTCGAAGGTGTCATTACATTAGACAGAGGCACATTCCTTCAATTTATTTGACATGGACAGAAATATGCTGCCTTTGTCTTTTCCCACACTTTCTGTAGGATGATATCCAAGTTACTTTTTTTCTATTAACAAGTGAAGAAGAAATATATCATATTACACAGATGTATTTACATAGGGATTCATATTATATACTATTTATATGATACTTTGGAAAAATATTCTTCATTTAATTGGAGACTATTAAAAGAATATATTAAAAGCTTCATTTTTTAGCTGATGTCAAAATGAGGCTCAGAACTGTGTCCAATCTGTTGGGCACCACAGTCCTAAGCCTTTGGATGTCTGGTTTTGGTACTGAGATCATGGTGCCCATGTCAAGGTCACACACAGTGTGTGGAAACAAGAACGTTGCAAACCAGCTACATTCTGGTCTGGTGCTAGAAAATGGTTAAATCACTGTTAAAATGCTTAAGTGGGCATTCAGAGAATTGCTGCTTCCAGACAGAACTCACTGCATTTCAGACAGCTGTAGGAAAGGGGATGAAAGTGCCAGGAATGCATGCAAGAGCACTTTCCTTAGTGCAGTGACTTAATTGTGAGTTCAGTTCTACAGAAAACTGGTGTTGGCTTATTTCCCTGCTATAACTGTAACTTCATGTCAGCTACAAACTGGGTGAAGCTGTGTCACTGCATGGACAGGTGAAGGCTCTGTTGGGCAGAGGAGGAGGAGAGCAGAAAGGTATGGGCACACACTGAGGTATGGATGTTGAATTCATGGTTTCTTACTTCGTCCTGTTTGTTCTGATCGCCAGCACACTATTGCATCTGTTTTCATGGTCCCAGCTGGAGGATTCTCACATGGGTGAGAAGTGGTGCACTTTTGGCAGAGCCTTCTGTATGGGATCTTTGTCATAATTTTCTCCACTCCTTTTCTCTTTATTTCTTATGAGAGAGGTCATCAGTAACAGAATTCAGGCTTTGCAGACTAGGCCACATTCTGATTTACTAACCTTGCTTCTTGCCAGTGATGTTAACTGAATTAGTTCAGATTGGGTATAACTTGAAATGAAATCACTGTTAAGTATTATTTTTTTTGAAGTTTTGCTACCATTTAATTTCCATTCTAACGAGGACTGGTTTTCTTCTGCCCACATTTAAAAATTATAAACTCTTCAGCCAATCAAAATGGAAAGCCTTCTAGAGCTAAGACAAAACCTTTACGGTAATTGAGCATATCTGTACTGTAATTGAAAATGAAAAATCAATTTTATTATAATTTTATTATGAAAACATACTCTGCTATGTGTTTATGAGATTTGTTTTTCGCAGATGTATTTTATTAGTCCACATGAAACTGGTTAAATTGTTTAATTTATTGTGAATGTGAGTAGAAATGGGTTATTACTGCAAAGCTTTTGCAGTACTGAAACTCTCTACTACCAAACTCTGAAAATTAGTAAGCAAAGAGGTATTTTTCCCTTTTCTTGAATAAACAAAATAACACGATCTGTGGTTTTACTGCTTTGCTACTTTGTCTTCTTTTAAATCTGGTAGAACATATATGTATAAATTAATGATGAGCCTTTTGCAGCACTCCCTGGAGGCATTCAAGCCTGGGTTGGTTGGGGGTAGGTGGGACTTTAAGGCAGGTGGGTTGGAACTAGGTGGACCTTGAGGTCCCTTCTGTGGCTGTATGAAATAATGTGACATCCTGGCACATACATTACATATGTGTGCATCTATGCGTATATGCATAGATGTGTATATATGTAGAGGGAGGGCACTTCACATACAGCTCCCTTCATAAATGCTTGTTAGTTGATTTTAAAATAAGGTACACTTGGTTTTGAGGCTGACAGGGAACTGTTCACTCTATAAGTGTTATTCTTTTGCAAGAACTTGAGGGGACCTTACTTGACCGGAATTATATTAAAAATAAAATAAAATAAAATTAAAAATTCTACTCCTGTTTGCTGAGAAGAATTAAAATGCTTATGTTTTTCCTGGGAAATTCATTTTTTGCTCTCACCTTTAGTCAATAACTGGTGTATCTGATTTGATACTGCCAATATCTGACTTCATTTACATCAGCATACTTAAGAGCTAAGATTCAGTACCATTTATGAGTAAAGGTACATTGTCTGCATTAACTACTGAATATCTGATATATTTATTTTATTATAATCAGAGTCACAGAAGTTGGGAGGGTTCTCAAGAGATCACTGAGTCCAACTCCCCTGTTTAAGCAGGTTCCCCAGTAGATTACATTCCAGTCTGTCCATGTCTTGTTGAATGGTAATCTTCAAATGTCTCAGCCACTCCTCCCAGCTTTGTATCATCAGCAAACGTGCTGTGGACTCTATGCCCTCATCCAGGTCATTGATGAAGACGCTAAACAAGACCAGAGCCAGCACTGACCCCTGGGGAATTCTGCTGGTTACAGGCCTCCAACCAGGCTCTGAACTGCTGATGATAACTCTCTGAGCTCTTCCTGTCAGCCAGTTCTTAATCCACCTCTCTGTCCTCCCATCTACCCCATACTTTTAAAGTTTCATAACAAGAATATTGAGGAAGACAGCGTCCTATGCCATACTAAAGTCAAGGTACACAGCACCCACTTCTCTTCCCCTATCTGTACAGCCAGTAATGACATCATAAAAGGCTATCAGGTTGGTCAAGCATGTTTTCCCCTTGTTGAGTCCATTTGATTCCTGATAACCTTCTCTTCCAATTGCTTGGAGAGGGTATCCAGAACAAGTTGTTCCATCGCCTTTCCAGGGATGGAGATGAAGCAGACTGGCCTGAAATAATGAGTCTCCTGTTTAGGCATGACCTCAAAATGTAGCCAGGCTAAAATTACTCTTCACTATTTAGGAGACAGTTAGGACCTTGCTCTAAAGTGAGCTACTTTAGACTTGTGGCTACTGAGTAGCAACTGAATTCTTTTTTTTTTCTCTTTCTTGATTGCACATTTTGGTGACATCTCTCAGACAATAGCTTTTCTTCTGTGAAAAAAATCTTGCAGCAACTAAACAACTAGGAGAATGATTGCATCAGAGAAGTGAAGATGTCGAGAGAAGAACAATGGGGATAGGAAAATAAATTCTAATCAGTTCAACATATTTTTTAACTTTTTTTTTTTTTTTTTTTTTTTTTTTTTTTTTTTTTTGAGAAGTCAGCCAGTTCCAATAACTCAAGGCATGTTTTGAATAAAGAGATAACATATGCCATACTTCAAGAGATTCTTTAAATGTAATGAACTGAACTGAATAGTCATCCTTGTTCTGACGTTCTGGCATAGGACAGACAGCTGTCCAGCTTCGTGTAAAATGATGAAGCTGCATGTTCAGTATTCTTCAGTACAAGGACTGCTTGCTAGACACACATTCATGATAAACAAAACTCCTCTTGGTTCTTTGGTCACTGACTCAATTAAATAGACTGACTTTTGTAAGTTTTAGATTAACGAAAGCTTATCGGAACAAACTTCCATTTAAGTGGCTCATTTGTTACAAACAGTTTATCAGTTTTTTGGTTTTGTTTGTGTGTGTGTTTTAATTCTTCAAAGCATCTTGTCTTGAAATTCATTTCAGAGGAGCAAGCCTTAAGCCTGGAGATCTTCTAAATAACACCAGAAGTGTTGTATGAATGTTGACTTAGAAGGCAATGTACTATTCTGTCTGTTTATTCAGGAGTTTCATCATCAAAAACAAGAATCAGGAATGAACTTGTCTTAAATAAAGCATTTTGGTGAATGAGACTTACAAGCTTGACAGTTTAATTCCTGTCCAGTTTTGACATATTTTAGTATAATCTCATTGGACCCAGTTGAGGATTTTACATCTTCATGAACCGATTCTTAAATTAGATAGGAATGAACTCTTTATACATACTTATAATGGTTCCTTCACTTATTTATCTATTTACTTATTTATTTATTTAATTCAGCAACAAAGGAAAAGATCCCAGCCGCCATCCTGTACCTAACCTATCAGGTTAAGTAGATACTGAAGTTCTCAAAACTTTCCTGCTTTGAACAGGTGGATCTTGCTTCGCACAGGACTGTGCAAATATACAACTCCACAAAAAGCTAAGTGCCTTCTGTGACACACTCATTTTAATTTTAATGGAAGTTAAGATTGTTTAGCACCTTGTAGTAGTCACTCAGCAGCTCCAAAACTTCAATTCCCTCATCAAATGCAGGGAAAAGAACAATAAAATAATTTCAAGACTCTGTGTGCCCCTATGGAAATATATATATATGTATATTTTACCCAAATCTAACAGTCAGTGAATGTAGTGTATGGCATTAGGGATTTCTGACAGAACAAACTGTATTTAAAATCCGAATACTCCTTTCTAAGCTCTAATACTGAGGAAAATGACAAACATAAAGCCACTAGAAAAGATCAGGAGAATGTATGTGTGGTACATTAGCCACTGAAGAGATTCAGTTTCACATTAGAAATTCTTGGTCTTCTGAAATCGACAGATT
Source organism: Excalfactoria chinensis (assembly GCF_039878825.1). Taxonomy (NCBI): domain Eukaryota; kingdom Metazoa; phylum Chordata; class Aves; order Galliformes; family Phasianidae; genus Excalfactoria; species Excalfactoria chinensis. The sequence continues at coordinate 56,159,858 of NC_092857.1, read as the reverse complement.
CATATGAATATGAACAAATCTTAACACAATGGCCCAGTGGCTGTGCAGCTGATCTGTCAGATCTATCTGGAAACTGAGAGGGCTTGGCCAATGTGGTCCTCATGGAGTCAGAGAGCTACTGTTGTACTCCTAAACCAGGTTTGTAATTCCTGATTCTTTTTCTTGTTTTTACTGGGTTGAGCAGAGCTCAGCACAGCACCTGTGAGAGCTGCTCAGCCTCCTCTACTCTGGGCTGAGCAAACACATAGGCCTAAGCCACTCTTCATGTATTTTGTCCTCCAGATCCTTCACCCTCTTTGTAGCCCTCCTTTGCTTGTTCTCCAATAGCTTTATTGGCTTTCCAACACTGTGGCACCGAACCCACACTCAGCGCTGGAAGTGATGCTGCACATCGCAGAGCAGAGAGGACAACTCTCTCTCCACCCCCCCAAGTGGCAGTGCCAGGCCTGCTAAGCCCCAGGGTACAGTTCGTATCTGATTTGCTTCTTGCTGGTGCTATTTGTTGATGACTTATGAGTGAGCAATGGAGGAGCTTTTCTTTCTCCTGAGATTCAATTACACTGTGTGGATATCTAAAATCTTGCAATATTGACCATGAAACAAGCAAAAAAAGAACCAGAAATTTGAGTTGCAGGCTGTCAGTACAGATATATTTCCTATTTGCTGTGTGTGGCTTTAGCCTGCTTATTTCTGAGAGACTGAGGCCATTTCTGGCATCTTTTACAATTGCACTAATAGACAGATATGGCAAAGGAAGTGTTTGGGAAAAAAAATAGGAAGAAAGATGAAATTGAACATTTGCTAAAATGTTTTAAAATTCTTTTGGGGAAAAAAATGGATTATTCATTTCTGTCTGTGTTCTGATTGACTGTGTCACACAGTCTTTCACACTTTCCTCCTACTGGCCTACTGTGATCTCTAGGCGTCATGGCTGGAACGCTTCCCACTCTCCGAGAGTCTGAGGGAGAGAGAGAGCTCCAGTCTGGGAGCGAGATTATATATGTCCTCCTCCCGTGACTTATCTCTGGCTGTGACATTCTCTGGGATATGTAGTTTTCTTCTGAGGGCTGAGTACTCAGGACGTTGTTATTCCACGGAACTGGAGTATGAACCTTGTAATGATCCATACTGCACATGATGTTATGATGTGGAATATTGACAGCAACATTACAAAACCATGACAACTTCTTAACAAAGGTTTTAAAAGGGGTGCAGTGCTCTCTTTTCTTGTCAGTGGGGACATCTTGACTGCCGTTACTTTTCAGTTCTGAGAGTGTCTTATCAACTCCATCTTCCAGTTCCTTGAGGACTCCAGAATGAATCTTGTCAGGTCCCAGGGATGTGTCCCAGGATCCTCGGGTGACCTCAGACTTTATCCTCTTTTATGGCAAGAGGAACTTTGTTCCCTCAGTGACTGCCAGTGAAAATTGGTCACTTCAGGGGAGGGACGAGCCCGAGTGACTGCTGTGAGCCCTCACAATACTTAAGCCAAGTAGAGACTCTTAAGCAAGGGAGATTGCCTGGTGTGACTTCTCTTGATTTGATAGGTATGTCAATCAGTCCTGGAACTGGGACAAGAGAAGGCTCCAAAAGTCCAGGCAATGGGACCTACAGGTAGGGACACGTACAAGTCTAGGGGAGGTCCTTTCCCTCCACACCTGACAACCCCACTGGCAGGTCAGGCACTGGATCCAGGACTGGTGATCTCTCTTCACACCCTCCCACCTTTCCCTTCCCCTAATCCCCACACAAACACCCTTTTCCCTCTTTCACACTTTCCTCCTGAAGTTGCTAAAACAAGGTTTCCCAAAGTAAGTAACTCAAGGCTTACTTTGATTTCCACAAAACCACACAACTTAGTAGATACAGTTGTGAGAGGGCTGTTCTACATCAATTTCCCATTAAAGTATGTGTTTATGTCTGGACCATGAGTGTTATTTCACATTATCCCATCAGAAGAGATGGGTTAATCTTAGCTGCACCAACACCACATTGGCGATGTCCCAGGGATGCAGCACTCCAAAAGATATTCCCAAACTGACAACAGAAGATACTCCTGGAAAGCACCAGGAGAGCGCTGACAGAAGAGCAAAGAGGGAATGTTTGAAAAGGCATTCCTGAAGCAAGAAGAGAGGAATGCCAAACACAATCTCTACAAAACACGCGAGAGAAAAATCTACAGCTCACTATTGAAGAAACACAGGAAATACATGAACAACTGGAGTTGGTTTAATCAGAGAAAAAGAAAGGCCTGTGAATTAACTTCAAATGTAGAGCATCAAAATTGGACAGGAATGAAGGGGAAGGTACAGCACATCAGGAACAGGAAAAAGAGGAAATATCTGAAACACGGGTGGGTGCTGTGGGGGCGGACAGCCCATGGCGATGTCCCCAAGCAACAGGCTGTGACATCACCAGGTGACGGATTGTGACTGCTCAGCCCTCACTGCTCATAGTGGGGTGCCGGCAGAGCCTGGCTCAGTCTGGCTCGTTCCTGGACCGTGCTGAGCAGCTGTGCGAGGCTTGGAGGTCGAGCAAGGTTTTGGCTGTGCTGTGCTGGGTCGTGCCTGGGGCTGCTCGCAGCATCTCAGTGCCTGACCCACAGCATCGCTACTGTTTCCCCAGCCCTGCCCAGTGCAGGCAGCTGGGACCCTACGGAGTGCACCCGCAGCAGCGGAGGTGAGTGGTGCGGGGACATGTGGGTCCCTCAGGGCAGCCGTGGGAAGCCTGGCCCCGTATGAGCAGAGAGCATGAGACAACCCAGTCATGGGCTTGGGAGGGCTTCCTGCTGAGGACTTTCACACCCTGGGACAGCGAGTGACCGTGGCCTCTCTTCCTCTTGCAGTGAGACACCTCCTCTGTAGCTCTGGTGAAGAACAACTCGTCATCCTCAGTTCTCCCAGCCAGCTGCAGCAAGGAGACCATGTCTGCAGAAGAGGCATGGACATGTTCCATCTGTCGCGATGTGCGACAGGACATGACCAGTGTGATTCCATGCAATCACACATTTTGCCTCGGCTGCATCCAGCGGTGGGCGACTCTGAGGGACAGCTGCCCGCTGTGCAGGACGGCCATGCAGACCATCCGGGTCTGCGTGCGGGGCGACAATCAGTTCGTGGACTGCATCGTCTCCCCGCCCGCAGTGCCGGTGCCCGCCGGCTTCAGCACCACCACCGGCCCCAGCGGCGCTGCGGCGTCCGCTCCGCCCTCTGCACCGGCGTCCCCTGAGCCCATGGCCGCGGAGCCGGAGAGAGTGGACGGCCTCCCTCCGGAGCTCTGGGCTGCGCTGTTCAGGGACAGACGAGACATCCTGGACCCGGTGCTGCCCTGGCTGGAGCAGGAGATCCGGCGCAGCGGGGAGCTGCGCTGGTGGAAGATCAACTGGCTAAGGAGCGTGATCCTGGCGTTCCTGTGCCAGGTGGGGCCGGACAGGGACACGCTGGTGCGGTGCATCGAGCACGCCCTGGGACCCATCACCGCACCGCTCGTCGACGCCCTCATCAGCACCATCGAGAGCCGGTGCGGCCAGGAGGCCCGGAGGATGCTGGGCCTCGAAGACCTCGGCGCTGCCCAGGAGCGGGAGGACGGGCCCGAAGACCCCGGCGCTGCCCAGGAGCACGAGGACGGCTCTGAAGTCCCCGGCGCTGCCCAGGAGCACGAGGACGGCTCTGAAGTCCCCGGCGCTGCCCAGGAGCACGAGGACGGCCCCGCTGCCCCGTCCGGTCCCGCCGCCTCCCCGCAGGATTCCGCCGCCCCCAGCGCCGCGCCCTCCGGCAGCTCCGAGGGTCCCGAAGCGGAGGAGCTCCCCGGCACGTCCAGCGGGGCCCTCGGCAGAGGATCCCGGCGCCCCACGAAGAGGAGGGCCGGCAGCGCCCAGCGCGCTCCTCCGCCCCGCAAGAGGCGGCGCCCCCGCCGGAGGAGATATTTTCGATAGCAGCCTGGCCATGCACTCAGGCAGAAGTACGGCGCCTCTAGCGGGACTTTCACAGCTTCCCAATAAAAGATAAAAACACACAAGCACGTGTCGTTCCCAGGGTCCAACTTCCCAGACCCTTCGCGCTTCACGCTCACGCCCAACACGGTGCCACTCAAGCGTCAGTGATACCTCAGCACCCTTATTGCTCTCCTAAAATACCTGAAAAGTGATTGCAGCAAAAGCTGCCAGACTGTTCTCACTGGTGACAGTGTCACGGAGTAATCTAGATCAATCTTTCTCCATGACAGGGGGGCAGTGGGCACATGGGCCCCCAAAAACAGGAAGGGGAAAAAAAGGGAAAGGGGTAGGGAGATGGGAGCTGGGCTCAAGGAAACAAACAGATCAGCAGCAATGATCTAAGGAGGAACATTTATTTTACTAACTGTGATATCGGAATGCAAGATAAAAAAGTATAATACAATCTAATTGGAATTGAGGCTAATAAATCAAGTACCCTCACTGCAAAGAAGTTCTTGCGCACATTCATGCGGAACTTCCTATGCTGAAGTTTCAGCCCATTTCCCCTAGTCCTGTCCCCACGCACTACTGAAAAGAGACCAGCCTTTCCATTATGGTTCCCACACTTCAGGTATTTATTAACGTTTCAGCCTTCTTTTCTCAAGGCTGAACGGACCCAGTTCCCTAAGTCTCTCCTTATAGGGGAGATGCTCCAGGCCCTTCACCATCTTTGTGGCCCTCCGCTGGCCTCTTTCCAAGAGATCCCTGTCTTTTTTGTACTGGGGAGCCCAGAGCTGGACACAATATTCCAGATGAGGCCTCATCAGGGCAGAGTAGAGGGGGGGATCACCTCCCTCGACCTGCTGGCCACGTTCTTTTTAATGCACCCCAGGATGCCATTGGCCTTTTTGGCTACAAGGGCACACTGCTGGCTCATGGCCAACCTGCTGTTCACCACTAAGTAGATTCTTCTGCATCTAAATTACAAAAAATAAAGTAAGACCTACATATTTGATTACTCAGCATACTAAAGTGAAAAATGTTGTCAGACTATAATGTAGCAGTCTAAATTAAGGGTGGATTTTTTATTTTTATTTTTATTTTTTTTCCAGTTGGACTGTACAGTCTTTGTGAGGAAAACTTGAGTATCAGGCAAAGAGATCATTTGATATTAAAGATGTTCCAACTTAATAGTTGAAGATATATGTGCAAAATGTTGCAGTTTTGGTGCATTTTATGTGAAAGTTGATTTTCCAAATTCATCCTTTAAAACTCTGGTTTGGTTTATCTAATTATGCTTGTATTTTATTTGATAATATGGAGAATAAGAAAGGTTCGCAGTTACACCACTGTGAGTTTTTTAACTTTTGCAAATAACAAACTGTTGTTAAAATTTAGAAACTAATCTCAAAAATGAAGCTGCAATTTTATTTGTTTATTTATAAATTTTGCTCACGGCAAATATTTGTTTATAATTTTTAAACCAAACTCTAAATGCTATTTTAAAATAGACAGTATTTTATAATAGTTAATGGAAACATACTGTTGAAAGCACTACAAACATAAATGGCAGTAAATGTGAAGTCACCATGCACCAGTGGTATAAGGCTTTTTTGAAATGAAGAACATGTTTTATGAACATTTGAATATGTAAATGATGCTTCTAAAATAGAAAGAACTTTAAAAATAATTATATCTTTTTTCTTCCTCCCCTCCCCCCCCACTAAGCCAAAACATTATGGAATAGGGCAAAATCTCACAACAGATAATTGTCATGAGTTGATTTTTTTCAGCCTATTTCTCTGTTCACTTAAGGTATGATACTCCCTCTTCTCCATCCTCCAGTATCTAAGTGAGAAGTATTAAAACCCCTGAAGTCTATGGATGTCCTGTAATGCTTAACTTTTAGGGGCTCACACAAAACATATAATTTTGCATTAAGCTACCTTTCACTTCGTGCCTTTCCCCAAGACTTACTCACTCATTTTGGGACAGATTGTGGCATTGATTTATAACAAGAATTCCCCACTGACTTTAATAGGAGGGTCTGCTAAAAAATCAATGGCCCGATCTGGATCACCATGAGATTCCTTCCAAGGAAAGTGCCTGGTGCCTCATAAGAAGAGGATAAGTGAAAGTACTGATAGTGTGGCAGCAGCATGAGAGCTGGGAAATGAAAGGAGGGCTGATAGCAAATGGTGCTCAAAAATAGAAACCAAGCTGAAGGTGAAGTTTTGGCTCTTGGACCTTCTTCAACCTGTGTGCTGACAACCATCATTTTTTTTTTTTTTTTTTTTTTGTCTTCCTCATCTGGAAGGAGGCCTCACAGACAGAATATTGCCTTCACTCTGGTCTACATCCCTGCGTTAGAGATGGGAAGGGTATTGTTGGGGCAAAAGCAGTGGGAAGTAGGGAGTTCAGAAGAAAACTAAGAGTACTTGTCCAAAATAACAGGCTATGAGGAGCATGTTCCCAGAGTTACTCTGACTTCATTTACAAATTATGTGCTACTAACCCAACTAAGCCTAGTTACAGTCACAAATGTTACTCTAGAAATCGCCATCTACACACTGCACTAGTGGTGATGTCTTGCAGCAGAGCTGTTCCCAGTCTCTGCTTGCACCAGGAGTTTCATGGAGGTGAAGCATTCAATGGGGGACCTACTTCAGGTTTGCAACCATGGAAGTGACTGCTTAAAGGACATATTCACAAAAGACTGATTTATGCTTAGTTAGGAGTTTGGGCACCCAGGTTCTTTTAAAGATATGTGTCTCTGCAGTTGTGTCATAATTTGTGTGCCTACCTCATTTAGATACCTTCTTTAAACTGCTGGTTTAGAATTCATATGTAAATGTAAACTTTTTAAAATAATGCCCTTAAATTTGAGGAGATAATGTTCGAAAAAGATCAAAACATTAACTATTCATTCAGCTGAGTAGCTGCTGTCCATTGCCTCTCACAGAAATCTCTTGCAGATGCATTCCTGTAGCACACATACAAAATTACTCTGCTAAAGAAAGGTTTGCCTTTGACAGATGTGGCCTTAGGCATGCAGAGGCTGCGACATTCATGGGCATAAAATATGAAAGCCTAAAACACAGTGGATGCATCCTTCTGATTTTCTCAAAATAAAGAGATGCAGTCTCATGTGGGGAGGAGTACATGCATCCTCTGTAAGAAACCAAAATATTGTTGTTTAGAATTACAGGAATTGTCAAAAACAGTATTTCACACTTTTACAGTGTTCTCTATTCAAAACATTGCACAAGCCATAAGAAATGAACCAGTAAGATAGTGGAGTTGACATGATGTCTTCTTTGCTTAGGATAGTCATGGCTTTGGGTAAAAATGTACACAGCAGTGAACAAAATTGTGTCAGAGAGCAAAACACAGCAAAGGCTGTACAGCCACGAGTGTTTCTGGAACCAAAAGAAATGAAGTAAAAATCCCATTTTGTGTCTTGCTCCTAACACATTTCAGTTACGCTAACTGGTATTATTCATTTATTTAGTTAGTTAGTTATCAAAGTGATTTTCTATCTAGGAATGTAATTATAAATGAAATACTTCTTCAGCTGTTGTTAGCCCCGGGTGCTCTAGAAATGCCAGCTTTGTAAAAAGAATTCACTAGCCCCCTCCAGCTCCTCTTACCCACTTTCAGTCTCTTCTGAGCTCCTGAGAAGTTGAACGAGTTTTGTAGTATGGAGCTTCTCACCTGCACATAGTTTGCCCTGGATGTAGAAATATTTGTTATCTGTTCTGTAATAAATTATTATCATACTGGTGATACTAAGTGTTTTCTCTTGACATGGATATGTACTAATGAAGATAAAGGGTGTTTGTGTTCATGGCTGTCTGAAATTAACTTCCAAGTGTGCCAGATATTGTGAACTAACAGTCAAAGTATGAAGGGAACCTTGAAGATGATGGCTGAGCATCACACAGTGCTTTTCTTGCTCCCTCCTTGACCACAGGGACCAGAGAATTGGAAAAAACAAACAAACAAAAAAAACAAAAAACAAAAACCATCTAAGTAGAACTTATGGGTTGAAATAAAACTATTCACTAAGGAAAATAATTGTGACAAATATATATATATGTACATACATAAATATATATAACAGGTGGTGCATATGTATTTGCCCACCACCTCCTGATTGATGCCCATCTAGGACCTCCAAGCATCTGAAGAAGGTGAGATGAACTCCCACTCCCTTCAAATTGTCTTCTGCATGATGGCATATTGTATGGAATATCCCTTTGGCCAGATTAAACCAACTGTCCCAGTCCTTTTCCCTCCCGGCTCCTTGGGCTCTTTGCTGAGGATGGCCTTGGATCTACAACACTGCTTAGCAGCAACTATAAGCATAGCAGTGTTTCTAGGAAATGTGAGAAACCAGAATTTCTCACAGCTGTCAGGAGGACAGTGTCATGGCTATAGGCATCAGCTGCAGTACCTGCAGGCTTATGGTAGAGGCTTGCACTGCAGACATAAGGGCAGTGTCCAGAGAACAATTTGGTAGATAGAAATGGCAACTACCCTAATTGGTAAAGACCAGATATTACAGAATTATACTGCAAATGTAGCTGAGTTGAGGTAGAGAGAGAATTTTAAAGCACACTTTTTAGTATTCCACATTTTCAAATGAATGTCTTTCTACATGGGAATTGTGGAAAATGTAATATGTTTGTAGAATATGGCACTGCCAGGGGCAAGAATGAGTGGTACTTACTGGAATGCATATAGTAACATGTTTCTGAGAATATATTCTGTTGTTTTTTGTTTGTTCGTTTGTTTTTAATATACACTAAATGTAGAACTATTCTTTTAATGAACAATTTCAGTTAAAGTTTGCAATTTGTTTGTATTTTCCTGATAGATGTTTTACCTATAGACACAGATTATTTCCTTCTGAGAAAACTGCAGACAGTACGCCCTACAGCTCAGCATTTTAACAGTTACTTTTATGTTTTCTTGATTTTACTTATTTGAATGCCATATGAAAACTGTCACTTCTGCTTACCCATTCCTGTTGTATTGAGATTGCTATTGGTTAACAGCATATAAACTTCAAAACAAAGTTGCCGCATCTCTTTTCTCTAACATTAGGGTTTAAAGTGCTCCTCCAAATAGTCTTATTAAAAATACCTAAATGATTCCAAGAGGGAAATTGTCTCATGAAGCTGCAAACAGAAAGTTGCATCATAGGATAAAACTAGTAGCAATTAGTGTTTTTTCAGAGTGTGAGTAGCATTTGGAGTCTAAGCAAAAGAACACACAAAGCTACAGGAGGTTATTTTCTTCTGTAAAAATAAGGTAATCTACATGAAATAGTAGTTGAAGCTGAGAGGTACTTAAAGGTGTTTAAAATAGAAAAAATATATTGTTTCTTAAGTTAAATTACAGAATTTATGTGTGAAATTAACTTTCACAAAAATTAAGCATGATGATATTCCACCAAAGTTTTAGCTACACTAATGAGCAGTTCACTTAGCTTCAGTTATGCTTTGTAGGGATTTACATGCTGCACAGGTAGCTCACTGATGAAGAAAAGAAGTGAAATTTCCTTCTGACTAGCTGCTTCATGATGGGTCCATTCTGGTGTTAAGCAGATTTTGTTCTGTGTGTGTAAATAATGCTGGCAAGGTGCCCTGCCTGGATAGTCTGATCCAAAGCACCAGTTCCCATTCTCTTTGCCACTGAACAATTAATTTCCATGGAAGTAATGGAAACAGCCTCTGTGACAGCAATGGTTAAAAATTCATAAGGGTCACAATTAAAAGCTGTCTGTGAGGAAACAGTAGGGACATTATGTATTAATATAAAATACATAAACAAATGTAGCCCTTCAGATCTAAAATCAAATATACCTCAATCTTCAGGATTTTCTAATTTGCTGACTACAGAGTTTCAAACATCAGTAAATACACTGAAAGAGGTTTCATTAGGCTGTCTTCTGTAAAACGACTAGTTGATAGATTGTATATTCCACTGATATTTGTGAATGCAGATTTCTTTGTATGAGTGAGAGCACTGTGAAACCATACTCTCTTATTCTGTAAAATCCGATGTAATCTATAGATCTTTCCTGCAAAGTGTAGTCCACTCTTCCTGAGACACCGAAAGACTCCTTTGTTTTGCCCATATCTTCCTTGTTGCTTTGTTTTGTTGTGGGCTTTTTTGTTTGTTTGTTTTGTGTTTGTTTGTTTTTTTTTTGTCTGATTTTCCACAGCTCTTTTCTTTACGCTCTCCAATATGCATTCTGCTCTCTCTCTGAGTCTCAGCAAATCCCCTTCGTCTTTCTTCCATGCACCTTTTGACTTTTCTATACTTCTCATTCAAGTACAGACAGGTGATCTTTTTCTTAAGTTAGTGAAGTATCTCTGAGCCTAGATCATTCATGCCATAAGGTTATATGGTTATCTGTCACACCAGCCAACAACCCTCACCTGTTTTAGTGCGTTGAGTAAACAGATTGGCAGAAATGTGATGCCCTCCATCTGAACAGGAAAACCTGCCCCTTGCTAGAATTGTTACTTTAAGACTTTTCCAGTTGTGACAAGAATCACAAAACCAAAGTTACATTTTATGTATGCTTAACCATTACAGGAGCAGTAAAAGGTGAGACAAATTTACAGCCCTTTCTAGTATAAAATATCTCATGATCACCTCAACACGTACATTCATATTCTGAAACTACTGAATATGGAGATTTTAAACATGGACTATATGTCTTACCTCAAAGACTTTTGTTATCAACATAATGTGATGAATAGGCAGCGATGTCATAAAATGCTCTTCTTAAAAAATTCAATGTTCTGATTGAGTCTCCCAGATTCCTTAGAAAATGCTGATCCAATAGAAAAATACATAGACATAAGCTTTAATAAACATATCTGGCTGTGCACAAATATACACACTAGAAGGGCACTATTGCCATCTCATTACTTGGTTTAGGATGTCATTCCTGACTTTTCTTGATTAGACTTGAATTGCAAACTCATGCTTGAGAACAAGCTGGGCTCATTTTAAGACTCAAGAAATACTATTTTTATTGCTCAATATTTTCCATTAATTAAGAAGTAAACACTATTTTTTTTTTTTCAAGTAGGTTATCTGGATTACATTCTAACAAAAATGAGAAATAAAAAAATTCCAATTTTCATGACAACCTTGGCAGTGCCCCTCTCTAGACACATCTGTGGTTAATCTCAGACCTCAGAGCTCACAGACAGTCCAATACGTAGTGTGCACATAGGAGAAGTCAGAGTCATTTTCTGGACCAAACCCTTTCTGAAAAGGCCCATACCCCTGCTCTCATATCAGAAAGGACTACTGTCATAAATGTGTACCTTAAAGTAGCGTTGCCTTGGTTAATATAGCAATAGTATTTTGAATGGATATGGGGTTTGTTTGTTTGTTTTTCTTTGTTTGTTTTGTTTTTGTTTTCCTCCTGTCATATAACAGAAAACTGGGAAATAATCATTTGCTTTGGAATTATTTGCTTTGGAGTTATTTGCTTTGGAAGCACAACACCTAAATCCTTCATAACTCAAAAAAAAAAAAAAAATACACACTCACTCACATGCATATATATAATCTATCAGTATGAAATTCCAACAAGACAAAAGAACTCTGTAATTTTCACTAGACTTTGTACTTAAACATCAAATGTATCTTGAGCTACAAGGAATTAAATAAGTACTAATTAATTATAATAGAGCTCCATTCTGACTGTGAGCATCTTGAGAAAATAGCAGGAATATAACATACAAATATTGCTCAGTTACAAAAATAAGTACAAAGAATGACTTTGGAAGCTGAAGTCTTGTGATGAAAAGGCCTTTTCGTAGAATCATAAGTTTGGAAAGGACCTACAAGATCATCTAGTCCAACTGTCTTCCCATTACCATTGCTACCACAAGCACTAAACCATATCTCGTATCATCATATCATATCATATCATAGTATCGTGCGAGTTGGAAGGGACCTTAGAGATCATCGAGTCCAACTCCCGGGTTTCGAGCCCCCTGTGTAGCGAAGCGGCACTTCTACCCCCTGCGCCACAGGGGGGATTCGAACCCGGGCCCTTCGGTGCCGCAAGCAGCACTTCATACCACTGAGCCACTCGTAGCTCCTTATCCAGATGCCTCTTGAACACTGCCAGGGATGGTGACTCCACCACCTCCCTGGGCAGCCATTCCAGTGCCTGGCCACTCTCTGAGAGAAAAAGATTTTCCTTATGTCTAATCTAAACCTCCTCTAGTACAACTTGTGGCCATTTCCTCGGGTCCTGTTTGTTGCCTGGGAGAAGAGGCCAAACACTTCCTTATCAGCTTAAGGAAGCTGTAGCGTGCAATGACGTCTTGAATCTCCTCCTCCAGTCTAAACAATCCCAGCTCCTTGAGCCGCTCCTCACAAGACTTGTGCTCCTGACTCCTCACCAGTTTTGTTGCCTGGACATGTTCCAGGGCCTCAGTGTCTTTTTTGTAGTGAGGGCCCAAAACTGAACACGATACTCAAGGTGTGGCCTCACCAGAGCTGAGTACAGCTGGCCACAATATTTGTAATACGAGCCAGGGTGCCGTTGGCCCTCTGGGCCACCTGGGCACACTGTTGGCTCATGCTCAGTTGAGCACTGACCAACACCCTCAGGTCCCTTTCCTCTTCACAGTCATCCAGCCACTCAGCCTATAGCACTGCATGGGGTTATTGTGGCCAAAGTGCAGGATCCGGAACTTGGCCTTGTTGAACCTCATCCCATTCATCTCAGCCCAGTGATCCAGCTTCTCTAGATCCCTCTGAAGGGCCTCCCTACCCTCAGGCAGATTGGCACCACCTCCCAATTTGGTGTCATCTGCAAACTTACTGAGGGTACACTCAATTCCCTCATCTAGGTCATCAGTGAAGATATTAAACAAGATGCACCCCAGTACTGACCCATGGGGGACACCACTTGTAACATGTTGCCAGCTGGACTTAACTCCATTACTACCTGTTGGGCACAGCCCTCTAGTCAGTTCCTTACCCAAAGAAGCGTATACCTCTCCAGGCTACAGGCAGCCAGTTTCCCCAGGAGAATACTGTGAGAGACTGTCTAGCTAGACTACATCAACAGGTTTTCCTTCATCAAACAATCTGATCACCCAGTCACAGAAAGAGATGAGATTGGTTAAGCACGACCTGCTTTTCATGAACCCATGCTGACTGGGCCTGATTCCCTGAATGCCATGCATATGCCATGTGATCTCACCCAAGATGATTTGCACCATGATTTTCCCTGGTACCGAGGTCAGGGTGACAGGTCTGTAGTTCCCCAGATCCTCCTTATGGCCCTTCTTGAAGATGGGAGTCAGATCGTCAAGCCTCCAATTTGCTGGGACCTCTCCAGATAACCAGGAGCGCTGGTAGATGTCAGAGAGTGGCTTGGCAATCAGCCCCACCAGCTCCCTCAGCACTCCAGGATGGAGCCTGTCTGGTCCCATGGACTTGTGACAGTCCAGATGGAAAAGGACCCTTCTTCTTATCCTCAGTGCTCACATTTCCCGCTGCATCAACTAAAGGATGAAAATTTTCATCTCTTAACATTGATATATTTGTAAAACAATTTCTTATTCTCTTTTACTGCAGTGGCCAACGTATGTTTAAGTTGGGCTTTTGCCTTCCTCACTTCTTCCCTGCATATTTTAGTGACTTCCTTGTAATCTCCCCAGGTAGCCTGTCCCTGCTTCCAGAGGACATAGTCTCTCTTCTTCTTCCAGAGTCTTAACAATAGTTCTCGGTTCATCCACACCGGTCTTCTTCCCCTACTGCCTGCCTATGGCATTCAGGGACAGCCTGTTCTTGTGTCTTTAAGACTTCCACCTTGAGGAGCGTCCAGGCTTCCTGGACCCCTTTACTCTAAGGAGTGACTCCCAAGAGATCCCTGCAACAAGTGTCCTGAACAAGCCAAAGTCCACCCTCTGGAAGTTCAAGAGAGCAGTTTTGCCAGTCACCCTTCTGACATCTCCAAGAATAGAGAATTCTACAATTGCATGATTGCTCTGCCCAAGACATTCCCCAACCTTCACATCACTCACCAGTCCTTCACTGTTAGTGAAGAACAGATCTAGCAGGGCACCATCCCTTTGTACGAACTGCAAGAGCATTTGCAGTCAGTCTGGGCTAGATCTCCAAGTGCATCTGCAAATTGATTGCTATTTAGTCAAGTTTTTACAGGTGCTTTTTCATGAGCTCTGCCAAAACTCCTTACTGGAGAAGTGTGAGCATCCTTTCTTCTCTGGTGAAAGTATCCGTAGAGCTTTCAGGCCGAGGTGCACAGTGAACCTGAAGGTAAGCCTGCTTTGCTGTGAAAGGTTATCTGAGGAAAGGAAGGCAGCGCAAGCAAGTAGTGCAAGTAGTGATCCTGAGCTGAAGGAAAGACAAGAGGTAGGAATTTGGTCAAGAACCCCATTCTCACTTCATTTCCTTGGGAAAAACAAACCAACAAACAAGAAAAGCAAAAGAACCACCCAAAACAACCACATTCCTGTGATCTTGCATGGAAAAATATCTGTGAATCAGCTTACACCAGCGTGGTAGTCACTATCTCTGCTCATAGTAAGCTGTGCTTATAGGTAGTGGCTGAAGTAGCAGGGGCTGTAAGTATTAGCCTTTAGTTTTTCCTACGCTCTTCTTGCTGTTCTTGGGATTACAGTATAATCATGGTCTCCACCAGGAAGAGATCCTACTCCTCCAAAACTGTGGCAACTCAGACAGAGGGCCAGGCCAGGAATGCCGCAGTTCAGGTTTCTGGCTGTGTGGAGTGCCTGGAGTTGTTGCTGCCTGGGGAGGGTGGCAGGGCCCCCACCTGCGTGAGATGTGAGCAGGTGGACGAGCTGCTAAGCCTGGTGGTGGAACTCAGGGAGGAAGTGCAGCGGCTAAGGGCCACCAGAGAACGTGGGAGTAAGAAGCAGGGTGAGGAGTATGGAAAAAACACCAGGAAGGTGGTGGACCCCCTGCCCTACCACAGGAGGACAATCCCTACCACTGAGGAGGGCTGGCAGAGAATTCCAACTCGCCGTCGTGGGTATCCCCCCTGCCTGCCTGCCCCGTGTCCACCACTCTCCCTGAGCAATAGGTTTCAGGCACTGGAAATCAATCAGGAGGTGAGTGGAGAGAGGGTGGAGGAACTACCTAAAAGGGAACCCCCTAAGCTGAGTAGGTCCTCGGATGGTGATGATGGTAGTACTCCTCAGTTGGTGGTGCCCCCCAAGTCCATCCATTCCTCACCCACCATTAGAACATCACCATCAAAGAAAAAACGACGGGTCATCGTTATTGGTGACTCTGTGCTGAAGGGAGCAGAAGGGCCAATATGTCGGCCAGACCCTCTACATAGAGAGGTCTGCTGCCTCCCGGATGCCCGGGTTAAGGATGTAAGGATGAAGCTTCCTTCTCTAGTCCACCCCTCTGACTACTATCCCCTATTAATGTTCCAAGTTGGTAGTGATGAGGTAGGCAGAACTTCCATGAGGACTCTGAAAAAGGATTTCAGAGCTTTGGGGCGACAGGTAAAGGGTTCGGGAGCACAAGTTGTGTTCAACTCTATCCCACCTGCTTCAGGGAAGAATGAGGGATTCAATATAATGGGCCAACAGATCAATACCTGGCTCCGAGCTTGGTGTGCCCGGCAGGGGTTTGGGTTTTTTGACCTTGGGTTCCACCGGTCAAAAGGGATCTTAAGGAGAGAATTGGGTAGGTTCATCCAGAGGGCTTTAAACTAGTTATGAAGGGGGGTGGGGCAGTAGCTGGGGTCACCAAAATGGAAACTGCATGCAATGTCCCTGTGCTTGCAGGAGAGGGGTATGCTTCTAAACCCCTAAGGTCTTGGCCCTTGGTGAAGGAGGAGGATGACTTGCCTCCTTGTAGGAAAAACACGAGGGCTGGTGTTAAGCTGGTGGCTGTGGAAACGCCTAATAGTAGTCACAAGGCTATTAGGGCTGCTGCTGATCGCAAGGAGGCCAAGCTCAGGTGCCTTTATGCTAATGCACGCAGCATGGGTAATAAACAAGAGGAGCTGGAGGCCATTGTTTGTTCAGAAAATTTTGATATAGTTGCCGTCACTGAAACGTGGTGGAATGACTCCCACACATGGAGTGCAGTGATTGAGGGCTACCAACTTTTTAAAAAAAATAGGCTAGGTAGGAAAGGTGGTGGTGTAGCTCTCTATGTTAAAAAAGATTGTGAATGCGTGGAAATCAATAATGATGATGACAGGGTTGAAAGCTTATGGATCAGAATAAAAACCAAGGCCAACAATACCGATGTTATTGTGGGAGTTTGCTACAGGCCACCTACCCAGGATGATGAGGTGGATGAGATGCTTTATAGGCAATTGGGGGAGGTCTCAAGGTCACTCCCCCTCATTCTGGTGGGGGATTTCAACTTCCCAGACATCTGCTGGGATTACAATACAGCAGACAGGGAACAGTCTCGGAGGTTCCTAGAGTGTGTGGGAGATAACTTCCTGACACAGTTGGTGAAGGAGCCGACGAGGGGAAACAAAACTCTGGACCTGCTGTTTGTTAACAGAGATGGTCTGGTGAGGGATGTAAAGGTTGGAGGCCGTCTGGGACAAAGTGATCATGAAATGCTAGATTTCTCGATCCTTGTCGAACCACGGAGGGGAGTCAGCAGAACTGCCACCTTGGACTTCCGGAGGGCGGACTTCAACCTCCTCAGGACTATGGTTGAGAGGGCCCCCTGGGGAGTATCTTTGGAGAGTGTGGGAGCCCAGGAAGGTTGGGAATACTTCAAGGAAATTGTCCTAAAGGCGCAGGAGCTGACTGTCCCAAAATCGCGAAAGATGAGCCGACGGGTGAGGAGGCCGGGCTGGCTGACCAGAGACCTTTGGCTTGATCTAAAGAACAAAAAGAGAGTTTACGGTCTCTGGAAGAATGGGGGAGCTACTTATGAGGATTACAGGTTTGTAGTGAGGCTGTGCAGGGAGAAAATTAGGAAGGCCAAGGCGCAGCTAGAACTGAGCTTGGCTTCTAAGGTTAAGGAGAATAGTAAATGTTTTTATAAACACATCAATACCAAGAGGAAGGCTAAGGAAAATCCCCATCCCTTGTTGGATTCTGAGGGCAACTTGGTCACTGAGGATCGGGACAAGGCTGAGGTACTTAATACCTTCTTTGCCTCGGTCTTCAATAGTTATGCTTGTAACTCCCTGGGAACGCAGCCCCCTACACTGGTAGACGGGAAGGGGGAACCAAAAGAGCCTTGCGTGATCCGTGATGAGATGGTCCTGGATCTACTTAGAAAGCTGAATGTTTATAAGTCCATGGGGCCGGATGGGTTGCACCCTAGAGTTCTGAGGGAGTTGGCGGATGTGGTTGCCAAACCACTGTCCATAATTTTTCAGCAGTCTTGGCTGACTGGGGATGTCCCGGTGGATTGGAGACTGGCAAATGTGACGCCTATCTTCAAAAAGGGCCGGAAAGATGATCCTGGCAGCTACAGGCCCATCAGTCTCACCTCGGTGCCTGGGAAGGTTATGGAAAGGATAATCTCAGGTATCATCATGGACGAACTAAAGGTCAGCCATGGGATCGGGCCTAGTCAGCATGGGTTTATGAATGGTAGATCCTGCCTGACTAACCTGATTTCATTCTATGACAAGGTGACCCGCTTAGTAGATGAGGGAAAGGCTGTCGACGTGGTCTACCTGGACTTCAGTAAGGCCTTTGACACTGTCCCCCATAACATTCTGGTAGAGAAGCTGGCTGCCCGTGGTTTGGATGGGTGCACGCTCCGCTGGGTGAAGAACTGGTTGGATGGCCGGGCCCAGAGAGTTGTGGTCAATGGAGTGGAATCCAGTTGGCGGCCGGTCACAAGTGGCGTCCCCCAGGACTCGGTGCTTGGGCCGCTTCTGTTTAACATCTTCATTGATGATTTGGATGAGGGGATTGAGTGCACCCTCAGTAAGTTCGCAGACGACACTAAGCTGGGAGGGAGTGTTGATCTGCCTGAGGGGAGAAGGGCACTACAGAGAGACCTGGATAGACTTGATCGATGGGCCAAGGTTAATGGAATGAGTTTCAACAGGGCCAAGTGTCGGGTCCTGCATTTTGGTCATAACAACCCCAGGCAATCCTACAGGCTTGGGGAGGTGTGGCTGGAAAGCTCCCAGACGGAAAGGGACCTTGGTGTGCTGATGGACAGTCGGCTGAATATGAGCCAGCAGTGTGCCCAGGTGGCCAAGAAGGCCAATGGCATCCTGGCTTGTATCAGGAATGGTGTGGTGAGCAGGACTAAGGAAGTCATCCTGCCCCTGTACTCAGCATTGGTGAGGCCTCACCTCGAGTACTGTGTCCAGTTTTGGGCACCTCAGCACAAGAAGGACATGGAGGTACTGGAGCAGGTCCAGAGAAGGGCAACGAGGCTTGTTAAGGGCTTGGAGAATCAGCCCTATGAGGAGAGACTAAGGAAGCTGGGGCTGTTTAGTCTGAGGAAGAGGAGGCTGAGGGGAGACCTTATTGCTGTCTTCCAGTACCTGAAAGGTTCTTACAGTGAGAGTGGGGCAGGTCTATTCTCACTACTGACTTGTGACAGGACGAGGGGAAATGGCCTCAAGTTGCGCCAGGGCAAGTTTAGGTTGGATATTAGAAAGAACTTCTTTACAGAAAGGGTGGTTAGGTACTGGAATGGGCTCCCCAAGGAGGTGGTTGAATCGCCATCCCTGGATGTGTTTAAGAGCCGCTTGGATGTGGTACTCAGGGATATGACTTAGAAGAGGTTTGTTGTTGTGGTATTGTTTTGTGGTTGTTTTTTAAGAGATAGGCTACTGGTTAGGCTGCGGTTGGACTTGATGATCTTCAAGGTCTTTTCCAACCTGAGTAATTCTATGATTCTATGATTCTATGAAGACCACCTTCTTTTTATTTTATTTATAATCCTCTTGCTATCTTCCATTACCTTCCGTATTTCCTTAGGGATTTGTCTTGTTTTTATTTTTCATTAGACCTGACATACGTATCTCTCAATTTTACAAGAAGGCATTTATTTGTTTCACTGATATCTAAATTCTCTTTTGCTATTTGCCTCAGGCTTGCGCTTTATTATCCCTGGCCAGGGATCTGTGCATACAGTGCACTCCTATGGCTCCCTAAGCCTGTGAGCAACATTTGTGAATTACCATCACTTAATAGTTTGGCAAAAGAGCCCCTGTTATAATTTTATTTACAGTTAATTGTATACCAGAACACTTTCTTTCCTTCTACTATGCAGCAAATGTAAAAAAAAAAAAAAAGGTACGTTTTCACAATTTATTTAAATAATGAAGATCCATAATATTTTGTTTTTATTATTTTGTCCTTTTGACACTGTATTTTTAAGTTTTTATGCATTTAAGCTCACTCAAAAATCATCCCCCCAAAAATCCCCAGAATTACTTAAAAGTAAACTTGACAAAAAACACACCACTTTTCATCTTTACTATTTTTCTTTCTCCTTTCTTCATACCTCCATGAAACCCATATCAAATTTCTCATCTTTTGACTTAGTTTTAGGTGTGATTATATCCTTGTACCTGGAGCAGAGAAACCTCTTCTGCCAAAGGTCCCAGCCACGCAGTTTGATGACTTCCTATAATCTCTTTGTTGCAAATTTGAAATGACAGTCCTCCCTCTGTTCCAGACTGCATGTACTAATTCCACAACATATTGATATCATCTCTTGATAAGAAGATGAGGCATAGCCACAGAGAGCACATGCACATGCATGCTCTGTATTGCTAATTACAGTGCTAAATAACAGAGTATTTTTATTTTCTTCTCGTACATGGCTGTGTACGAGACCTCTTGGCTGTGTTTCTGCATCTGATAGGTCCTACCCTTCACTTTTACGTAGTCACCATTTTCCTGTGAGAATGGCTTTACTCATATTTAGGCCCTCAGTAAGGCTTATTTGGTGCTTCACAGGTTATTCTTTTGCAAACTCTTGTACTGCATCACAGAGAGTGTGAGGTTTTGACTTTGGTTAACCTTTGACTGAAGTTTGTGCCTCATAAGCAGATTGGAATAAGGGCTGGTTTGTCAGCTGTGGGATCCTGTGGACTACTGCAAAATATGAGTCAACATTTGGAACAGTCTCTGCGACTGGAAAATTTGTGTGGGTTACTGTGAGTTCTCCTGAACTCAAAATGCTTATTAATTTTAACCTCATGATTCATATAAACACAGGGTAAATAGGAGAGATTCCAAGTATTATGTATATTCACACAGAATGATGATTTCTTTCTTTCACTCCATCCATTATTACCTTTGTTTTATTTTTTATTTTTTAACCAATACAGCAATAAGGCCTGGATTTGTTCTCAGCAGAGACACATTTCTGGCAAGGCAGGGCAGCTGACTGCTCACTTAAATGTTTAAATTAGTGCTCACTTATATGTATGCCACTTATAAGTATGCCAGATGCCAATGCATAAAACCAACTTCTGTATCACCTCTCTCTTATCTCATTCTCTAACATGGCCCAGTTTAACTTACTTTTTGAAATATTAGTGCTCTGTTTATCTACAGATAAATATACATCCTTGTATCCTTGAACAGCTCTTTTCCTAGCCTAGAAGTTAAAACTTTCAGGTTTCCAATCTGCTTTCCATGGTGCAATCCTTTCTTTTACAAAACTCTTCATATATTATAAACTTTATTCATGCAACCCTCTACTTAATGCTATTTGCAGTCTGGCAATATTTTGCTACTGAGCAGAGAACACAAAATCGATGAGGCAACTTTAATATCTCCTGTCCCACAATGAAAATGTGGTTCATCTCCAGGCTGTGATTTGGTGACATTCTGCAGGAAGCAAAAAAGAGTGCAAATTGTTTTTGTTTTGTTCTTCTGTGAAACTTCATTGGAGCTCTTCTTTTTTGTCCACTGTCATCCAACTTTCCAGAAATTGCAGGAAGTCATTCCTCCTGCTGAAATAAACAGAAGCAGGACCTACAGAAAAGAGATTTTTAGTCATTAATACTGATTATTGATTCTAGAAGAAATACTGTAACAGTAATAAGATCAATAGAAGATGAGATTTTTTCTTTCTTGGGGATTTTAAGATCGCTATCTTCACATGTTTGGAGTTAGTAGAGAAGCGAAGTTGCAGCAAGTGACAAGAATGCTCAAAGGTGTTATTTGCAGAGCCATCTCAAAAACACATTTTGAAGAGTTGGAGTGAATGCAAGGGATGTTTTGGCATGGAATCTAGGAGGAAGAACAGTCTTGAAAGGCACAGCCTGTGCTGATCATGGGATGGTGTTGCTGTCATTGCTGTGCTGCTCACATTTCATGCTTGCTGGGGTTTGGCAGCTAAAATTGTTATTTAAAGACAGCCTTCCACCTTAATCAAGTTTTTAATATTATTTCATTATTTAGTCAAGGAACTTTATCAGTGCTTATTCTAACAAGCCTGGCAAAGTGTGGAGAAATATTGGTTTTGTCTATTCTGTGCTTTCAATAAGTCTGAAATTGTAATAAGAACCTAACTTCACAAGAAATTGATTTTCACAGTCTAAAGAAAGACTATTGGAGACTTGCTATTCTTTGTGCAATACAAAACAAAAGGATCATCTATGCATGCTTTAAAAAGTTATCAGCCTCTCAGATATTCCCTGTAAGCTTAATAAGTCTGTTTGTATGTATCCAACTAAATATAGCACTCTTGGGATGTGTATATATGTGTACATATATGTGTGTAACTTTGCATATGAGCACATAAAATGCCATCTTTGAAATTTCTTAAGCATACGTATCTGTCAGTCTATGGAGAACTTCCAGTTTCTCTCTCTCTTGGCAAGAGAATCAACCCAGACTGACCCACTGTCTTGTTCATACAGTTCCAGCCATCAGACTAAAAAGCAGGAATAACATCATATGAATCGCTGAAAATAAAACAAAATGAATGTAAGACTTCAACAAAGACTCAGTTCTGTTCCTTCTGGTGTATCTAAAATAAATCATCTTCCACTTGGCAAATAGCTAGGCATGCAGGAGACCCTTTCAGGATAGTTTGCCATAACTCACATGCATAGCATTAAGCACAGATACTGCCAGGCAGAGGGCTTGTTTGTTGAATTCCCCTGATGGCTACATCTATGCTGGCAATAAGCAGCCCCTGTACATATGAATCTCTCACAGCTCAGCCTAGAGAAGCATTTTCCCCAAAGACATCACTGTTTTTTGTCAGGAGTAACAGAGTGGAGCACATTTGTGAGGGCTGTAACCAGAAAGTGCTCTGCACAGATGGTTGCACTGATAGGGATTATTCAGGAAGGATAAATACAGCAGGAGTGTAAGCCAAATCACAGAAAATCATGCTTGTGAGTTAACCTGCATTTCCAGACTGCTTTTCAAAGGGTGAAATAGTTTGGGATACTTATGTTGAGCAACCCTTTGTCTTTCTACATAACATACAGCTAGGAGATTCCTATCTTGAGTAAGGAGATCCCATCATACAGTAAGCAGTCTAACTATTGTGTTATTGTTTGCAATAATGCTACTGGGGAACGAAGTAAAATAGAGAAAATTCTTTTCTTTTCTTTTCTTTTCTTTTCTTTTCTTTTCTTTTCTTTTCTTTTCTTTTCTTTTCTTTTCTTTTCTTTTCTTTTCTTTTCTTCTCTTCTCTTCTCTTCTCTTCTCTTCTCTTCTCTTCTCTTCTCTTCTCTTCTCTTCTCTTCTCTTCTCTTCTCTTCTCTTCTCTTCTCTTCTCTTCTCTTCTCTTCTCTTCTCTTTTCTTTTTTTTTCTCAAATTAATTTTCCTACAAGAAGAGCTGAAATATCTCCTGTTTCAGTTCATTACAAAGTCCCAGGCCTGTAAGACCTATCTCCACATTCCTGAACTGCATGGGTTTCACACCTCTGTCCTGCACTAACCCCTGAGGGCCCTGGCCCTGTGCACACACATACATTAGTCACTGTACTGAGCCCAACAGGGGGGTGACCCACTGACGTGGCTGCACCAGCAATGCACAATGCTTATTCTTGAGGCAGTACTACAAACACAGGCAACAAACACATCCGGTGTTGCAGCCATGAGCTGAAAGACAGAGACAATAGGCAGGTAACTTCAGTCTAAAGTATAGGCAAATTAGACAGAATGATTAGAAGCTCTTAATGGTGTGGCAGTTTTTGGACAAGGTTTGTTTTTTAATGGAATAAACAAACAATCAAACAGCAGTGAGTGTGTATTTAAAATGATTACCAAAGCACTTCTAAGAAGTATTTTCTATAGAATTATGCTTGGCACATTGTATTCCTACATGCTTTCACATTTTTAAATGAATCTACTTCTGAGAATGGCAGCAACATCTGGGGGTTATAGGGAGTGTGTTTGCCGACATGTCTTCAAAACAGAGAAAAACTCATGTTTTACCTAACTTCATGGAATGTCTTGAAACTGTCAGTATTGCTGCCTCAAAGGTATGGACAGTAAATGTCTCTCTGCCTTTCTGTTCTTTAGACAATCCAAACTTTGTCCCAGTTTCAGAATGGCAGCTTATGCTAGCTGCAGACATACAGTAGCTCCTTATTGCTCATATGGGAAGTCTAGGTTTTACCAGCTTATACAAAGAATGTAAGACAGTATTCAAGTGCAATATTTTATGTCCCCATAATTTTTAATGAGTGTTGAACAAAATGGGCTCTCTCATAACACTTAGAGCAACAATCTAAACTCTGAAAGGAGTGTTTTACAACATTAAATTTTCTTGCATAAGTCTCTGTTGTGTGTCTTTCTAACGCTCAGCTCTGGGCCATGGCCAGTAGTCTTTTCCCCCTTTTCATTGTGTGTGTGCTGATTCTGTGTATGTGATAGCAGCTAATTATCACCTTCAGTAGGTAAAAGTAAATGAATTCAGAAAAGGAGAATAAAGGTTACATTGGAGATTAGGAGAAAGTTCTTCACCGGAGGTGGCTGCGTTCTCTCTTTCTTGCTGTAGGAAGCACAAGTCAGCTGCCAGCCAATGTGTAAGGGAGAACTGGGCATGTTCCAGGTCAGAGCTGTGCTGCCAAACACACCTCGTGGAAATGATAGAGGAAATCTGAGCCTAGGTGTGAAAGCAGGACCTTTGGGGACAGTTTCACTGTGTATGAAAATATTTAGGTTGTTTGTAACTATGTGTTCATAAAAAAGAGTTCATTCTGCTTAGGCTCAGGTTATTTGGTCTTTAGCTAGTAAAATAATACCTGTTTGGAAAACAAAATCAAAGCTATATGGATGAAGCTCAGTCCTGCAAAATTGCCATATAAATCACTCATGACTAAGTAGATTTTGTGTCTAGTCAATTGTCATGGTTTTGCAATTTTTGCCCACTTTTGCCCAAATTATGCCCACTTTTGCTGGCAAAATGCCCGCATTCTCCATCAATTATGTCACAGGTTACCCTAAAATCTA